>NC_136516.1:86809345-86851845 GCF_053919585.1 Euprymna scolopes | reverse complement strand
GTACCCCGTCGACGTACACATTCCCGACAAACACGTCTAGCAGCAAAACCTCACACCTTCACTGTAGCGGTCTCTAAATACCGAAAAGTCGTCTATTTTAATAGCTTCTTCCCTCGGACTTATAGATATTTGAATTCCCTCAGTGCTCCTTCCTTCCCTGGTTGTACTAACATGCAGAAGTTTAAATGTAATGTGAACAAACACCTCGCTCATCTCCTTACATAGTTCCTTGTAGACACGACCCCTAACAGTAGCAAGTGGCAATAAACCTTGTTTGGGGGTAAACAATAGTAAAAACGCCACTCGAGGATAAGAATAATTGAGATGGATGGATTCGATTTTTGTCTTTGGTCACGTGGAATTAATGGCGTAGCTTGAAAGGCACATATCAGTTAGTCAAGAGTTGGGAGCCTCGTGGTCGGTAGTAAAGGGAGAAAAACGGTGGTGGACAGTAATTGCTCCGACTAGGGGAAATATCGATAGTAAAAGTCTAGAACCAACGTTGTAGCTTTTCAATGGGGGAACATCGGTAAATAAAGCTGCTTTAAATACCACTAAAAGACTTTGATTTGTACGAATCTTCATTTGCATCTTTTCTGAGGATCCGTCAAATCAAGACCAAAGATTGACCTGGTATATTTTATCATTGGTCGATGTAAACCTCAGACACTGTTATTTGCCCCTTAATGTTATAATTGTTAAATGTCATATTTAAACAATCACTAGACGACCATAGAACCTTGTGTGAGTGAGTGTCACCACAAACGGTCAGAAAACCAGGAAACTCATGACTATACACAATGCAGTACACCAAAAGGATGATACTGACCGACTCTATGTGAAAAGGAAAGTCGGAGGAAGAGGGCTGGTTTGTATAAGAAGTGGGCTGGTTGTAAATAACACAAAAAAGAATTAGAAAAATACACAATACAGAACACCAAGAGAAAAATTACTGCAGCAACAGACATAGAAGAAGAAACAATAAGATAAAAAAAAAAGAAGAGATGAGAAATAAAACTAGGCAAGAAAAATGGGAAGTAAAACAACTACATGGACGATTCACAAGGATTACAGAAGAAGAGACTAACGAAAACACTTGGAAATGACTACAAAAAGTTAAGTTGGGAAACTGAATTACTAATAACAGCTGTACAAGATAACGCAATTAGAACCAAAGCAAGGATCGATAAGACACAAGGAAACAGCAAATGCAGACTCTGTGGACAAAGGGACAAAACAATAAATCACATAATAAGTGAATCGAGCAAACTAGCCCCACAAGAATATAAAAATAGACACGATCAAGTGGGGAAGGCAGTACACTGGGAATTGTGCAGACGATTGCATCTTGAACACCCAAACAAATGGTATAAGTACAAACCGACAGCAATACTGGAAAATGAAAGCCACAAGATCCTATGAGACATGGATATAAAAACGGATCCATCCCATCCAAGCAAAAAGACCAGATATCGTAATAGTTAACAAGAAGGAAAAGTCCTGCCACATTTGTGGATTTTGCCGTTCCAGCAGCCACAGTGAGTGAAGATCAAAAAGCGGAGCAAATACACGGAACTGACCAGAGAGCTCCAAGGTATTTGGAAAATGGAGAAAGTAAAGATAACAGCACTAATAGTAGGAGCACTAGGAATGATACTGAAAAATTTTGAAAAAAATGGGAGAGATTGGAATCAGAGGGATGGCTGAGAAGATACAACGGATGACAATAATGAAAACTACAGAAATGTTAAGGAAAACCCTTGAATGTGAAGACTAACACCGCACATAAACTATACACAAACTGCACACAGAAACTGCTACAAATGCAAAACACAAAGGAAGATCATATAGAATCATGAAAACTAAAACTGTATAATTGTAAGATACCCCCCTTTTGTGTGCATGAGTGTCACCATAAACAAGGAGGGTAAAGACTGGAGAGAGAAAGCACTAGACAGACCTTCGTTGGCTGGGTGCAAAGAGGAGTGGGACCTTGGGGAGACTTATTGCCACCCAAATCCCAGTGAAGACCAATGCCAATGAGAAATCAAAGGTAAGTGACTGTTGCAATAATGCAAATTCTTTTGCAAATGCTATCAAAAGAGGTGGAGAGTACTGGAAGTCTAGCGATACTTGTTGTCACTCAGACGCCAGAGAACACTACAAGTTGTTCTCAAACAGCAACCTTTGATGATGGCTTGTGTGACTAATCCTAGTGAGTTAATAATAATAATTCTTAAACATTTAAAGCTTAAGCGTAAGAGGTCTTAAGAAGAAATTGAAGTTCAGGGAACCTTGCTTAATTGCTGTCGAGTGACTACTGGTCAAATTTAATGCAAATCTGAAATGTTTGATTTTTTAAATAGGAAATTGTGCCCCCAAAACTTCTTTAAAAAAAAACCTCAAAAACTGAAATTTTCGTAATATTAACTGACGATGACGACAGCAACAACAACAACAACAACAACAATAACAATAATAATAATAATAATAATAATAATAATAATAATAACGAACCACATCAAAGCAAAGATCGGCAAAACACAAGAAAACAGCAAATGCAGACTCTGTGGACAGAGAGACGAGACGATAAACCATATAATAAGTGAATGCAGCAAACTGGCCTAAAAGAATACAAGAACAGACACGATCAAGTGGGAAGGGTAGTACACTGGGAATTATGCAAACAACTGCATCTCGAACGCACAGACAAATGGTACAAACATACGCCGGCAACATTACTTGAAAACGAGAATCACAAAGTCCTATGGGACATGGACATACAAACTGATAAACCCATCCAAGCAAGAAAACTGGATGTCTTAATAATTAGCAAGAAAGAAAAATCCTGTCGAATCGCAGACTTTACTGTTCCAGCTGACCACAGCGTGAATATCAAAGAAAATGAGAAACTGAGCAAATATACAGAGCTAGCCAGAGAGCTGAAAGGGATATGGAAGATGAAGAAAATCAAAATAATACCTATAATAGTAGGAGCACTAGGAACAATCCCGAAAAACTTGAAAAAAGAATGGGAGAAATTGGAATCAAAGGAATGACTGGAAAATACAACGAACAACAATCATGAAAACAGCTGAAATATTAAGAAAAACCTTTGAATGTGGAAACTAACACACAGGAGCAACAAGTGCGGGCCAGACAAACTGCTGCAAAGGCAAACCATGAAACACTACATGGAACCAAGAACACTGAAGTTGCATATCTTTAAGTTCTCTAACCCAACCCTACCCCCATTGCCATATCACTGCCCCCCCCCCCTCCAAATAACCAAGTAGAGTCAAGGAATAAGGAAAGACCGATGAACTGACCAAACCTCAGCCGAACAAGTAAGAAGAGAACTGGGACCTTGGGGAGGCTTATTGCCACTCAAATTCCAGTGAAGACCAATAGCTGCTGCCAATGAGAACTCAATGGCAAGCAGCTGTTGCGATGATGCAAATTTATTTGCAAATATTATCGAAAGAGGTTGAGAGTACTGGAAACCTGAGGAGACTTGTTGTCACTCAGCTTCCAGGGAACACCACAGGTTGTTATGAGGGAAAAATCTCTGAAGACCAGTGTGAAAGCTCCTTGTGAGCCAATAATAATAACTGTTACTCGCAACTGCACAAAACAACTTGATTAGAGCTATTAAAGTTAAGATAGATAAATCCTAGGAAAACAGTAAATGTAGATTCTGTGTACTAAGAGACCAAACACGTAACTAGTTCCAAAAGAACACAAGAACAGATACGACTGCGTGGGGAAAGCAGTGTGTATCATCTTGGTTCTTCCAAATGTTTAAAAATGAGACATCTATCAGCGTTGGTATCCGTTATCATTTGGGCAACGTTTGAATCATTTTTTTTTCTCTGATAAATGACGCAAAACACACATTTTTTTTTTAGCATGGCCGTTCGCCATTAGGTTCATTACATGAGAGGAAGTGGCGAAAACTGTCTTCTTTTATTGATAATCATTTATAAGCTGTTTTTTTTTTTTTTTTAATTATTATTGAGAAGCTGTTTAGGTAGGCGGAATTGGAATAGGAAGGGAGGAATTGTAGTAAGGGAGAGAGAGGGAGAGGATATAAAAGAAAATAGAGGAGTATAAACGAACATATTTTTATATTTTGGCGGACTAACTACCAATTAAACAAACAAGGAGTATGGATCGACAAGTCGATACAATATATTTATCTAACATACAGCGCCTGGTATTCCCATATGGTCACCCGTCTGGTACTGACCAGACTCAACGTTGATCTTCAGTGATCTATCGAGAACCGATGGATGAATGTGATGATGCTGTACTTATTGTGATGGCCTCCAAGATAGGCATCATTTGAGAGTGGGGGTAAGGATAAACGATATATTCTAAGTTTGTTCAACTAAATATCACCGTAACATTTATTGTGTGGATTTCTATCAGTATTGTGCTTCATTTTCGAGTTTTGAGCGATTCTCGGGACTCCAAAGGTGGCAGCCACATATCGCTATTTTTGTTTTCACTTTAATTGAAGCACTCAGCACTTCTTGCGCTTCAACGTTAATAAACGTTTTAAAATAAGTTAAACACACACACACACACACACACACACACACACACACAAATAAACACTAAAGATAGAAGAGTAACTTATTTTGCCTTTGGTAACATTTATTTGTTATATATATATATATATATATATATATATATATATATATATATATATATATATATATATATATATATACTAGCAAAAGTACCCATCGTTGACTGTGTTCAAAAACAGCCTACAGAAAATGGACTCTGATTTATGAAAGTATGATAGGTTATGAAAAAGATGGATTGTAAAGAGATAGCTTCGAATTTGGGTGTATCAAAACCAAAGCAAAATATGATGAAAGTAAAAATAAAATAGATAAACCCCATAATTTATTATACCATACCTGTTCACACTGAAACACTTATCACAATATTCTGTGGATCTATATAAAAAAAAAAAACTTGTTAAACTTTGTGACATATTTCCATTCTATGGAGGTGAGGCGCGAAAGAACACCCCATAATTTTATTATACCATATTTCTTAAAACTGAAACATAATTATCAAAGTATATTTACGCAGATAGATATGAAAAGTCTTTATTAAAGTTTGTGCCTATTTCAATTGTATGCGCGAACGCAGACCCCACAATTTTATTATACCATCCCTATTTAAGTTTCTTTTTTTTTTAAATTTTTTATTTCCATACTTTGTGGATCAGGCGCGTACACAGACCCCACAATTTTAATGAATCGCCATTATGCCAGGTCAAACATACCCATTCCTGTCCCTCGATACATCTATCATTATATGTGCCCTCTGTGGCACGGGGGACAAGATCAAAGTGTAGTATCTGGCCATGTGCCTAAGTTTTTTGTTCACCGTTAATTTTACTGTATTTTTTAACATGAATAAAAGATTTAATATCTCAAAGTGTAGTATCTGTTCTGGCAGATGCTGCACTTGGGATGATTTGTGCCAGTCAATGGAGGGGAAACCCTCTATACTGGGACAATTATTATTTTTGGTAACCAGAGTGACCCCTTTTAGGGGAGCTGGTTTTTACCTCACATTAAAAACGGCCTTGTGCCTAATTTGCTCAGTGGGGGAGCAAATAAATACCATCTGTTCTGGCAGATGCTGCACTTGGGATGATTTGTGCCAGTCAATGGAGGGGAAACCCTCTATACTGGGACAATTATTATTTTTGGTAACCAGAGTGACCCCTTTTAGGGGAGCTGGTTTTTACCTCACATTAAAAACGGCCTTGTGCCTAATTTGCTCAGTGGGGGAGCAAATAAATACCATCTGTTCTGGCAGATGCTGCACTTGGGATGATTTGTGCCAGTCAATGGAGGGGAAACCCTCTATACTGGGACAATTATTATTTTTGGTAACCAGAGTGCCCCCTTTTTGCCTACTTTTAGGGGAGCTGGTTTTTACCTCACATTAAAAACGGCCTTGTGCCTAATTTGCTCAGTGGGGGAGCAAATAAATACCATCTATCATTATATGTGATCAGTTTTCTATAATAGGCAACCATATAGGAGCCTATTCGTGACCAGACACACACACAGACGTTCAGCTTTATATTATAGATTTACTGCTTTTACGGTTTGTTGTCTATAGAAAAACATACTACCATATCTAAATCCGGCATTGGCATTTTACGCACGCTTTGTTGCAGTTAATATTTTTCATTTGATTGCTTTCATACACTTCCAGTCTCTCTCATCTACGGTTATTACTTCCGGTTCTTTCATCTGCATTTCCTGTTTTCTTCATTTTTTTTTTTTTTTTCAGTCGCATATGTCACATTCAACACGCTCGTCGTTAAAATGGTTGGAAAACTGAAACTTAAACAGCAGTTCCCAACGTTCTCGTCTCGTTATGGTGCTGGTCCTGTGCAGGTCTAGGAGGTCCATTCTAGTACGATTTGCCATCTCTCTTTTAGAAGGGGTTAATTTATTACTAATTACCTGATGTGCTCTAACTGGGAAATGCCGATGGGACTGTCCAGGCCGTTTTGCAGGTCGAAGTACTCCTTCTCCTCCTCCTGCTGCTCCTCCTCCTACTACTCCTTCTCCTCCTCCTGCTGCTCCTCCTCCTCCTAGTGTGTCGACTCTTCAATCCCACTTTCCGACCCTTGTGTTACATTTCTCACCGTGGGAGAGAGATAAATACCCATCGGCTACCTTGCCACGTCACTAGCGTCCCATCTTTCACACTCACACGCATACGCACGCTGCAAATTCAAAACAACAACAACAACAACAACAACAACGTATCTAACATTGTAATGCACGCATGCAATTAAGCAGTAAAACTTCATCTCGTTCACAAGTTTTTTTTTTGTTTGTTTGTTTTTTTTTTTTTAAGATGTTTTAAAAACATTAGTTAATAAACCCTCTCGCCATAAAGACGGATTTTAGTCAAGCTCCCGAGGTTAGCTGTTTGGACTCTATTAGTTTATTAGTATAATTTTGATCTCCCTGTGACAGACTTTTTGGTGTGAAAGGTGTTTCATGTCGAATTTGGTTAACTTTTGGCCGATAGTTTTGCACATAACTTCTTCTTCTTCTTCTTCTTCTTCTTCTTCTTCTTCTTTTTATTTTAGTTCTTTTTTTTCTTTAATCTTTGTTGTTGCTATTATTTCTTTCTTCTTTTCTTTTCCTTCTTCTACTTGGTCATTTTTTTTCTTCCTCCTTTTCTTTTCCGGAATCTGCACAAAATTTCGAACGGGGGTCTTTATTTAACCCTCAGGGGTAGCATGCTCCAGTTTTATACATTATGACAGTGAAGAAGTCTTAAGTAATTCGCAACTTTATTCTTAGTATCACCCACACTGAGGATTGAACCTTCAACCCCCAGAAGAATGTCACTTGGAATTGAATTTACCAAGTATTTTATCAACAACACCTTACAAATTATTTTGAACTCCGATCAAGTCATGTTTGACGAAACAAGAGCACGCTACCCCCTCTGTAGATTAAATAAAGTGTTCCGTTCGAAATTCCGTGCAGATTCTCAAATTCGACAGAAGGATTCCCGAGTTCGACAAGATACATCTAAAGAAGGTCGAAGGTTACATCGACCAAAACGTTGTGAAAATGACACTCAATATGAGAACAGTAGTCCGAAGAATCCAAAATAATACGAATTATCACTCCTCATCTAAAAAATTCAAAAATATATTATTTGACACCAAATATTTGTTTCTAGGTAAATAAAACTTTCATTAAATTTCGTTACATGAAAGCCAAACACAAATATTAATTTTTTTTTCTTTTAATAAACTCGCACAAACATCTATTAAACAAAACAAAATCCATAGAGACCTTTTTTCGTGGACACCTTAAAGCTTCTTTGGACAAACGCTCCACCCCCTGCGGGAGTTTGGAAATTTTATTTTTGTGCCCAAGCAATGTCGTGTGTCGGGAAAGTCGACCTTTCTTGCTCGATGTGGGGGTTGGCTGTTCTTTTCCGTTATGACTCATCACCACCACCACCACCACCACCACCACCACCACCACCACCACCACCAACAACAACAACAACAACACAACAACCACCACCACCACCACCATCATCATCATCATCATCATCATCATCATCATCATCTGTTTTGTCATGCAGTGGGGCTACTGTAGCAGTCAGTCAAGGGAAAAGAAAAGGCTGTGCGCTGATTGGGTGTTTGAAGATAGAATTCCTTTCCAATTTTTTCCGACGAACGACCACAAAATTACGTCAAGATTCAATGTGGACCCCGGTTGAAAATCCCTAAGTTAGACATTGTTTATTCATAAGCCCTTGTTGCTGGATCCCATCGTCGGATTAGTTGGCACAAGTACAGTTCAGCTCGATAGAAATATGTTTTTTGTTTTGTTTTTTGTTTTCGTTATACTAAAAAAAAGAGGAGACAATAAAAAAAAACATTTTTCTGGTAATTCCAAACAATTTCAATAAAGCAACAACAGAAAACATTAAAAAAAAAAACGTTTATTGGATTAAAATTCTGAATTTTTTAGATGAGGGCTGATTGTTTGTATTACTTGTATTGATTGGACTATTGTTCTCATCTTGAGTGTTATTTGTGCGACGTTTCGGTCGGATTGTCCTTCGACCGTCTTCAGTCATGTTTCCAAACACCAACCAAAATGCCTGAAGACGATCGAAGGACAATCCGACCGAAGCGTTACAAAAATATCACTCAAGATGGGAACAATAGTGCAATCAATACATGTAATATAGATCTATTTGATTGATTTACATTAAATAGGGTATGAGCAAAAATTTAAATAGGAATATTTTTTGTGATTTAAAAAAAATATATTTCTTCATTCAAATTGAAGTTTACACCCATGCTCGGTGATTCTTAGATATTTATCAAGAATATTAAAAAAAACTTTTTTTTTAAATGATAAATACAATGCAACATTCTATATTTTAAAATAATTATTTTTCAAATAACTAAATTATATCATTAAGTTAAATATTATGGAATTAATTAAATGTATTTTTATAACTTTTTGAAACAAATAAATCCTTTTAATTAAATAAAATAAAAGTTTTAAGAATTGAAACAAACATTAACAAAATACTATCATGGGGTGCCTGACTTTGCCCTGTCGTAAAATACGCTAAAATATAATAATTTAATTTGTCTAGATTTCTTATATATTATTATTATATAGTCGTGGTTTAAAGGTAAAAAAAAAGTATTTGGGTGCCATCAGCTAGAATCGAAAACGAAAGCAAAACTGTAGCATTTAAAGCTGGTGACGTTACCACTGTATCAACGTGACACGCATATGAACTGATTAAAAATAAACTAAGATGAATGTATAAAATCTATAACGATTTTTTACAATTTTGCCTCATTTTTGCCACCTTAAAAAACTATTTTATCCGGCTAAAGACACATTAAAGAACGGTCCATAAAAAGACAATGATTTGAGGCCCCTAGCGACGCTCTGCGACTTTTAGTTTCGGAAGAGACAGCATTTGAAAATATGGACACAGACAGACAGACATAGTGAGTTTTATAAATTAGATTTAGAAAAAAAAGGCATCAATTTTAGATTGTCTTTCCTTTTTGCTTGCATCACTCTTCCGAAAATAAAGATAAAAAACATTAAGTATTAGAGAATCAATTCTGAAAAAGAATAGATGTTATAAAAAAAAATATTTGACACAAGTGCACTTTAACTCACTGGAAATAGTTTGTTTTTTTTTTCTTTCTTTTTCGGAAGAGTTATATTTGCGGAAAGGGACGCAATTTAAAATTGATGCTTGTTTTTCAAACCAATTTTTTTTTCTGGTAATCCAAAACAAATTCAATAAAGAAAAAAAAATATCACAACAGAAAACATTCAATAACATAACATTTATTGAATTTAATTGAAATTTTAAAAAAATTTAGAAACAATTTTTAAAAATAAATTATAGTTAAAATTTAAAAATAAAATGTTATT
Organism: Euprymna scolopes; assembly: GCF_053919585.1. Taxonomy (NCBI): domain Eukaryota; kingdom Metazoa; phylum Mollusca; class Cephalopoda; order Sepiida; family Sepiolidae; genus Euprymna; species Euprymna scolopes. The sequence goes on along the minus strand of NC_136516.1, from coordinate 86,841,844 downwards.
TTTTATATTTCAAAATAATTATTTTCCTCTCCCATTTTTTTTATAATACATAAATAAAATATAACATTCAATTTAGAATATTATGAAATGGATGGAATTTATCTAAATTTAAATCACACCTGTCTGTTTAAATGTATGTATGTATGTATGTATGTATGTGACGGATTTTCACGCGATCGTTATCGTTTTGAAGTTCGACCCTTCGGACGACAAATATCGAAAAATTGGATGCAAACATTAATTCCTTCACCCTCAACTGGGCACTTTTCTACAGAAAGGGGTCGCTTTTTTGCCGATATCTTCGAAAGTCGTCCGTTCTTTTCGATTGACTTGCCTTCGTCACTTCCGGTTTGGCGATGGGCGCAACAGCAAAGACGTCACGTTTTTTTTTGTTTTTTTTTCACATTCTTCTCCTTCTCCGCGGTACAGATTCGAGCCTGCCTGCTACAACATTTTTTTTTTTTTTGCTCAACACATACCTGGGCAACGTCGGCCATCCAGGCTCGTTTTTATTATAAAACTTTTTCTCCTTTTTTTTTTTTTTTAAATACACTTCTTTTATTAAATAAATTAAAATTTCGCTAATATAACTTTTCTGAAATCAAAACAACAAACAACAACAAGTACATTATTTTATTATTAGGAATCAGTTTGAGATAAGTAATTTATATATTTATACCACTTGACGAAGACTAGAGGAATAATTGGCCGAAACGTCGTGAAACAAGCACTAGAAGGTGGGAAGGATAGTCCGCAAATAAATAAATAAACAACAGATACTTCCGGTAAGTTAAAATACACTTGTGTCGATTAGTTTTATACATCATTTGTCCATACTCGATAATTCCTCTTCCAAGTTTACCCCCTCCCATGGAATGATTACTAAAGTTGCAATCCTTGCAGCAATCTAACCGTTATTAAGACAAATAAACGGTTATTCGCAATTTCAACCTATTATTCTATGGGAGGTAACTCTATTTTACTATTGCAAGATTTTTTTTTTTAACTACTTCATTTAATGTAACAAAATTTTATAACAATTCTAGCAGATGTACCCGACGCTGGCCGGTATTAAACGTAACGTTAAATTACTTAAAAAAAAAAAAAGTAAAAACAAAAACACGGAAATAAACTGAGACATGTGCATCCGAGTATTATGATTTTTTTTTCTAAACGGTTCACTTCTTGTAAGTAAAAAAAATAAAAATAAAAAAATACTCGAGCTGAGATCGCAACCAAAACCTAAAGACAGTGAGTCAAGTACAATAATCATTAGGCCAGCTTGAAACGTTCTTTGAAAAGTGTTTTCAACCCTGATTATTTTTTATAGAAGGAATTTGTCATAAGAGTGACTCACACATGCGCATTCGTAAAACAGTTAGGAAACAGATAACAATACAATGATCCCCAAGTGCCAATTTTTCAAATTTGACCCCTTAGCAGCCCATTTTTTCCGGATTAAAACCGATTAAAAAGTTTTCCTCGTGTCTTAATATCCTATATACCAAATTTCAGGTATGTAGATAAAAAATTCATTGAGCATATACATTGAAAAGTGCCTTTACACACACACATTCTTACTTTGATAGATATATAGATAACAAAAAAAAAAGTAAATTGTGACAATGTTGTATGTATAGATCAAAAGATCTTGAAATCGGTAAAAAACAGGAAAAAGAACGTAGCCATGGCATGGATCAACTACAAGAAAGCCTACGACAGAAACCATTTTCTCTTTCGGTTTCGTTTTACTTCTGTTGAAGTTCAACTAAATCAGAGGGCCCCTTTCTGGGGCAAACACTTGATCTCTATATGAGATGCATACATATTCGAATATTACGTTAAATCTCTTTTATATCTCAAATGTCGAGTTAGTAAGAAGTTAAGACTATTAATTTTCCTTTCTCTGTTGTATTGTCTATTTATAAAGGATTGAGTGTTTAATTATCTTACCAGAGTTAATGTCGTTGTGTGTGTGACATGCATTTTCACATACCTCTGCTTCTTGGTCCATCTGGAACATATCGTCTGAGAGGGAGACTGGTACCTGTTTTTGGGGACGAAGATTCATTTCACTCCAAGACAAGAAATTGGTTCTATAGTTTTTTATTCACCTTCCAGATCGATCGCAGAAGAATGGAAAGTGAATTTGGACTGTGTGGTTTCTTCTTCTAGGTCTTATTTCTACCACGTCAGCGTCCCCCCCCCCAGCAAAGCGGAGGAGACAACGACGAAGCCGTCCGCTCTCTTCCAAGTCCAACCAAATCTCCCCGATTCAGCTAACCTGATAACATGACTCACACGCAATCCAATCAGCTGATCTTGACTTCCGGTCAACGTGTCTACACTATAACTCACACTCTTCCCTCTCCCTCTCTCTCTCTCTCTCTCTCTCTTTCTCTCTCTCTCTCTCTCTCTCTCTCTCTCTATCCATTCTCTAACATCTCCAATTGACCATTTAAATATGTTCTAGTATATCTTTCTTGTGGTCTCTTGGAAAGGATAACATACACCATTTTATTATGGGCTGGCTTCGGACTCCTCCTCCTCCTCCTCCTCCTCCTCCTCCTCCTCCTCCTCCTCCTCCTCCGTAATTGGATCGTCCACTTCTGGCACGGTGCGTCGGACTGGTTTTGGAATGCAGAATCGCATGACGAGAAACTGGATTAACACAAATCTGGAAATCTAGAGATAAAAAGTTCAACGGTGATTCATAATAAATAAATAGATAGATAAAATAAATAAAAGAAAAAAATAAAAGAAAAATAAATAAAAGAAAAATAAATAAAAGAAAAATAAATAAAAGAAAAAAATAAACAAAAGAAAAATAAATAAATAATAAATAAATAAAATGATAAATAATCATAATAAAATAGAAAATAAACAAATAAAATAAAAATAAATAAAATAAATAAAAAATAAATAAAATAATAAATAAATAAATAAAATAATAGATAAATAAATGAATAAATAAATAAAATTTAAACAGAATCTTTATACAGGATACGAATTCATCTAGTCTGGTGGAGTATCCAGCTTAGTGATGTAACTATAGGCAACATCACTTAGAGAAGATGCACCATTCCTCGTATGAGATCCTGTTGGTTAGACATACCAAGGAAATCTTACTTAGGCTACAATTACTGTGCAATTTTGAATATTTAGTCAAGGTTTACTTTTACAGAAAATATCCTTATGCCAGATTAACCTAATGATATACCCATGTACAGAGATCCTCGAAGACAGTTTCTCACGTTCTCTCCGGTAGGCATTCAAGTTCTCTCCAGTAGGCATAATGGATAATTGAATGCCTAACAATGTACAAGATATCTAACAACATTACTAATATTATTAAGAAATGAATGGAGACATGGCGACTAATTGACAGCTGGAATGTTTATTCGAGTAATTCTAAGAAAACTGTTGTTTTGTTTTTCAACTAATTTAGTAAAATAGAGTTATCTCTCTTAGAACATTAGGTTAAATTTCGAATAACCAAATAACCTTCAGTCTATGCCTTCCATGGAGGAGGTTGGTGTTAAAAATGTAATTCAAGCAGAGTGAGCGTGTTAAATAAATAATAATAAATAAAAAATGGCCGCTACTAGAATGAAGAGCTTGTACTTTTTATCAGGGGAAATAACAACATTTCTCAATATTATTTTTATTGCTTTATGCAATAAAATAAAAATTAATAAGTGAATTTTGTTGCATAATATGCACACAAATTGTGAAATATATATCCAGTAGTTTACAATTGTATTTGTTCTTTGTACTTGTCCAGAATTCAACCTAACTAAAAAAAAAAAAATTAAAAAAAAAAATACATTAAAAAAAATAAACCTTTATGTACGTACCAAGCAGCATGGACTGAAATTTCATATTCCAAAAATCACCTAATTTGATATTTTTTTTTTAACAAAACGAATCATATTTTATGAGGAAACGAGAATGGCGTGTCTCACTTCGTCATCTTTAAAATTCATCACTGGTTACCTTCCCCTTATCGACTTCTCTAGAAATAGAAACAAAATTAGTGTTTTAATGGCTACGATTGATAATAAATCGCTAAAAGTCGTTAAAAAAATGATTTCCGATATCTATATAAAAAAAATCTACTTGATCAATTTACGTGATTTTTCGAATATGACATTTTCATTGTGTGACGGGTACGTGCATCATAAAGATTTTCTGTATAATAATATTTTTTTTTTAGCTGTTGAATTTTGGACAAACACCTTATTTTTTATATTGTTTTCAGGCAAAAGTGTTTATACGTGAAAATGGGGTCGTTTGACAAGAAAAAAAAAAAAAAATTGAGACTTTTACGACTGATTAATTTTTTTTTTTAATTCTATTTTGTTTGTTTATTTATTTATTTTTTATTCCAGCAAGCATTTCCCCAAGTCCGAATTGTGGCGGTCTGAAATGTGAAAATGGCGGAACCTGCCTTACATCGAATGAAACCTTCTCATGCTATTGTACACCAGGATTCTATGGAGAACGTTGTGAAAGTTCAAGAGGTAAGAAACTACTACTACTACTACTACTACTACTACTACTACTACTACTACTATATATATAATATTCTGTTTGTTTCTTCCTTAGTTTGTATGTATATTACACTTTAAAAAATAAAAATACAATTTTTGAAGACCAAACTGTTTCAAAAAACAAAATTTACGAAATTTAGCTTTAAAAATGCCAATCTGTTAACCCTGATCAAGGACATGAGAGTGACCTCCCTTTGATATCTTTATAATAATATATGATCGTTGTTCCCATTTACAATGTCTCCCCACGGGACAGAGTTAGACACCAGGGTCGTTTTTTAGTGGGGGAGAAAAGGAACGAAAATGAAAATTGCCTCAGTCGTGAAGGATTTCTCCTCCACTGACGGAGAACAAGAAATTGAAGTGCATCATCTGAAGAACAGATATTACACTTTGATCTTGACTCGAAGGCCAAGTAGTTGGTGTGAGAAAGGAACTCGTAGTAATTTCGACGTGCAGCGCCATAGCGGTTCTTCACCGCAGAAATATGTCGGTTAAACTTTACGTAAAAAATGGAATCTTCGAAAGAAACATGGCAAAAAAAGAAAAAAAAAAAAACGAAAAGAGTATAATTTTAATTAGAATTCATTATAGAAATGAGTATTATTTATATTAGTTTATTTATTGCGGACTATTATTCTCAACAACTAAGAAAGATTAGAATAATAGTCAACAATATATAAATTAATATGAAAAGAATATTGACTGAAATGCGATACGATTAAATCCCTTAAGCATGTGCCTCTATCTCCAGTGAACACATGCCACCCAGAAGGTAAACTCTCTCTCTCTCTAACACACATACACACACACACACACACACACACACACACACACACACACACACACACACACTGGACTTTTAAACTAACTTTTGTCGACTCCTTGTTCAAGAATGTTTTACTTTAAAACCTCAACAAACTTTAATCTTTCAAAGTATATTTTAAATTTCTGTAAAATTGTTGATATATAAATATATTTCGTTCGTTAATTCATGTTTTCTCATCGCCTTCTCCACAATCCCGTTGTTGAGTTAGCACTTGCTAACTGGTGACCCGTTCATGTTTTTATACATCTTTTCATTCGCCAATTCGACTGCATATTATTGGCACTTTCCAATGGCGTAGTATCACCGAGATGCAGTAAATGTAGCCAGAAACGGCACTACAAACGATTAACGCCAATTTTCGATAAAGCATACCATCTATCTAGGCGCGCGTGTGTGGGGGAAGAGGTGCGTGTGTGTGTGATGTGTGTGTCCCCCCCCCTTTTTAAAATTTTCTTCCTTTGAAGATTGTAACGTTGGGTATGGGGCAGCCAAATCAGCTGCCAACATTGCCCTGCTTTTTATTGAAACCAGCCGAGAGCTCTTTTTAGTATCCTCGTTGTTCTCTTAAGTACAATTGTCTGGATCTCTTTTGTACTTGGTTCACCAGGAATATTAGTTAGGTAGGACTTCAGGTTCTTTTTCTTTCGGCTCTGTTCAGACCTCCATCATTAGGGATACTCACTTCAACCAGTGTGTGTGTGTGTGTGATACATTAAGTCCACGTGTGTGCAGCGCGGTCGCTTTATTGAATACTTTACTTTTTGTCGACTGTGCAGCATAAAGATGTTGATTCACAAGTGAGGTTTTCATATTCGCTCAACATGATCTCACGTGAATCTCCGTAAACAATAAAGGCACCGATAGAGTAACGGCCAGTACGATTGCCTTCCAAATGCCGACGCATTCTTATTTTTCTTCCCGCGAATCTTCTCAATAGTTAAGTGATAATATAGAAGGGTCGTTCCAAAAGCAAGGCCTCCTGTGTTTTTTTTTTAACTAAAACGTTGAAGAGCTACGAACACGGGAGTGGTACCATTAAAACGACCGACCTTTTGTGCTCCAGAATTTATTTTTCTACATGATCCCCACCACCCTTAATACACATTTTCCAGCCTCTTTTGATACCTCGGTCGTAGAAGTCCGGAGCGCGCTTTATCACTCACACATCAAACCCCTACTCTGACATCGACGAACCCATCGCCTAATTGTGCTGACATCAGCTGCATTGGCTTTGTAAACGTTCAACAGGCGCCAATAACGTTGATCATTTTTTTTTTTTTTTTTTTTTGCATGGCGGAATTTAATGACGCATCTCTGCTTGACACACGTCCATGACAGGAGGTTGCTTTCTTAAAGTTCCACACTGTCAATATCTGCAACAGAGAGATGAAACGTTCAGTCATCATTACAATGTAATTGGCAATCTCATCTGATCCAACTGGACGGAATAAAAAAAAAATAGGGGCATTATTTTTTAAGCGTTCCTCGTAGCAAGATAAAACAACGAAAAAAAATCAGTTCAATGGTTTTACTAACATTTTAAAGATCGGAGGGCGGGGGGGGCGGTTAGTGTGATGTAATTTGCATATCAATGAGGCTAGACACTGGAATGAGAGAATATGAGGCCAGTACTCAAGATGGCGGGAACCGAGTTCTGGAGAACCGGACTGAACGGGTCAGAACTGAAAATGTTCGAATACTGACAAGAATCTATTTCTTTTTTTTATTTTTATTTTAATTAATAAAAACGTACAAATATGATACAGACTATACAGGGAGTGACATAATTGTTTGTAAAAAGTTCCAACAATCGATTTTTGGGGTTTGTAAAACTGTACACATAGATTCGAAAAAGTTGTCAAAAACAAAAAGCAAATATATAACAAATAAATGTTATCAACGGCAAGATAAGTTACTTTTCTACCTAATTGGATATTTTTTAGTGTTTTTATTTAATGTAAAATGTTTTATTCAGCTCGAAAAACATTCAGTGTTTACCGATGTATTGGAAAGTTAAAAATGGCGACGACTCTCTCTTTGACACGGTAAGTTTGGGAAAAGAAGTTAAAAATAAAAAACTAGACAAAATACTGTTAGAAACTCGCTCAATATATGTTACCGTGACATAGGCTGACATATATTCGGTGGGTTTTTTAATAGTATTTTGTCTAGTTCTTTATTTTTAACTCCTTTTCCCAAACTTACTGCGTCAAAGATAATGTCGGGCGCCATTTTTAACTTTCCAATACTTCGGTAAACACTGTATGTTTTTCGAGCTGAATAAACATGTTACATATAATAAAAAAACGGTAAAAATATCCAGTTAGGTAGAAAAGTAACTTATCTTGCCTTTGATAATATTTATTTGTTATATATTTGTTTTTTGACAACTTTTTCGAATTTATGTGTACAGTAATACAAACCCGATTTTTTAAACCATGTATTTTCAAGCAAACCAAAAGAATATGGAGTCTCTTCTGTCTCATTATCGTTTATACGTAGATGGCAATAGATACGAGAAAACACAAGATGTGCAACGACTTTTATCGCATAGTTTCTTTATTAAGGGTCAAACTATAGTGACACCGTTAAAGACGGTGAAAACCATAATTAGTCCCCTCGTGTATCACTTTCGTTTACCTGAAGTTAAATTCTAAAAGGGTAATCGATTCTTTCTCCGCTCTAATAGCGAAATCCGACAATCGAAAAATTGAGTTTTCATCAAGAAAATAAACAATAATAACTACTTACCTCTTTTATGTCAATACAACTAAAAGCAATGTTATTTACTTAATTGTCATGTCGCAATTGGTTAAATATTACGTGAATATTACATAAAATAAGTCATTCCATGATTCAATGAAAAAACGATTTCGCCATATTTACTTGTAACGCAGAAACAAGGGAAATAACTCATTTATCCCGAATTGGTTTAAGCTTTTTAGTTTTACGAAATTAATTACATCCCCTGCTGCTATACGAGCTATTCAGTTTATAAAGGCGTCGATGAAATTTGAATATTCATTTAAGAACTGCACGCCTGTGGAACTGTCTTCCGTTTTCCTGCTTTCCGGCTGACTACAATATGGTTGTCTTCAAGTCTAACGTAAACAAGTTCTTGGTAAGCCGTTCCATATAAGTTAACAAATTTACCGAATTGATTACTATATTGTCCAATTTCTACTGTCCACTCTTTAACCCTTATCCTCGAGTGGCCTCTTGGCCTTGATGATGTGGTGATGCCTGTGTAAAAAAAAAAGTAAATTAATAAAAAATTTTATCATTAATTAAAAGAATAAAATAAAATGCACACTCAAGCACAGCACCAACAGATAGCGATCAACTCGAACACGCCATTTATATATATTGGAAATATAGTTTTATTTAACACTAGTTTTTATTTATTTATTTATTTATTTTATTGTTGTGGAGTATTAAATCTCTATTGACTGGTAATCCATATATATATATATATATATATATATATATATATATATATATATATATATATATATATATATATATAAATTATAACACGGAAATTACATAATTGTCGATGCAATAATTTATTTCAACCTTATGGTATTTTCAAGCATCTAAATCAGACAATTACATTTTTGATACTGAAAAAAAAAAATATATTAAATATCAAAAATGTAATTGTCTGATTTAGATGCTTGAAAATACCATAAGGTTGAAATAAATTATTGCATCGACAATTATGTAATTTCCGTGTTATAATTTTTATCTTATTGCTCTGTTTACCACATTGAGCTCTCATACCCGGATTTCCTCTGGATTTATTCCATTATAACACTATATATATATATATATATATATATATATATATATATATATATATATATATATCCTAATCCCGTTACAAAAGAAAATAATGAAACGAATGGAATGAAAAAAACAAGAACTCAATTGCTGGATAAAATAAACATGTCATTTATTTACTGTTGAAGAATGAATATTTTAGGTATAACACGTGTTCATGTCCGCGCGGATGTCACCATTGTTTGTTGCGGGGACTGGTGGTATAGAAAGAGATGGAAATGTGTGCTCATCTCACGTTCGGGTCACTATCGTTGGTTTACGCGTGGGAAAAGGAGTGAGTAATGTAGTGGATCGAGAAATGGCCGTCCGGCGTGTAGAAAGAGAAAGAGAGAGAGGGTTAACATCAGTTAAGCTGTGCGCCATCTCAGCAGTCAGCTACGCGAAGATATTCTCGGGCACAAGTTGTATATATAGAGAGAGAAAGAGTGAGAATGTCAATCCAGTTCATGGAGAGAGAAAGCGTATAAGGTGGTAGTAGGTGGCGTGAGGCGCACGCGCTGAAAGGGCACGCTGTTGGTCTATAGACCATTCAGCTCGGAAGCTGGTCCGAAAAAAAAAGCTGCTTATTGCTCTTGCTTTTATAGTTGTTTCCGGTGGTCTTTTGCACATGTATGGATTTCCTTTGATAGGGGACGTGAAGTTGCCCATGTGTGCATACGTGTGCGCGTATGTGAGTACATGTGTGTACGTTAGCGTGTGTGTGTGTGTGTGTACACGTGAATGTGAGTATATGTACGCAAACGTGAATATATTTACTTGTGTGTACATGTGCGCGTATGTTTGTGTGCGCGTATGTATATGACAAGAAAAATGGCTTGAGATGTGAACGCGTGTTTTTGTGTGAGACTAGAAAAGGCTCGCGCAGAACAGACTTAGAAATGTTTCTATGTAGACATCTACGTATAAATCTATGTCTGGAAAAAAGAGAAAGATTTAAAGAAAACTATTGATTACTGCTTGCGCAAATAGAAATCTCTTGGTAAGATATTTAGGTGCTAATGCAGAGAGTGATCCGCGCTATTTTTTAAATCGTATTTTCACGTTTAATTAAAGTTTTATGATATTTTTTTTTATTATTCACTTGTAAGGTTAAAGTACAGAATAGGTACAAAACACCTTCCCCTCCTCATGTTAAGAATGGCTTTTTAAATAATAACGTTATTATTTCAGCACGATCACTCTCTTTTTTTTTTTTTTTTTTACAAAGGCATCACCACATTATCAAGGCCCAGAGGCCACTCAAGGATAAGGGTTAAAGAGTGTACAGTAGAAGTTGGTCAATATAGTAATCATTAGTAATGAAAATTTGGTAAATTTAATAACTTATATGGAACGGCTCATCAAGAACTTATTTACACCGGCATTAATACTGTGAGCTTCTGATTTTTGCCCCTCAACTACTACTCTTATGAACCTATCAGAAAGAAATGATTTAATAATTGAGAAGACTTTTCCAGCTATACCATAGCTAGCGATCTTATGAAGTAAACCTTTATGCCATACCCTATCATGAGTACTGGTATTTATTCTATTGGCGTGAATCACATCAGTATGCGTATTTCCTGAAAAATAATTTTTACATCTCTCGATGGAATTAAAAGGGCTTGTTTTCCTCGCGTGCTAATCGAAATTGCAATGCTCCCAGCCTGTTTACAGCACCCTTGTGCAAAAAGGCAAACCAGCGTGTTTTTCATCCATTTTAAAACTCAAAATAATTTCAATTGAGTTATTTCTCTTTAAACGCATATGGCGATTGGCGAATCTGTGAAATAATGATTCGCTACAAGTTTATCATGCAAGCAAAACTTTCATCACAGTTGGTTAGAGGTTAAAAACAAATTCAACTGTATTTCGAACGGACACTTTTGCAACCAATATTAATCACGTTTCCTTCTGTGTTTCAGTTGCTGTCGATTGCCAGAGTTCGCAGATGTCAGTCAAAATCGCGCCGTTCGGACAATTCACCGGAAAGATCTTTGTAAAGGATTTCGAAGACAACCCTAACTGTTCTTTTAATAACATGGGTGATGTCTGGGAATTAAACCTCGACTATTTTGTCGGCTGCGGAGCCGGTATTGAAGGTCAAACAATATTCAATGATATCCCGAAGGTAAGATAAATGGCTTTTGGAATTTAAAATTTTTTTTTGATTTTTTTTTAACGTAGGAATCGCCACTTATCAAGGCCCAGAAGCTACTCGACGATAAGGGTTAGAGTGTACAGTATCAGAATCACAGTAATCGTTAGTAGTGAAAATTTGGTAAATTTGTTAACTTAAGTGGAACGGCTCATCAAGAATTTGTTTGCATTAGACTTGAAGACGGCCATATTGTAGTCAGCTGGAAAGCAGGCAAACAGAAGACAGTTCCACAGGCGTGCCATTCTAAGAAAGAAACTTTGTTCATGGAATTTACGTTTAGGTTTAGGCACGGAGAAAGAATAGGGGAATTTATTAATAGTGTTAAATAACAAATAAAAAAAAAAAACAATATATTTGTACAGGGTGTCCCAAAAGAAGCTGATGGTTAAAAAAAAAAATTCATAACTTTCTTAATTTTTTTTATATTTTTCTTTTATTTTTTCAGATCATTCGAAGGTCATCCAAGGTCATAATGAATCGTTACACTAACGAGGAGCGGATATTTATTGTAGAGTCGTATTTTCGGTTGAATGAGTCAATATCAGAAACTAAAAGAGAATTTCGACGAAACTTCAAAACAAGAAATTCCCCTACTCCTAATGCAATAAAACTAGCCACAATAAATGCCCTTAAAAACAATATAAAGAAGGAAATTAAGGTCATAAGTCCTGAAACATTAAGTGCTGGACAATGCCCTGCAGAGAGCACAAGAGTGTGAAAATGAAAATGGTGGACATTTGAGTAACATCATTTTTCATAACTAAAATTAGACCTTGTGAATAACATACCCTAGATGAAGTTGTGTAAATAAAATTAGAATAAGTAGACTATGATATCTTACTATATCTCAAAAAATTACGGAGAGGCTCATCTACCTACATATGAAAATTGGTAAGCATAACTTAAATATTGAGGAAGTTAATGAAATTTAAAATCCGTCAGCTTTTTTTGGGACATCCTGTATATTTCCATGAAAAATATCTGCTGCAAAAACGATGGGCTCTCTCTACTATGCTAGAAAATTACTCACACCTGAGCATATCCTATACCTCTACATGCATGGGATATTGTTGTCACATCTGGGCTGGTGTATCTACCTCTAGTCTCTCCCTCTTAGGCAGGGTCCCAAAAAAGAGTCTTAAATACGTCTCGCATTATCAGCCAAGCTTCAACCTCTGTCCCATCACTGCAATGTTTCTGTGCCCGTTTAAGTACCTTAATGAAATGTGCTCTGATGAATTCGTTGCACTTGTGCCCTCTTGACGTGCATTCACTCGACGAACCCAACAAACAGAAAAATCCCACCCCTTGTTCACGTCGAGGTACCTAGATGTCGGGAAGTACTGCTAAACTTTGGAATTACCTCCTTGTTGCATGCTTCCCTGACTGTGCTGACATGCAGAAATTTAAATGTAATGTGAACAGACATCTCGTTACTCAACTCCCTACAATCCCCTCTTAGACATGATCCCAAATAGTAGCCCCTGATGTCCAACTGGCAATATGTCTTGTTTGAGAAAAAAAAAAAAAAAAAAAGAATAAAAAAAAAAAATTGAAGACATTTCTCACACTGACAGTGAGATTAAAACACTGGATTCAAATTCATGCAGTAAACGAACAATACTTTCCTAATAGAATAATCATGTGTATGCAATCAAAGTCGGAAACGTTAACTAATTTGCATACAGGGAAACATGAAACGAGGAGAATTCCAAAGTTTAGCAGTTTCAGGGAAGTACCCGGCATCTAGGTACCTCAACGTGAAGAAAGGGTGGGATTTTTCTGTTGTGTGTGTGTGTGTGTGTGTGTGTGTGTGTGTGTGTGTGTGTGTGTGTGTGTGTGTGTGTGTGCGTGTGTGTACAACTTTCCTACAGCCTACACCACTGGACCAATCAGGACCAAATCTGACATGATGATGATCCCTCCCCCACCTAGGAATGGTGCACACCATTTTTCAATGTTAAGGTCAAATGTCAAAGGTCAAAGGTTAAGGTCATAACCTATGCATATATACTCTCCTATAGCCCAAAACACTGGACTGATCATGACCAAACCTGGCATGATGATGGTCCCTTACCTAGGGATGGTGCACACAATTTTTCAAGGTCAAAAGTCAAGGTCATAGGATATGTATATATACTCTCCTACAGCCCACACCACTGAATTGATCATGAGCAAACCTGACATGATGATGGCCCCTGACCTAGGGATGGTGCACACTAATTTTCAAGGTCAAGGTCAAAGGTTAAGGTCATATTTGGTGCGGCTCTTCATAAATTCACCCACCTAAGAATAGTGCACATCAAGTTGAGGTTCGTCACCATCTCGGGGGCCGCCACCATGGCACTGGCCAACTTCTCTGTGAATTTGAATCAGGTCCTCCTCCTCCACCGCCATCCCCTCAACCAAGCGGGTACCCGAGCATAAAGCAAAGCCTCGCTCAAAATGTGTGTATCTTTGTTAGTGTAAAAATAATTTTATAAAATCAACAGTTTGTTCTTGGATAAGAACAGGGGCATCTGCGAAATGAATGTTTCTGTGTAGAACACACTTGAACCATGATACTTGACTTTTCCATTTTAAACTTTAAGTGAAGGTGTTATTTAATTTTATGAAATCAACAGTAGGTTCTCTACAGTGCAATGTAAACTACAATGTATTGTGGACTAAGTCGCTGCATGGAAGCATGTGAAGCTTCCATCTAGTACACTCTCGGGGGTGGGAGATCCCTTACCGGAGCACTCAATCGATCAATTTGATTTAAAAATAGGCGATTTCACAAATTCTGATGAAAACAAAAGTATGCGAAGATGGAACATTCAGTGATCCTTATTCAATCCCAGACAACGTCGGGTCTCCCTGCTAGTCATACACTAAAGCTCTCATTTGATTTAAATAAAAATCAATAAAAAGCTTTATTAGATAGTGAAACAGTACATCCCTTTGCATTCCCACCTTCACGATAATGCAGAACAGAAAGAATAATACAGTTGCAATGGGCAGATAAAGACGATGCCTGATGCTATCCATAATGGAAGCACCAAACTCTGGGGAAAATGAAGTTGGGAGAAAATAGATGACCCACTTCATCCCGGTGTACCCTATCAAAACAGACTCTAAAAAATATTGTAAAATCGGCAAATATTTAAATCGTAAAAAAGTTAAAATATTTGGAGCAGACGTAAAAAAAAAAAACAACTGGTATTTATTTCTTTGAATATTCAAGCAGATGATTTATCTTAAATTTCAAATGTTTGAAATTGATTGGTTAATTTGAGTCACATGTTACAAATTGTTCCGTGTGAGTTCAAATCTGGGAAAAATGAAGTTGAGGGAAAATAGAAATAAGTATTATTAGTCCAGTCCACTCTTGTGTACCATATAACAGGGTTTCCCAAATTGGGCTCCACAGAGCCCTGATGTTCTGTGAATAAGGCTGAGGGGCACTGGAAGCCCTTTCTTAAAGAGGACCAAATTCTTTATATGGAAAAATTAAATGAGTGCAGACATTTAATGATTGATTTTTTTTTTTTTTCTAGAAAAAGATGCGATACATAACTACAGGTGTAAAGAGTTTCAGGATGGTTCATGAAAAAGAAAATAAAAAAAAAAAATTAACAAAAAATACAGCAATTTTTGATTAACCAAAACCAAACAAATGGTTGTAAACATTATCATTAGTTAGTGTTAAAATTTTCAATTAACGTTTTTCATATTTATTTGAGAAATTATCTTGTTAGTACTCCGTGAAAAATCTTTGCCCTGCTTAGGGGCTCCATGGTATCCTGAGGTTTGAGAAACCCTGCTCTATAGCACATAGTTCTATCTTTGGTCTTTTCAATCCCCCTTTTTTTTAATTTGAAATCGCTCCAGACAAGGCATGAGGCCACCACCTGATGCAAGGAGCTAAAAAAATACTTCAAGGTCAAAAACTAACCAACAATAAATATTAGATGGATAGATTCTGACCCAGAAAGCAGCAATTCTTTCCCCTTTGTCAAAAAATATCGCTCATGGAATGTGAGGACTAAAGGACAAAATAAGGGAATCGAGAGTTATGAGACCCACTTTCTACTCTCCTGAAATCTAATGTCAATGAGCACGTGTCAAAACCACCCCAAAATTTTATTAATTCCATTCATTATTTTCAATCCTCTCATAATATTCATCGCCATCATTCAACTGGCAATCTATTCATATCATTAATTTTATCCTCGAGTGGCTTTTAGCCTCCGTAAATGATAACTGATTAATAAAAGACTTATTCATGACTTACTTTTCTTTCCGCATCTTTGCAGGATGGCGACATTTCCTTCAAGAGAGAAATCGTTGTCCTCTACAACCAGGACATCATGAATACTTTTGACGAGCTACACACAATCAGCTGCCAACATAACTTGCAAATGGTCATCGACCCAATGTCGATGACGTCCAACGTCGTCGAAGAGTAAGTATAATTACATGTAACACATTTTCAATTTTTGCCGTTAAATACAGGGTGTTCTATTTTTTTTAATATTAATTTATATTTCAAAATAGATGGTCAATTTTGAAACACCCTGTATTTATCGGGATTCTTCAAAAGCTGAGCAAGTACATATGAAAAGCAATCCGTTAACCATGTAGTAGACATCTCCTTTCCACATCGATGAACCAATACACATGTTTCCAACAACATGTGGCCTTCATAATATATCTCATTAAGGCCTGTGAGCTGAAAAATGACGTCATCGCTGAGGTCCTATCAAACACGATCTGTTGAATAGTCAGACTGTTGATATATCACATGTTGAAACTGTGTGCACACACACACGCAGGCAGTCGGCAGGGTAAAGTAACTAGTCGATAAGTGCAGATCTGTCAAAACTGATATCGCTGGAGGTGAATAGGTCAAGTAGTTGACCTCACAGCTGCCGGAGTTAAACACCTGCAAGAGAGCAGATTGATATAAACAAGTGAGGCAACAGAGAGAAGCGAATCAAAGAGCGAAGGTGAGCCATGAGTCATGTCGCTGCGTCACTAAAATCTGACTGAAGGGAGCAACACAGAGTGAGAAATAAATGATTGCTTTATATTTTTCTAACAAACGAAAAAGAAAACTCACAGCGAACATCTCCTTGTGTCGATCTTTCTTCATGAGAAGATTATTTCTATAGAGCAACCACTAGACGAAACAGTGACAATGAAGAGAAACATCTGTATATAAAGAACTCTCTTATTTGTTATTGAAACTGAACTGCTGAACTGTTTGTAAAGCTTAATAGATGATAAAAAGTGTATATTTCTTTTCTTTCTTTCCGTTTCAGCGCCAATCTGACAAAGACCGACACGAAGAACACTTACAATCCAATTGGGTTCGAGATCAAAGACACGAATGGAGAACCACTTAGGAAAGCGGTTTTTGTTGGCGACAAAGTTCAGCTAACTTTCATCTTGTGGGACAACAAAGGTCAGTCATCAGTTTTTGTATTGGGTAGATTCAAGTACTTTAGTACCCCCAAAAGATAAAGAACTTATGTTCAAACAATTACTTAGCCTTTTAGCTTTGAGCAAAGTGTACTATCTGTTCATATACTATACTTTATCTTTTCTAAGCTTCGTCAGTAATGTAGAAATACTAGACTTTTATGGAAGCTGGATTTCCCCACACTAAAAACCGATCTTGTATTTACCTCTCCTCTTGTGTAGGGACAAGTAAATAGGGACCCACATCATCTTTGTTCTTTAGTTTTGGTTTATGCTGTTTATTTATAAACTAGAGTTGGTGTCCAACGCAAAATGACAGGAAGAAATGTTAGATTTTTTTAAAAGTGTTCGCTAATTGTTTTGGACTATTACAATAAATTCCAACGCTATTGATAATGTTTACCTATTTATCTATTTTTTTTTCATCGCTTATGTTTGAAGGCATGCTTGGAAACATGACACAAATCACAAATCATAAGGTGGAACAATAAATTTTTCACCTTAAAGAAAACAACACCATAGCTTTATTTTCAAACTTTTATTGAAAAAATCAGTTCAGGTAACTTTATATCTATTCAATGTAGCCGCCTTCAGCCTCAATTCAGGTAGCTTTATTATGTAGTAGAGCTAACAGCTATTCAATGTAGCCGCCTTCAGCCTCAATTCAGGTAACTTTATTATGTAGTAGAGCTGACAGCTATTCAATGTAGCGACCTTCAGCCGATATGAGTTTGAAACTGGGAACATGCCTTTTCTACAAGCGCCGATGGGAGCTGGGCGAATATTTGTCGGATGGTGGCGATCAGGCTGGCTTTGGTGTTGTGGGAGGTCATGTTGAAGATGTTCTCGACGTATGACCAAACAAAGTAGTCCAGCGGGTTCAAGTCGGGGGTGTAGGGGGGGCAGTGAGAGAAGAGTACAAAGTTGTGGCACTCTTTCTGAAGCCAAGCCTATATTTCTTTGGACTTGTGAGCCGATGCTGAGTCCTACTGCCACACCCAGGATCTACCAGCGGCCCCAGGAGATCACCACACTCTTCAGCACATCCAGGTACACTTTGGTGTTGAATTTCAAGCCAACTTTGAAGATGTCAGGTGGCATGATGTGGCCTTCACTTGAAACCACATCAAAGACTATAACCATGGCCAGAAACTTTTTTGAGCTGTGCGCTCAAGCGTTGAACAATCCAGATTTGCATTTTGAGGGTGCTGGCAATGGTCCTGTTGTCATAACTTGGATCGGTAGAGAGCATGAGTTATACAGCGGCGCATCTCCGATCTCACTCGTTGAACATTGTGTCACTTTCAGACATGATAGAAGGCTCCTATCGCACTTAGGATTTGTACACAACTGGTAAACTACTAGATGCAACTAAAAAAGAAAACCGGTTTTCATCAAACGGAAATGGAATCATATCGTCTTTTCTAGGGCAACAATTTTATTATTTATGATGTTTTTGTTTTACGGCATATCAACCCTTTTCAGGTTATTTAATGCCGGATCCAATGACTTTGAAGAAAAATTTTTTAATAGAATATTTTTTTTTTTCAAGTTGGTTTCTATAGTTGAGACCCTAACAGGTACTACCACTCCGGGTCAGAGTAGACCTGGGAGCAATGGCAATTAAGGGGTGGCTTCACACTCCCCAAAGCCCTCAGCTGGGGCCTCGTATGATGTAATGTGAAAATTAAAATTATTTTGTTAAGGTAATGTTTAAGCTCTATTTGTAAGAAAAGCTAAATAGGTTAGTTGGTAGAAATTCAGATTGAAGATTTCGAGGTATCTGCTTTGATTTCCAGCCCTGGCTTTATTTTTTAAGGATTTTTTTTTATCATTTTCTTTTAATTCAACTATTTCGTAAAATATTTGCTATTTCTAAAAGATCTCTAATATTTCTGGAAAAGAGTGAAAAAAAAAAAAAAAGACAGCCAGAGATATAAAAAGCAGACTTACCAACAGGAACGTAAAAAAGAAACACGCAATGGATAGAGCCGCAAAATATGCATGAAGACCACGGAAGAGATCGCATGCAAATGTGTCAAAATAGAAAGTGTATGAAAAGACGAACGACAAGAAGTTCAGTGGGTGGGGTTTCTGTGCCAACGACTGAAAGAGGTTTGTTTTTTTTATCTTTACTGTCAAAAGATGGCGGAGGACACCTCAATTTCGAAATTAGACAAATTTCACAATGTCTTTATCGTGTTTTAAAAATTGTGACGAACAGGCAAAATCTCTATATAAAATAAATTAAGCATTGAAAAAATAGGCAAACCTTGCATCTTTTGTAGGAGAACCCCGCCACCAAAAAAATAAATAAATAAATAAAACAAATGTGAATTATATTAAAAAAAGAAAATAAAAAGTTTCATCACTTACTCCAGAGGACGGAATCCATACCTGCCATTAAATATTTGCATAAAGGATTCCATTATATTTAAGCCCTCTCCCCTCAGAAACTTACAAAGATTGGGTCGCTTTAAGCGATTAGCAATCAACTAACTCCTTCTCAATGAGGGAAGGTAAAGCCTGAGAAGGTATATATATATATATATATATATGTGAATCGTGAATTGATTCCTACGGCCGAATGCTAAAAAGCAAATAGCTCTGATTGCCCTCCCTCTTTCTTTCCCCTCTTCATTGGAATTCACTTTTCCTCCTCACTCCCTAAATCAAGAAAGTTTTCACAGGAACGTATGAGCTTAAGAATTTTCCAACCAATGAAAATCGTTTCAAGCTTTAGACTGTGTAAAAATAATAAGGCAATGCAAAGTTAGAAAATCCTATAAGATCTGATCAGCACAATCAGTTTTCCTTAGACTTGAACCTTAAACAGGACTCCAAAATATCTTCTAAATACCCTCTCTGATTTTTGGTGGGACGAGGCAGAAAAGAACTCGATGACTCGCATACCAACTTTCTCCATTTTATGCACACATTCCTAAACATTAGCAATATTCAGGCGAACAGAAACAGAATTGCCACGTACACGTACATCAAATCTGTTGCCAAGGCCGCTGGAAAAATGGTGGGATCCTTCTATCGATCCAGTAGATATCTCACTGTTGATGCAATTCTCTATCTATATAAGAGCCAGGTACGTCCAAGGATGGAATACCGTTGCCACATCTGGGAAGGAGCTGCTAGAAAGGACTTGTCCTGCCTTGATAGAGTTTAAAATAGACTTTGTAGCCTCGTAGGAGATGTCCTTTTCTCTTCCCTGCAACCTCTATCTCACAGAAGAGATGTTACGAGTTTGTCTCTGCTGTATCGTTATTTTCATGGAAAGTGTTCGACTGAGCTTCAGTCTATGGTCCCCACCCCCTCACCAAACTTTCACAAGAAACCCTCATCTAGCTGAAAACACTATCAATAATTCCCCCCACTCTTTATCTGTGCCTAAACCTAAACATAGATTCCATGAACAAATCTTCTTTCTTAGAACTGCACGCCTGTGGAATTGTCTTCCGTTTTCCTGCTTTCCGGCTGACTACAATATGGTTGTCTTCAAGTCTAATGTAAACAAGTTCTTGATGAGACGTTCCATATAAGTTAACAAATTTACTGAATTTCCATTACTAATGATTACTATATTTTCCAATTTCTATTGTACACTCTTTAGCCCTTATCCTCGAGTGGCCTCTTGACCTTGATAATGTGATGATGCCTGTGTAAAAAAAAAAAAAAAAAAAAGAAAAAAAAAGAAGCTAAACTCGTACATGGAGTAATAGGAACTATATAAACGCCTCAGATCTTCTAGGATTATCTAAAGCAATAACTTAGTTTGAGAGAAGCAATTTAACTACATGTATATTAATCTTGGAACTTTTGAAAGACGTCCATCCATTCATCCATAGCCTTGAGCCCCTGGAGGGGGACCAAGGCTATACCATCAACAACTTTGTAGATGTTTTTGTAGTGAAGAGTTTGTTTTTTTTCGGGATGAGGCTGCTGGCCCCACACGCCCAACAATCCCAGAAGGTACATACACCACCTAGCCTTCCCAAAGGGTCACCCACTAAATTGCTGTCAGATCATTTGTTAAGGGTGTATAGACTGGAATTTTCTTTTTTTTTTTTTTATTGTATTTTCACCCCAAACAGGGCATAGTGTTCATTTGATGTAGGGGGCTACTATCTGGGACATACTTGCAGGGACATAATTTAGGGAGTTTAGCAGCAAGATGTCTATTCACATTACATTTGAATTTCTGCATTAAAAGATATCAAAAAGCGATTATTATTCCTTACAAAAATATTTTAGCCGATCGAATTTTCCCAGTAAACCAAAAAGAAATATTTCTTTTTCATTTTACAGAGGAATTCCTTAGACAAGTAAATACTGGAAAAAGTTTATTTAAAAAAATCGTTATCGGAATAAGAGAGATTTGAGCCTAATTTCCGATTCCAAAAACGATCCCTTTCATTTTTTTTTTTTAAGTTCCCTCTTTTTTCATTTTTCCATTTTACGTGAGACCTGTCCCTCTGATTTCTGCATTTAAATTACGCTTGAATTTCTGGTATTAAAAAAAAAAAAAGGCAGAAATCACTTGCTTGATTTTGTTGTCCATCTTTTGCAAAGATTAAGTGAAATCTGTACTTATAAAAATGCTTAAACAGCCCCGTTTCATTTCTGGGTAAGGGCACGGCAGGTGATTAGCAGTAAACTTATCCCCCTCTCGAAGAAAGAAGACAAAGGTTTGGAGGCTGCATCTCCTAGAACCAGCCAAAACAGTACCCGAGCCAGACAGCAGCAAAGCCACTGTCTGACTTATTGCAGGGGATGTATCTTCAACTGGTTTGAACATGTAGTGCCACTCTTGGCTTCGGATAATTTATTTTGGTGATAGTACGTCTTTGAAACACAATCACATTGACACGTTAGCACAAGATAGTACATCACATCTTTGTATGGCACAATCACGTTGACTCACTGAAGTTAACCAACGTTGAGCCTGGCCAGTACTAGGTGGGTGACTATTTGGGAAGTCTAGGCGCTGTATGTACCTTCTGGGATGGTTGGGCGTGGGGGACAGCACCCCCCCCCCCAAAAAAAAAAAAAACTCTTTACTACAAAAGCATCTACAAAGTTGTGGAAGGCCTATGCCCGCTCCCCCCAGGGGCTCAAGGCTATGGATGGATGGACGTCTTTGAAAAGTTCCAAGAACCGCTCTAAGAATTAATATATGTGTAGTTAAATTGTTGTATGAAAAGGATGGATAAAATCATGAAGATTATGAATGGACCATGCTAACTCAATAATCGGAATTTTGTAATGAAAGTGAGAAGACATGAATTAACGAACAAGGGCAAAGATCAAATTGTAGTATCTGTTCCGGCAGATACTGCAATCAAAGTTATATATGGAGGCAACCCCACATATCAGATCATTGCTTTTGATGCTGCACTTCAATTTCTTGTTCTCTGTCACTGAAGGAAAAATCCTTCACGACTGAGACAATTTTTATTTTTGTTCCTTTTCTCCACATTAAAAAACGGCCCTGGTGTCTAACTCTGTCCCGTGGGGAGGCATTGTAAATAGGAACAATCAGTTATTAGTCAATGTAGGGGAAACCCTTCGTACCAATTGTCACTATCCAGTTCCCCCTCTCTCCACATTAAAAAACGGCCTTGTGCCTAATTTGCTCAGTGGGGAAGCAAATAAATACAAATATATTTGTATCAACATTTTTGCAGAGATGTAAAATATATATTTAAACCCCCCCCCAAAAAAAAACAATTTCAACATGAAACTTTCCTGTCTTCTATAATGGGCGTTGTTGATGTCGAGAGTTGAGAGAGGTGCATCGCGTTGTTGGTATCCCTAGAAGAACTCTGCATTTCTGTTTTTACCAAGCCACAGTTTCATAGTATTGTTGAATTCCACACAGATTTGTTATTAATACTTTTGAAGTTGGAAACGATTTTTATTGGCTGGAAAATATGTTCAGTTCACACATTCCAGTTAAAACCGGTTTGCTTTTGAAGTGATGAAGAGGGCGAATCTCAACAAAGCGGAAAAAGAAAGAGGTTAGTAATTAAAGCCATTTGTTTTTTAGCATTCGTCCAGTGTAAAAATCTGACGGTGAAAAAGGCGAAAAAAGGACAGAAAAAAGAAAGAGTAATCCGAACGAAGAAAGAAAAGTGGTAGTTTATTATGCTCCTTCGTCTCGCACGTCGATTTCTAATCTACCACAGACACGTTTCTAGATATCACATGTTCTAATTATATATATATAATAATAATTATAATATATAATAGATATCACATGTTCTAATTATATATATATAATAATAATTATAATATATAATAGATATCACATGTTCTAATTATATATATATATAATAATTATAATATATAATAGATATCACATGTTCTAATTATATATATATAATAATAATTATAATATATAATAGATATCACATGTTCTAATTGCGGCATCATGAAAAGTTTGTTCCATTTCGTGTTTGACGGATGATTCCATTGTGAGTTGGACGTTTTGGCTTCTGTGAAATGACATCAGATAATCCATTCATGACGGACAATCCATTTTGAAACAAAGGTTTGTAACCCCAATTAATGACTCTTACCATTCTATCTATCTATCTATCTATCTATCTATCTATCTATCTATCTATCCTTTCCATATCTCTATCTATCAATCTATCTATCTATCTATCTATCTATCTATCTATCTATCTATCTATCTATCTATCCTTTCCATATCTCTATCTATCTATCTATCTATCTATCTATCTATCCTTTCCATATCTCTATCTATCTATCTATCTATCTATCTATCTATCTATCTTATCCTTTCCATATCTATCTATCTATCTATCTATCTATCTATCTATCTATCTATCTATCTATCTTATCCTTTCCATATCTCTATCTATCTATCTATCTATCTATCTATCTATCTATCTATCTATCCTTTCCATATCTCTATCTATCTATCTATCTATCTATCTACCTATCTATCTATCTATCTATCTATCTATCTATCTATCTATCTATCTATCTATCTATCCTTTCCATATCTCTATCTATCTATCTATCTATCTATCTATCTATCTATCTATCTATCTATCCTTTCCATATCTCTATCTATCTATCTATCTATCTATCTATCTATCCTTTCCATATCTCTATCTATCTATCTATCTATCTATCTTATCCTTTCCATATCTCTATCTATCTATCTATCTATCTATCTTATCCTTTCCATATCTCTATCTATCTATCTATCTATCTATCTATCTATCTATCTATCTATCTATCTATCTATCTATATATCTATCCTTTCCATATCTCTATCTATCTATCTATCTATCTATCTATCTATCTATCCTTTCCATATCTCTATCTATCTATCTATCTATCTATCTATCTATCTATCTATCTAATCCTTTGCATCTATCTATCTATCTATCTATCTATCTATCTATCTATCTATCTATCTATCTACAAGTATCTCATCCTTTCTATATCTATCTATCTATCTATCTATCTATCTATCTATCTATCTATCTATCTTATCCTTTCCATATCTCTATCTATCTATCTGTCTATCTATCAACCTATCTATCTATCGCAGATAGGAATGAAAGCGAGAAAACATGATTAATAAACAAAATATATTTATATGTCCACAATTTTACAGAAATGTAAAATATACTTTTTTTTTTTAAATATACAGTTTTTGAGAAGTTTTAAAGTTCTTGAATAAGATAAAAAAGTGTTAGAAAGTTCGTTTCAAACTTCTGTTGTGTGTATACGTGTATGTGAGTTTACCTTCTGATAGTTGTGTTTTTTGGAGATAGAGTAGCAGGCTTAAAGGAATTTCTGAATGGTGCCTTCCAGTCTTCTATGATGGGGGGATGGGTGTTGATGTCAAGAGTTGAGACAGGCAGGTCGCGTCTGCAGGTGTAAAAGTCAGACGCGAAACTGCCATAAATAAGTGAAAAGGAAAGAAGATGAACAAAGAAAGGAAAAGTTTATTACTCTCTTTCGGCTCGCACATCGATTTTTAATCTACTGCATACCTCCTAGGACCAGACAGCTTAATGGTCGGATTAATTGTAAAGGACGTATCCTCAATCGGTACAAACAACACCAACTCAATGCATTTTTCTTCTTCTTCTTCTTCTTCTTCTTCTTCTTCTTCTTCTTCTTCTTCTTCTTCTTCTTCTTCATCATCATCATCATCATCATCATTACATGGGCTTTATGCATTACAATTTAGTTTTGTTTTATTTTTGTTCGTTTTTTTCACATTCAGAAATATCTCCATTATTCCTTCTATTTTGCGGTTTCCAGTTCTCAGTTCGATTTTGACGACGTTAGTTTTTTAGTCACTGTCCCCTCCCCGTTCCCAGATACAGCATATGGTATTCTAAAATAGTCACCCTTTTAGTATTGACCAGGCTCTTAAGTTTGGTGATCTAACGGCAGCTGATGTGCCCATGCCCAACGTAATTAAGAAGTGCGAGATTCAAAGAGAGATAACTCAATTAGATTTATTTGCAAGGGAAATAACTCTGCAATAATGTTTGTATGGATTGTTTCCCTTAGTCTTCAGAACCGCTGCAAATCCTATAGCAATGTTTATAGTCGATAGAAACTGAAGCCTCACCACCACCACCGTCGTCGTCGATAAAAACGGTAAACATAACTAAAAGATAAATTCTTTTCATTTTCTCTATTAAAATAATATCAAAAATTCTTTTCATTTTCTCTATTAAAAAAATATCAAAAATCGATGATTAATCCTTACAAAAATAATTTAACCGATCGGATATTCTCATAGACCATAAAGAAACATTTCTTTTTCATTTTTACAGAGTAAATCCGTTAGACCAGTAAATACTGGAAAAAATTATTTTGAAAAATCGCTATGGGAACCATTTGAGCCTAATTTCCGATTCAAAAAACGACCGCTTTCATTTTTTGTTTGTTTAAACTTAAGTTCCCTCTTTTTTAATCTTCTTCCATTTTTCCTCTAGAACTGTCCCTCTGTGAAACACAATACCACAAGGTTGCTTCCCAGCTGATTATAATATGGTCGTTTTCAAGTCTAATTTAAATAAGTTCTTGTTGAGCCGTGCTCTTATATAATCAAACTCTACCCAAGTTCCACCATTTCTGATCATCACGGTGTTATCTCACAACCACATGACACTTATTAACCCTGTAGGGGACTAGAATATATAAATCCTAATCCCGTTACAAAAGAATAATGAAACGAATGGAATTGAAGGAAACAAAAACTCAATTGATGGATAAGATAAACGTGTCGTTTATTTACTGTTGAAAGAATGACTGTTTTAGATATAACATGTGTTCATGTCCGCGCGGTTATAACCATCGTTTGTAGAGGACTGGTATTGTAGAAGGAAAAAGGAAATGTGTTTTCATCTCACGTTCGGGTCACTATCGTTTGTTCGCGCGTGGGAAGAGAAGTGAGTAATGTAATAGAACGAGAAATGGCAGTCCATCGTGTAGACAAAGAAAAGGATAGAGGGTTGACGTCAGTTAGCAGTCAGCTACGCGAAGGTGTTCTCAGGGACCAGTAGTAGATAGAGAGAGAAAGAGTGAGAATGTGTACATATGGTCTGTTAGCTTTTGTCCCACATAGTCGCAAGTGGTGTGAGGTACGCGGTCAGTCCGTAGATTGACAGAGGCGACAGATTTTCACAAGATCGGTTTCGTTTTTAAGCTCGACCCTTCGGGCGACAAATATCGATAAATTGGCTAAAAACATTAATTCCTTCACCCTCAACTGGGCACTTTCCTACAAGAAGGGTTCGCTTTTTACGCCGATATTTTCGAAAGTCATCGTTTCTTTTCAATTGACTAGCCTTCATTTGGTGATGGACGCAATGGCAAAGACGTCACGTTTTTTTTTTTTTTCACATTCTTTTCCTCCTTCGTAGTATGGGTTCAAGCCTGCCTGCCTGCCTACCTACAACCACTTTTTTTTTTGTTTTTTGCTCAACACACACCTCCAAACACCCGGGCAACGCCGGGCACCCAGGCTAGTAAATAATAAGAGTGAAAATTTCGTTCTCATTATCAGCTTGGACCTTGTTGACAATACCTTCATCTTCATCCTGCACCATCAACCGAGGTTGAAACCCAATTACAGGAGACTAAACCAGACATATTATTTCTAAGTGAAACTGGCATTGGACAGGCTATTTCCCTAGATGAGTTTGTAATTAAAGGATACTCTAACTTAACTTCTAAATCTGACCCCCAAGATCGCCATGGGCATGGAATATATGCCTATATTAAAGATGGCTTTCCATGTGGTAGGAACATCTCCAGAGAAGATCCTAACTTACCCTATATGTGCTTCCAGGTTGCATTAGCTCAAACTATGGCATTTATATTTACTCTCTATCGCCCCCACAACAGCGGAGTTACTATCTTTAAAAGCATATCTGAGAAAATTGACCAAGTCCTATCTGCTTATCCTTCAGCTAACATTCACGTATGTGGAGACTTCAATGTTCACAACGTCGAATGGTTGACCCACTCAAACAAGACCGATGATGAGAGGGAGGTTCTGTCATGATTTCTCCATTGCTTATGACCGCACTCAGATTGTTCACGAACCCACCCGTGTGCCTGACAATGACGGCCAGTATGTGAGTCTACTAGACCTTTTTCTCACAACTTGCCCTGAACTATTTTCAGTTTCTGTTCTGTCTCCTCTTGGATCTTCCGACCACTCTGTTGTATCAATTAAGATAAAAATGAAATGTAATAAGTCTCCAGACGTACATCTCCATCGTACAGTATATCGATACACTATGGCTGACTGGGATAGCTTCCGTACATTTATATCTGATCTACCTCTGCATTCCATATTTAAAAAGGATGTGTCCTCTATAGTATCAGACCTGGCGGAATGGTTAATTGTAGATATAGATCGTTTCATACCCTTCAGCAAAAACCTAACAGCCAGCCATGGTTCTCTCCAGAATGTGCTGCTGCCATTGCGCACAGAAATCACTTTTTCCACTGCTTCCAACGTAATAGATGTATGGAAAGCTGCTTTCAGGACTGCCAGCAACCATTGTAAGAAAGTAATAAAGAACACAAGAGAGTTGTATGCTCAGTCTGTCAAGTCCAAAGTAGCTGAGCAGCGGCTTGGTTCCCACCAGTTTTGGCAAATAGCAAACAGAATCCTGAACAGAAGCGTGTGTTCTATCCCAACTATCATCAATGGACCTGAGGTAATCTCATCAGCATCAGACAAAGCCAAACTCTTTGCCAAGAACTTTGCAGCTAATTCTACCCTTTGCGACCAAAGCCACCAACCTCCAATATTTCCTCCTGTATCAGAAAACATGCTATGTGATATATGTATATCTGTACGTGATGTTGCCAAGCTAATCAAAAACCTTGATTCCAGTAAAGCAACCGGCCTTGACGGTATTCCAATTATAGTACTCAAAAAACTTCAACCAGAACTAGCGCCCATACTTACAAAACTTTTTAAACGTTATCTTAAGGAGAATTGCTTCCCATCACTCTGGAAAATCTCATCAGTATGCCTTGTATTTAAGAATTCAGGTGATCGTTCATCCCCCTCTCAGTACAGGCCAATAAGTCTCCTGTACGTTGCTGGAATTTGCGTTAAATAGAGAAGTAATCAACCATCTCAGCAAAAATAACCTTCTTAGTGACACGCAATATGGTTTCTATGGTTCTACTAGATCTACAGCAGATGCGCTTACAGTTATATCTCATAGGATTAGCGAATCTCTCGACGAAAGCAACCTTTCTAGGGCAATTGCTCTTGATATATCTAAGGCCTTGGATAGGGTATAGCATGAAGGTTTACTTCACAGCTATGTTATAGCTGGAAATGTCTTCTCAATTATTAAATCATTTCTTTCTGACAGGTTTATAAGAGTAGTAGTTGATGGGAAAAAATCAGAAGCTCACAGTATTAATGCTGGAGTGCCTCAGGGGTCCATCCTGGGCCCAACTCTTTTCCTAATCTACATTAATGATCTTCCAAATCACATCCTTACATCATTTGTAGATATTTATGCAGATGACACTACCATCTATGGTAGCACATCTTAGTCAGTAAACGACCAAGTTCTCTCCAATTCTCTCTCCTCTTGAGCACGTAGTTCAATGGGGAAAGGAGTGGCTGGTTACTTTTAATGCATCTAAAACCAAGCTTCTCTCTTTACATCATCAACGTTCTGATCCCCGTCTGGCATCAGTTGAAATGAATGGCTCTCGTCTTAAGGAGGCCTCAAGTTTTGACAAGCTGCTGGGCTTGACCTTTACTCCTGATCTTAAATGGAACAGGTACATCAAATCTGTTGCCAAGGCTGCTGGAAAAATGGTGGGATCCTTCTATCGATCCAGTAGATATCTCACTGCTGATGCAATTCTCTATCTATATAAGAGCCAGGTACATCCAAGGATGGAGTACTGTTGCCTCATCTGGGAAGGAGCTGCTAGAAAGGACTTGTCCTGCCTTGATAGAGTTCAAAATAGACTTTGTAGCCTTGTAGGAGATATCCTTTCCTCTTCCCTACAACCTCTATCTCACAGAAGAGATGTTGCGAGTTTGTCTCTGCTGTATCGTTATTTTCATGGAAGGTGTTCGACTGAGCTTCAGTCTATGCCCCCCTCCCTCGTCAGACTTTCACAAGAAACACTATCAATAATTCCCCCCACTCGTTATCTGTGCCTAAACCTAAATGTAGATTCCATGAACAAAGCTTCTTTCTTAGAACTGCACGCCTGTGGAATTGTCTTCCGTTTTCCTGCTTTCCAGTTGACTAAAATATGGTTGTCTTCAAGTCCAACGTAAACAAGTTCTTGATGAGCCGTCCCACTTGTTAACAAATTTACAGAATTTCCATTACTAACGATTACTATATTGTCCAATTGTCTACTGTACACTCTTTAACCCTTACCCTCGAGTGGCCTCTTGGCCTTGATAAGTGGTGATGCCTATGTAAAAAAAAAATAGAACCTACTACACCTTTCCAATATTCCCTATCTCTCATAGCACCCAAAAGATCTTCCTTGGAGATGAATGTGTCTTGTTGTATCCTATCTGGAAAAGTTAACTTTCGTGATCGATTGTGAGATGATGGTTGTCTCCACAGCACAAACGATGAAGCAACAATGCCCAGCAGTATGCGGGTATGTATACTACCTCAGGAAGATAGCACACCCATGGGCAAGGTGTAGCATCTGTAACCCCCCCCCTTCTGAGGTTTTGGAGGGTTACTATGTATATGTATATACATGTATATGTGTATGTATATGTATATACATGTATATATGTATGTATATGTATATACCCGACCATGAGGCAGGTAGTACTGGGTTACATGGTACCAGTAGCATATGACATGACCTGACATTCCCCCACCAGACTTGTTTGGTGAGGAGGGCGGCTAGTCTCCCTGAAGGATTAAAAACAAGACCTTCCAAAGGGCGAATGAACTCTTTTCTGGATCAACGGCCAACTAGCACCGTGTATATTTGTGTGTGTGTATATGTGTATTGGGGTGGAGAGGGCTCCCGTAAGCCGTGGAGAAGGCAACCTTTCTAGGAGAAGCAAATCTCTGATTTAAAAAACCATAAAGCGGGAGACCAGTACCCGCATTAAGCTGGTCTGCAGTTTAATTTGTTGCTGGCTATCTTGCTCTTGCTTGTTGCTGGATCTCAACATTTTGAACTGAGAGAGAGACTTAGCTGTCGTACAAAGCTAAGACTTTGTAACATCATCTTTGTATAGATACTCCCTCAGGCATTTGGGCTCATGGATTTTAAATGTGTGAGGGAGTGGCACTCGTCTGACAAGACGTTGCAATCATCATATGTATATACATGTATATATGTATGTATATGTACCACGAGGTAAAATACTGAGTTGGGAAACTGGCGCAGAATTTCCTTTTCTCGATGAGGGTAGATGGGCCTCTTTTAAGCTGTATTAGGCAACCCATCTAATGATGATATCAGGATAAAAACATCCTTGATAGCCCTAGCGAAGCATCAAGTATCCAGCTACTAACACGATTATGGACAAGACAATGCCTTAAACAGTTATACGTCCTTTTTTTTTATTATTATTACTGTATTAATTTTTCTATTGTTCCAGTTTACTTATTTTGTTTTACTCTTCTTAAAATGAACATGCTGAATCACGGACATATGTTTTGTATTGCTGTATTGCTTGTTTCTTAATAACTAAATTCTTTTATTTTTTTAAAATCTTCTCTTTGTATCAGTGTTCAACGATTTTCATGTGAGCGACTGTGAAGCGTTTGAAGCTGGCGGCGGACATGGCAGCATCAAACTCATTGAAAACAGGTATGTGCAACTAAGGAAATGAAAACAATCGCTATTGTTTTCACTCTCACACTCAAAGCTACTCCGACTGGCACTCATAACACAAAGTGTGATTTGGATTTCTCTCTGTCTCTTTCTCTCTTTCACACACACACACACACACACACACACACACACACACACACACACACACACACACAATTTCCCTCTCTTTCTCTCATACGCACATACTTTCTCTCACTATATCTCTCTCTGTCTCTTGAAAGAGAAGAAATGATTAGTAAATGTAAAATAGTTGTCTTCACTTACAACTAAAATTTTATTTCCTTTTTTGTTCAACTTTAAAAATATAATTTGGATTATTTTGATTATTCTTAATACTGTTCTCATCTTAAATATTGTTTCCACAACGTCTTGGCTAATGTAACACCCGACCTTCTTTTTGCTGAAGTCAGAAATCTTTCGCTTGAACTCGGAAATGTGCACGAAATTTCGAACAGAATCCTTTGTTTAATCTGCAGGAGTAGAACACCATCGGCCATAACTGAATAGAAGTCATTAGTAATTTTCAATTTTATTACAAGTATCGCCCTTACTGAGGATTAAACCATTAAAAACAGACGAGCGAAAAACAAGAAAATGAAATCAATTGATATCGTTTTCAATTTTTTTTAGAAACGTTTCTCTTTTCAAAATCAGAGTAACCTGGCAATGCCCAGAAAAATATTAATTGCATATCTCTAGAATATCATTCGAATGAAAAATAGGTTAAAGAAAATCTTAATAAATTACATTATTTATTTTTAATAAATGATATAATTTTTTTTTTACAAAGGAATCACCACTTATCAAGGCCCAGAGGCCACTCGAGAATAAGGGTTAAAGAGTGTACAGTGGTCAAAACGACAATATAGTAATCGTTAGAAGTGTAAATTTTTTAAATTGGATTACTTAAGGGGAACGGCTCATCAAGAACTTGTTTACATTGGACTTGAAGACGGCCATATTGTGGTCAGCTGGAAATCATGTAAACGGAAGAGAGTTCCACAGGTGTGTAGTTCTTAGGAAGAAACTTTGTTCATGGAATCTATGTTTAGGTTTAGGCACAGATATAATTTCTATTTAATCAAAAGACATGCAAGCATCAGACTCACTGCAAACAGCCGAGTGAAAATAAGGAAACAAAATCAATTGATATTATTTTTACTCACACATTTATGACTACTACTACTGCCACTCATAACACAAAATGCGATTTTGCTCTCTCTCTCTATCTCTCTCCCTGTCTCTATCTATCTATCTATCTATCTATCTATCTATCT
>NC_136516.1:86619345-86806845 GCF_053919585.1 Euprymna scolopes | reverse complement strand
TTTCTAAAAGCTGTGTAAACAAGAACGCCTTCAGCGTGGTCGCCGGCGACATGCATAAAAACGACAACAACCCGAAGACCATCTCCTTGCTTATCCGGGCTTTCCGCTTCGTGAAATCCCCAGCTGTCTCTTTCCGCTGTAACGTCATCGGTTGTAAGCCCGGTGACACGACGTGTTCTGACGTAAGTAATTTTCTTTAAAAAAAATGCTTTTTTTTTCTTTCTGCAAAACTAGGTTTTCTCCTTCTCAAAAATTCCTTTACTTCTCCAAAACTAGCTTAGTTTTTTTTTTTTTTTTTCCTATTTTTTTTTTTTTTTTTTTCAAATAAAACCATCTTTACAATTCTGAATTTTTTAGATAATTTGTATTATTTGGATTCTTTGGACTACGATTCTCATCGTGAGTGCGATTTTCATAACGTTTCGGTCGATGTAACTTTCGACTTGTCGAACTCAGGAATCGGCACAAAATTTCGAATGGAACTTTTTATTTAATCCATGGAGATAGCATGTTCTCATTCCTTGAACCATGATTGGGTAGAAATCCAAAGAAATTCGCAATTGTATTTTGGATGTCGCCCGCCCTGAGGATTAAACCTTTCACCTCCGGAAGAGTATAACTTTTACAACTGAATTTTACCAAGTAATCTATCCACTGATGGGCTGATGGAACGAGATCATGTTACCCCCATGGAATAAATAAAGGATTCTGTTAGAAATTCCGTACAGATTCCCGAGTTCGACAGAAAATTTTTTGAGTTGGATCACATACACTGACAAAGGTCAGGAATTAAATTGACTGAAGTGTTGTGAAAATAACACTTAAGATGAGAACAGCAGTGTGAAGAATTCAAATAATATGACCCTCTTTTTCCCAAACTATCCTCTATTTATATTAACTAGATGTCTGTGTGCTGGCGTTGCCCGGTAATGAAGATAAACCAAAAGGATTTCATGGCTAACCTTGAAATCAAGCAACATAATTGAATGTGTAAAAAAAATATATATATAAAATAATAAAAAAAAAAGAATTAACAGCAAACATTTCCTGATTTTATTTAACAACTATTTACTTATTTATTTTTAACCAAAATAGGAAGTTTTTAATATAAAAAAATCTAAGTGATATTGTGACATGGTTGCAGGCCTTGATAGAAGCTTCTTAGGTGTAACCAAGAACCACACGAACATTTAATATAAAGGGTGGGCAGAGCAACTTGCTTATTTGGAATATAAATTACAACACAAGTAAGGGAGGTGTAGATGCAATTCTTTGAACTGCAACTAATTTCAGTCACCAAACAGATGCGTGTTATGTTAAATTGAGTCGTGATGCTGGATTGGCTCTCTTGGGGCTACATTCGATCTGTCTGATTTCAATTCTCAGAACCAACTCTCAAATTATCTAGACTACATGATTTAATGTCTGCACGTTCCACTTTCCGACTCTCTCTCTCTCTCTCTCTTTCTCTTCAATACGATTTCTGTTAACTATATAATAATCTGTTTCTTTGTCCTGTCAACTGAGCTCCGTCGAAACCACAATTGCATCATCTTTGACGCTTCAAAGAATAAGGTTAATATATATTTGCCATTATTTTTGGACTGTTATTGTTTGTATTCTCTTATTCAGCCCGATTGTCATTTGTTTACAAATTCCATTCTTGTCAAATAGTTACCATTTGTTTCCAAATATTTAATATTTATTTGTTTCAAACTGTCTACCAAAATCTACCAAGCTTTGATGTGTATTGTATATTTATCTAGCTAACCTACTCACTACCTATTGTAGGGCCCCAATCTCTTACATTACATCAGACTTTAATATCACTACTTTGTCAACATCAGTGTGATTGAGTTTCAATTCAATTTAATTCAGCAAAATCTATAATATAAATCTCACCTGTCTGTTTAAATGTATGTATATATGTATGTATGTATGTATGTATGTATGTCTGCCTAAAATTTTTGACAGAGGCAACGAATTTTCACAAGATCAGTTTCGTTTTGGAGCTCGACCCTTCGGACAACAAATATCGAAAAATTAGCTAAAAACATAGAATTGCTGTGTTGTTGGTTGCATTTATTACTTCTCTTGGTAGTGTTTTCCAAAGTTCACCTATCCTGATTGAGAAACCGTCACTCCTCTAGTTCAATAGAAATTGGAAATGAGTTAGTTTCTTGTATTGCACATGCAGATCTTTTTTCTGGCATGAGAGTGAATGGTAGATCCTGCGGGAGATCATAATAGTCAAAATGAGATTTACCAGATAAACGTCTGCTTTTAAGGGAGAACAGTTTCAGTTTATTGAGTCCATGATATAGTGTTCAATTCTGACTCTAACTTCTAGGATTCTGAAATTTCCAACTCCAACACCTAGAATTCCAAAGCATCCGGTTCAGACTTTAACCCCAACTTTGAATCCTTATTTTAGGCTCCTACGATATCCAAACTGTCTGTTAATACTTTGGAGATTAAAAAAATCTGGCTCTGATTTGGATTTCTTGCATTCTTAAACTCTAACTTCCTTCAACTTTGATTCCTAGCATTTTTACATCTTAGACTCCGATTCCCATCAAACCAATTCTTATGAGTCCCACTATACTCATTCCAAAAGCTCTGACTCTCCCTCCCTCCCTCCGACTCCCACTAAACTCTTATTCTACAATATTAAATGTCTTTTTCTTTTGTTTCTCTTCTTGTAGCTCATCTGTTCAGATTCTGGCAATGCTTTCGGCAGGAAACGTCGAGATCTGGCCAGCGTCAGTGGCAAACCGGATGGATTGGACCGACAGACTCTCTCGAAAACGTTGTATGTTCGTGAATTGAGCATTCAGAATATGTCTGGTAAGTTTCTCATGGTCATCATTCGAATCAAGTATGCAGGTTTCGAAGGGCTTCATCGGTGGGTTCTCATGTGAGAAGACACTTCAATTTGAGATCCATACATCCAATCATAATCTGTGCATGCATTACCGTATCGCAATTGTGTGTGTTGCTGATTTTCACGGCGCACAATTCTTATTGTTTTCAGCTCTTCAGCATGATGACGTCATTCATTTTTTTAACCTTTCCACACAGCTCCTTATTCCATACCTCCGCTCCGCTCTCCCAAATGCACTCGCGTCCCATGTTCCATAATCAATTTCATACCTCTTCATATTCCTCCATCCAACATCCTTGTACCGATTCTTCTGTCTTGCAACTCCCCTAGCTTACATATTTATTCAGAATAAAATATTTTCTGAGGATAGGTCTGGTCGCTCATTTGATTGGTCCATCTTAAACGATTTTTACCCTCTAAAGTTTCTATGCTAGACCAATCCGACTCTTCCAGGACACTGATGTTGGTTTGATGATCTTACTGGTTAATTTTTAAAAATTATCCATAAAGTCTATGATACAGTTTTTTTGCGTGCTTCAAGATGTCAATGGTATGTCGGACAGGTCTTCGATGCATATAAAAGTGTGAGAAGAACAATAGCTCGAATCATTAAGATTTTGGTATCAAGTCTCAAGTTTTTATCATCAAAGACTCTGGAACAGTGCTTACCAAAAAGTAACACTTGCACATTTAATGCAACTATCAGGACCTGTGGAAATTCCACGGTGGCATCTTCATATGTAATATATTGCTACTGGGAATTCTGTGGATGTTCAACGTGAATGGAGACCTCACGATATTATTGTAACCTTTTTGTTAAAACTATTGGTTGTTTTTGTTTTACGGCATATCAACCCTTTCCAGGTTATTTAATGCTGAATCCAGTGATTTTGAAGAACAATTTTTTAATAGAGTATATTCGTTTTTTTTTAAGTCGGTTTCTATTTAACCCATAGTTGGGACCATAACAGGTACTACCAAAGTGGACCTGGGAGCAATGGCATTTAAAGGGTGGCTCCGCACTCCCCCAAAGCCCACAAGCTAGGGCCTCACCATCGGATATAGTTTAAGGTCATATCCAGGACCTGTTAAAACTGTAGAAGTATTTATTTAAATCTGTTTAATGTAGTGTCAGAATGTATCTGGTTATTACGATTTATCTCCCATGATATCATTTTATCATCTTTAGACAGAACAGATACTACCCTTGGATCTTAGCCAGAAGACCCAGAAGGTATATTTTAGATTCACGTATGGTCCAAAAGCGACACTATTTATTTTATTTTAGTTTTTACATTGTTTCTTCAATGATTAGGAAATCCTGTTTATTAAAAAGGAGAATAGAAAGTGACAGCATATTACGAACATTAAATTAGCGTATCTATATATTAATTTAATGTTTGTAGTATGTTATCACCTTCTACCCTCTTTTTTAATAAATAGGATCTCCCGATCGAATAATTTATAATCTGGAAACCGTGATACATGTATGTACATATATACGTATGTTAAAAGTACTATGGTATTAATATATAAATACTAGATTTCGTTGGCATTGGATGTGAAGAGGCTATCCAGGTACGTGAAGCAATTCATGTTTACTAACGATTTAGATTTGTTAATAAAATTTACACACTACTTCAAAACCTGTTGAGTTAGAACGAAAAACAACATTGGGGTCTCATTTAAGCCTTGATAATCGCTCACAAATCGAAAATTAAACAAAATACTGGTAGAATATTACATTCTCGTATGATCGCATTATGATTCTATCAATATTTTGTTGACTAAAATGGTGTATTTTTCTTTCAGTTTGAGGGAGGGGGAGGATTTATTTTGAGCTTGGGAAAAAGATTCCCGAGTTTGAAAAGATACATCTAAAGAAGGTCGGGGGATTACATCGGCTGAAACGTCGTGGAAATAGCACTCAAGATAAGAACAGTAGTCTAAATAATCAGAATTGCTAGCAGTGATTAGTCTTTAATATATCTCAGCGGACATCCTTCTTCCGCCTCTTATAATTTTTGCAAGGTTTTATAGATATATTGGAGGTATTTATTTTACGATTTTGAATTTATTTTGTTTTTATATACAATCCAACCTAATTAAAAAAAATAAAACCACAGAAAAATTTTTATGATGTACGTACTTGTCATGGACTGAAAATGTCATATTCCAAAAATCATAAAATTGATCAAGTAGTTTTATTTTTATAAAAAAAAAAAATCATTTTTAAACAATTTAAAGCGATTAATGTGAAATCGGTAGCATTACACAGCTGATCTGGTAAGCTAAACTTATCTGCTCTTGTTTTTTTTTTTCAAGATGGGGGATGGTCCCTTTTTACTTACTCATAAAATTTGATTCCTTTATCTAAAAATAAAACTTGTACAATTTACGTAATTTTTGGAATATGACATCTTCGTTCCGTGACGGGTCCATACATCATAAAATTAAAATGTATTTCCTGTATTTTTGTTTTTAAAATTAGGTTGAATTCTAAATAAAAATCTTTTTCCAACATTTCCATTGAATGTATGAGACTCTTTTTGCGTGATTTAGCCATCACTAATAGCAATGGTATTAATGCATTTCTTTTTATTTTTAAATCTCTTTACCAATTTTAGCGATGAAAGACCCAGAGGATTGTCTCCAGAAGAGCGAGTTTGTAACTCTGGTCACGTGCATGGCGGCCGTTGTGATCGTCCTTTTGGTGTTGTGTGTTGTCCTTGTCTTCCTTGTCCGGCGTAGGCGGATGGACAAAGAAGAGTTCAACACGGAAGAACCCCCGAAACAAGTGGGCATCGTCGACTTTAAAATTCCACGAGTCAACAACTAAAATGTACACCTCCCCCCACCCCCCACTCTATATTTTTTAAAAAAGAAAATTGTTTTTAAATTTTTTTTTTTTTTTTTTAAATATAATCTCACATATTATTAAACTTTAAAAAAAAATTTTTTTTGACTACCATCCTACTAATTGTAACTTTTTCTTACCGTTTTCTCAGAATTTATCTTTTTTTTTTTCTAAAAAGAAAAGAAGCTTTATAGTCGGAAAGCATTGCGACTTATAATGTGGTTGTTAGATTTTAACACTTACCCGACCTTGGTCAACCGAAATCTCGGAAAGAAACAAAGAAAAGAAATTCAACAAGAGTTTTTTTTTTTATTCTGTTGAAAGAAAAGGGTATTTATTACCGGTCGTTTCATCACTAAGCCACTTACACGTATTTTCAAAACCAACAGAGTACGGTTGCATTCCTGTTTTTCCCCTCTCTGAGTCACCATGGCTTGGCTATTTGCATACTTGTCAGTGTGTAATTCATTTAGCGGTTCATGATCGCTTGACACTTTTACAAAAGTTTGGAGGATTAATAAGTTTTGCATCTTGTAATGCCAACACGTGCCTTTTCTCCTTTTCCTTCCTCTTTTGTTGCGTTATTGAATGTATATATAATTCATATAACATATACACACTGACAATTCCTTTGTCACTATTCTCAAAATCAACACAAACGAATTTCAAAGCATAAGTTTTATTTACAATTAAACTTTTAGTTCATTGGTAAAGAGAGAGAGAGAGAGAGAGAGACGTTAGTTGTAAAGGATTAGTTGGTGTGTGGCTTGCTGACGAAGAGTTGTCAAGATGTCAAATTATGCTCGCCGCTGTGTTTGCTCTTTTCTGGTTTTTATTTTTTTCTTATATAGTCACAAATCGACATTCCTGGAATTGTAAACACCAAGATTTTGCATTATTCTTTTCTATTTTGCATCGTGCAATTCATAACTTCTGACCTTGGAATGTAAACAGTCCTTTGTTTTTGTTTTAATTACAATTTTTATGGGACATCAAAATGTAAATCAACTTTATCTGGAATGTGCATGTGTTCTCACTTCTGCTTTTAAATGTATGTCGCCACGTCTCTATATACAACACTTCTTCCAATCCTGCTGTGACGTTACATTTGCACCATGGCTTGGCTATTTGCATACTTGTCAGTGGCTTTAAAAAAAGCAAACATAGTTGTAAGAATCCTATAGTTTTGTATTGTGCAAAAAGCGGCACAAAACTGATTCAAGGAAGCCCTCGACTGTAGTTTACAATTGACCTTAGATCACTACATTAAAAAAATGACCCCCCCCCCCCCAAAAAAAAAACAAAACAAAAAAACAACAAACTTATTTTGTATTTACTTTCGGGCTTAATCTTTGCCATTTTTGTTGGTTCGTAATACTTCTGGACTACATAGGCTCTAGACCTTTTTCTTCTTAATTCATAGGTTAGTTTAGAGAATCACACACACACACATTATATATATATATATATATATATATATATATACATACTAGCATTTCAACCCGGCGCTGCCCGGGTGTTTGGAGGTGTATGTTGAGAAAAAAAAAAAAATCGTTTTTAACTTTGACCCCTTAACATTTATTGTTTTGGGCTCAAATCAAGTTATTAAGTTAGATCCATGTCCAAGGAACCTGTACCTAAAATTTCAATTGTTTAGACCCAAAATTGGTGGAGGAGATTAGTAGAGTTCTCAAAAGGTCAAATCGTTGAACTTTGACCCCTTAACAGCGAAATTTCTGGCCGAAAATGGATTACAAAGATTTTCCCAAATCTCAGTACCCTGTATATCAAATTTCGAGTCTGTAGACTGAAAATTGACCGAGTTATTGCGTAGGAAAATGTACACAGACACACACACGTTCACTTTTATAGATATATAGATATAAGTGATTGTATTGTTGTTGTCTCCTATGAAAGTCCGGAGAGTGTGTTTAAAGGATAATAAATTTCCTAACAAAAATGAAATGGTTATGGTTTGAAATGAACAAGAAACAAAGATTAATTTCTACTAACACCAATCATCACGGCGTTGTCTTCCCTGACGTCCATTAATCCTTATCCTTGAATAGTCTCCAGGGCTTGATAACCAGTAATTCTACAGAAAAAAAACTATGAAAGGCCTTTGATATCTCAAGAGCTATTGCTCTAGAAACACAGCCATTGCCAATAGATTCACTGATGCTGTGTGATATTACAGTCAGCACATCAGCTGTTGATCTCGCATAACAAAATCAATATTGCTAGTTACTGAATATCTAAATGAAAATTCCATAAGCAGAGCTTTTTGCACCCCACCCAGAACTGCTTGCCTGTGGAACACAATATCGTAGGGCTACTTCCCAGCTGACTATAACATGGTTGTTTTCAAGTCTAACGTAATCAAGTTCTTGATTAGCTGTCCTTTAAAATAAATTAACTCTTATCCAATTTCCACCATAACTGATCTTCGTAGTGTTATCTCACCAGATACCCATTAACCCTTGTCCTTGAAGGGTCCTCTGGCCTTGATAAGAGGTAAAAAAGAA
This sequence comes from Euprymna scolopes, assembly GCF_053919585.1. Classification (NCBI taxonomy): domain Eukaryota; kingdom Metazoa; phylum Mollusca; class Cephalopoda; order Sepiida; family Sepiolidae; genus Euprymna; species Euprymna scolopes. Next base: position 86,798,579 of record NC_136516.1, on the reverse strand, counting down.
ATCAGGTGAAGTCAAGTTTTATATTAAAGAAAATTTTTCGTTTTATGAGTACGACTCGACAAATCAGTTCGAAATATCAAAAGTTAATCAGCTTTTTAAAACATTTTTCTGTGTTAATATTTTTTAATTAGTTTGTTTATCGTCTCATTTTCTACACTAACCTTTTAAGACACAACTGATGATATAGTCTTGCACGCTCTCTTAATTCATACATTAATTCCGTATGAATCAGAAATGGCTCTATTGTTAACACTGTACATATTCTGTCTGAAGCAAGGCTGGAAAAGAATATATCAGTCATATAGGTGTGTGTCTAGTGTAGTTTCTGACTTTTAAATGGACACATACAGACAGAAAAACAGACAGACAGACAACCGAGGCAATGCTTCATTGATTCTATAATAGGTAATAGTTTTCCTGATATCTTTCTAGTTAGAATCATTCCTAGAAAAACATCGAGGGACCATGTGAAAGTTGCCAACATCTTAAGTGAATGTGTTTTTTGTGGAACGAACAGGATTCGAACTTGGTACCCTCAGGTTATCAGTCTGTGGTTGTTAGCTACTTAGCCACCATCACCAGCATTAAAATAAGTGATTAATTACGCAAGAATTTATGAAATAGGACAACAACTATTCAGAAGGAAGACCATAATAGTTTAATGATCTGCAAGTTTTCAGATTTGGTCAAAGTACCAATTCTTCGACTTGGAATCGAAAAATTCTTGATGAATTTCTTCAACTTCATCAAAAGACTTGAATTGGCAGTCCTTCATGCAAAGCCACATATCATCGTAAAGGTTTTTGGTTGGTTGGTTGTTTTACGCCATATCAACCCGTTTCGGGTTATTTAATGCCGAATCCAAAGATTTTTTTAATAGAATATATTTTTCACGTCAGTTTCTATTTAACCCATAGTTGGGACCCTAACAGATACTACCACTCCGGGTCAGAATGGACCTGGGAGCAATGGTAATTAAAGGGTGGCTCCACACTCCCCAAAGCCCACAAGCTGGGGCCTCACCACTGGATATAGTTTAAGGTCATATCCAGGACCTCCATTGAGGGACTTTTACCCTCTGCAGGGGAGCAGTCGGCGTATTCTAATGCCCCACCGACAGGGCCATCATCGTAAAGGATAACAAAAAAAAAAAATTATAGAGTTTATAAAAATTTGGATTATCTTCTCTTTTCTCTATTAGAACTCTTCCGAGAAAAAAAAAGAAAGAAAGAAAAACAACTTCCGGTTAATTAAACTGCACTAGTGTCAATACTTGCATAAAAAAAACAAAGATCATGATTTCAATACAACCTTTTCCTAACTCCAATAATATCATCACGCTAAAACATAGTAGTCCAAAGATCGACATATACACAACCCAGACGCGCACAATTCTAACGTTAATTACTAACATCTTATTTTTATTTTGCCATTTTGTTTTGTAAATATTTTTCTAAAATAAATTTTTTTATTCAATTTTTTTTTTCTTACTTCACTTTTTTGTGTTGTATGTAAATATTTCCACAGCTGTATGCACTCACATTTTATTTATTTATTATTTATTTATTTTTTTTTTTTAGATATGATGTCCGTCTGTAACCAAATCTATGTCACACTTATCGAACAATTTTTTTTTTTTAAATTAAGAAATACGGACAAGTTAACCCAACGTTGATCAGGAAGACACCTAAATATTCTTGCCTCATATATTTTTTTTTATTTATGTAGAAAAAGGACCATGCTATTTATTTATTTTTTTATTGGAATCTTTTGAGATGAGTAATTTGTGTACTTATTTTTTTGCAGACTGTTATCCTTATCTTCATAGTTGTTGTTTTATAATGTTTCGGCCAACTCATCCTCTGGCTTTCTTCAGATGGTTACGATGGGATATGAATGCTCAGTCCTGGGGATACAGTTACAAGACTCAGCATTCCTATCCCGTCGCGGTTAACCACCTGAAGAAGGCCTGAGGATAAGTTGGCCGAAATGTTATGAATTAACAACAACTATGGAGATGAGGATAACAATCAGCAAAAAAATAAACAAGGACCATGCTATTGTTGGAATTTTCTGGGCAGGTTATATAAAACGTGAAAAGGTGTTGAAATCACAGCAACCAATGTTATTTAAGAAAATATTTATCGTTGATTTGTTAAAAAAAACAAAAAACAATTTATCTTAATATTAACAAAGACAAAACAAAAAAAAAATCACAAAAAGTTAAACCTTATAAAAAAAAAACATTTTTTTTTGTTTGTTATCAAATGTTATTAAAAAAAAAGTCAATATTTACTTATGAAGCTTATTTTACAATGAGTTTTTGAGTACAAAAAAAGAAAAAAAAAAGAAAGATTTTGTCTCCACAAGTGTCGAATGAAGTTAGTTCCGGAAAATTCCGAGGCAGTTTATGAAAAGAAAAGTTAATTAATGAACTAAAAATGCCAAACGGTTCTTGCTGATCGTTTTCTGACAACATATTTCTTGGTCTTCAGGCTCTTTTTTGATGCTACACTTCAAGTTTTTGTTCTCGGTTAGAGAAGGAGAAATCCTTCACGACTGAGACAATTTTTATTTTTGTTCCTTTTCTTCACATTTAAAAAACGACCCTGGTGTCTAACTCTGCCCTCTTGGGGAGGCAAAGTAAATAGGAACGTGCAATCTTGGTCTCTAAGATTGGCGGTCTTGACAAGTGATTCCATTCAAAGGCGCTTACGGCAACAGTCAATCTATAGGGAGATAACTAGCATTGACTAAGCAAAAAATAAACTTTGGGTTTGTTTTACTATACACATAGATTCAAAAAAGTTGTCAAAAAACAAATATATAACAAATAAATGTTATCAAAATCAAGATTTTTTTGGGAGACATATAAACACACTTTGCCTTGGGGTAAGACGTTGTCCGGGTGTTTGTGTAGGGGGGAGGGAGTTAAAAAAAAAAAAAAAAAAAAGGTTTGGTAGGTAAGTAAGAAAGATTGAACCCGAAACCTTGAGGCGAAGTTGGAAAATAAAGTGGAAAAAATGTGTGACGCTAACCATTGGGCCAGCAAGAAGTAGTAGAGGAAAGATGTTTGAATTTATTTAAGTATTAAGAATTGGCAGGTGCCCGCACTTGACGGCTTAATGAGGTCAACTTTGACTGCGGGGCAGTATTTTATTTACTGCAAGGCAGTTTTTTTTTTTGTTTTATTATATGAAAAAGCTAAAGCCACATGCGGCGATTGAAAAATGTTGAATATTTAGCTTTTTTCGGGCAAATTAAATACACACGCAACCCCCCGTTGTTATCTCATAGATATTATCATCAAGACATGTTATAAAAAGTTTTAAGGAGCGACCTCTGTGAGAAGGCAGAGGAAAAAACCCTTTTGCAGACATACACGAAAACGCACACAAACATTTTTACTTTTATATATATAAATATATAAGATTAGATCAATATAATTAAATATTGAAATTTTGTTTACTTGACAGATGTTTTAAAATAATTATAAATCAGTAAAAAATTTTTAATTCTGAAGATCGGTCATCTCCCTCTCAGTACAGATCAATCAGTCTCCTGTGTATCATGAGCAAGTTGCTGTAATCTGATAAACAGAGAAGTGGTCAAACACCTCAGCAAAAATAACCTGCTCAGTGATATGCAATATGGTTTCCATTCTGTAAGATTTACAGCTGATATTACATCACACAGGATTAGTAAATCTCTCAACAGGAGCTTCATTTCTGGAGCAATAGCTCTTGGCATATCATAGTATTAACTGTCTGCCCAACTGTCTGATTTTCATTAATAATCTCCCAAATCACATTCTTAGATCATTCAGACATTTATGCAGACGACACCACAATCTATGGAAACACTTCAAAGGCCGACAATGACCAAGATCTTCCTGATTCTCTCTTCTGATCTTGAGAATGTGGTGCAATGGGGGGAAAAAGGTGGCTGGTTAATCGAAAACCAAGCTTCCATCATAATCGCTCTGACTCCCCCATCACACCCTAATTAACTCTCTTCCGTTTGCCTGTTTCCCACCTGACTACAACTTGGATGTCTTCAAGTCCAACATAAACAAATTCCTAATAAACCGCCCCCTTAAGTAAGACACTTTATCAAATCTCCATTACTAAAGATTACTACAATATTATCCCATTGATTACTGTACACACAATAACCTTTATCCCCGAGTGGCCTTCGGGCCTTGATAAGTGGTGACTACCATGTAAAAAAAAAAAAAAAAAAAAAAAAAAAAAATTGAATGGCCCTCGTTTTGAAGAAGCTACATCTCTTAACAAGCTTCTGGGACAGACTTTCATTCCTCATCAGAAATGGAAAACATACATCAAATCTATTGCCAAGATTGCTGGATAAATGGTTGGATCATTCTACTGCTCTATTAGGTATCTCACTGCCGATGAAATCTATCTGTATAAGAGCCAGGTATGCTTTAAAATGGAGTACTGTTGCCACATGTGGGCAGGAGCTGCTGAACATGTTCTATCCTGCCTTGATAGAGTTCAAAACTGTCTTCGAAACCTAGTAGGTGTTGTCCTTTTCTCTTCCCTGCAACCTCTTTCCCACAGAAGAGATGTTGTGAGCCTGTCGCTGCTCTATCATAATTTTCATAGCAAGTGCTCGACTAAGCTCCAATCTATCATTCTCCCTGGCCAAACTTTCACAAAAAACAAAAAAAAACAAACAAACAATAAAACACTCGACTAGCTACAACCACAATATACGATTTCCCCCACTTTCTATTCGTGCCTAAATCTAAATGTAGATTCCATGAACAAAACTTCTTTCCCGGAACTTCCCGCCTTTGGAACACTGTTTCACTGGCCTGCTTCCTGATTGAATACAACATGGTAACTTTCAAGTCCAATGTAAACAAGTTAAGCCGTCCCCATCAATAATCAAATTCTACTCAATTTACACCATTAATAATTACTACATTCATTAACCCTAATCCTCGAGTGACCTTCAGGACTTTATAAGTGATGACTACCAAGTAAAAAAAAAAAAATCAGATAACTCGGTTTGCGTATAAATTGTCATAAAAAGATTAGAAAAGAATTTATGTCTACATGGCATGAAAAGTTCGCTTGTAATAAGTCAGATTTGGTGTGGTTAGAGACAACGGGCTATAACTTTTTCCTCCTACTTTTGATTATTTCTTAAAAAAAAAAAAAAAAAAAAAATGTGGCTGGTTAAAATTCCAATAGCAGCAAGAGAACGATATCATTGTTCTGTCTGCAAAAACACTACGTATCCAGTAGATATTGTGTGGTGAGCCGATTGACACATCAAATTGACATGCGGAAATGACCTTCGATGATCCTGTGAGAAAATAAACACCGATATACAGTGTGATTAAACGTGGAACCAATCACATCTTGTGATGAAGCGACGTGGGGACAACTGATTCATTCAGTCTATAAAAAGACAAGTGCAGCGATTTTGGAGAGTTTTGCCCACTCCTGTGGGGATTGTAAAGCCCCCCCCCCCCTCGTTTCCCCCACTCTACCTCGCTGCCATTCAAGTGACCCATCAAATAACACAGAAAATCTCTCTCAACAATTAATTTGTTAACTATTATAGCTTCGTGGTAGCAGGTTGACAGCAGACTGAAAAAAAAAAAAAAAAAAAAAAAGAGATAAAGAAAGAAAAGAAAGGTGCACTGTGCACAGATAATACCGTGAAACTGGAGTCCTTGTACAAAGCATCATTATTTATTTATTTTTTTTTTGAATATGTGCTTGTAGATCAACTCAGACTCTACGGTTGTCTACATTCCCCGATTTGGAATGTGATTGACATTTATTTCAGCGAGATCCTTCCTTCATAAATACACAGCATGCGGAAAATTGAGAGGAACGACATCACTCTTTTGTACAACTGGGGTGCCATCAACTTTTGAACCCCGTTAGAGGTGAATCCTGGATCTGACATTTTTTTTTTTTATTTGTGACCTATTTATGATTTGTGAATGTAAACTGTTTGAGTCTTAGAGACTCAGTGACCGTAACGGTCATACAAACTCTATAACTGTCGCATCCGATCCCTAACATGGCCTATCAATAAGGTCGCGACGTGAATGTGTTTATATATATGTATATATATGTAAATATATATGCGAATGTTATTCCAAAAGTAAAGTCTCCTATTTTCAGTCTTTAACTCCAAAAATTGAATAGTTACGAAAATGGGAGTAGTACCATAAAAACAAGTGACATTTTGTGCTCCAGAATTTATTTTTATACATAGTAACCACCATTCTCAATGACCTTTTGTCAGGAATTCAATGACGCATCTCTACTTCTGACGCACATCCAGGACAGAGACTGCTTTCGTAAGAGTCTCACATTATCAATATCTGCAACAGAGAGATGAATCTTTCAGGTCATAAGTGCATAAGCTCAGACATAATAACAATGCAATTTACAATCCCCTCCGATTCATTCGGGCGGAATAAAAAAAATAGGAGGCATTACTCTTTGAACACTCCTTGTATATGTGTGTGTATATATATATATATATATATATATATACCCAATCAGATATACATACATTTATGTTTACGTTAAATGTTTTTAAATAATCATTGGTCCCCTGACAAAGGAGAGATTCAACCTAGTAATTCACTCCCATTAGTCACACTTTTCTCAACCACACCTTGGATTTTTTCCTGAAATTTTGCACAAACATTAGTTATTCGACCATAGTAAGGCCTCGATAATCGCTCAAAAATTGAAAATTAAACAAAATACTGTTAAAACATTACATTTTTGCACGATAGGTGACGTTTATCAGATGTGTTTCTATCAGTATTTTATTTAATTTGATTTTTGAGTGATTATCGAGGCTTGACCGAGGCCATTTTGCTTTTCATTCTTACTTGATAAGCTTTACTCTAGCTTAATTTTTAAGTTAAAAATAAAATACTCGACAATACCCTCATCAAACCTGACAAGCAGCAAAATCCCACCCCTACACCGTAGAGATCCCTAGGTGTCGTAAAGCTTTCTACTCAAATAGCTTTTTCACCTTGGACTGCTGCACTTTGGACAATCCTGAACGAAGGCAGTAAAAAGTAACATTCAAAACAGAGAATCAGCAACTGTGTCCCAGAGTCTAGCTGGAGTCCGAACACGGTACCCCCGTAATAATAATAAAGGGTTGGGTTTGAGACTCCTAACAAACGGTTCCCCAGTTCGATACAAAACACTTGATGAAGGCCGGAGGGCAAAACAGCCGAAACGTTGTGACGATAAACAACCAAGATGAAGTAGTTTCATTTTTAAAAAAGAAAATTTTTATGAGCAAGAAAAAAAAGGGACGGTCTCGTGTTGCTATCTAGAAGAAACAAGAGTAGATCTCCACAATTCTAACTCGCAAAAACCAGCCTTATAATGTCTACAATTTCCCATTAATACTTTTAAATTGTTTAAAAATTATTTTCTTTATAAAAATAAAAAACTACTTTATCAATTTATGATTTTTGGAATATGATCTTTTAGTTGCGTCATGGGTATAGACATCATAAAGATTAGGGGAAGTTCTGGACAACCATCCCAAACATTTATCAAACGTCATTTTTGGTTTTGTTAATGCATTTATATTTCAAACAAATAAAAAAAAAAAAAAATGTGCAGGTTGGAATGTTAAAATTGTCGCCCTAGAAAAGACAATATGATTCCATTTCCATTTGATGAAAACCGGTTTTCTTTTTTAGTAGCAGACCATCTACTAGTTGACCAATTGTGTACAAGTCCCAAGAGTGATACAATGTTCAACAAGCGAGATCGGAGATGTGCCGTTGTACAACTCATGCTCTCTACCCATCCAAGTTATAACTACAGGACCATTGCCAGCACCCTCAAAATGCAAATCTGGACAGTTCAACAGTTGAGGGCACAGCTCAACAAAGTTTCTGACCACGGTTATGGTCTTGGGTGTGGTTTCAAGTGAGGGTCACATCATGACACTTCACATCTTTGAAGTCAGCTTGAAAGTCAACAAGTGTACCTGGATGTGCTGAAGAGTGGGTTGATCCCCTCGTGCAATCAGGTGGCCGCTAGCAGACCCTGGGTGTGGCAGCAGGATTTGACACCGGCCCAAAAGTCCAGAGAGACCCAGGCTTGGCTTCAGAAGGAGTGCTACAACTTTGTACCGTTCTCTCACTGACGTCTTTGCCGTTGCGTCCATCGCCAAACCAGAAGTGGCGAAGGTTTAAATTAAGGTTAGTCAATCGAAAAGACAGGACTTTCGAAAATATCGGCAAAAAAAAAAAAAAAAAAAAAAGCGACCCCTCCTTGTAGAAAAGTGCCCAGTTGAAGGTGGAGGAATTAATGTCTTTAGCCAATTTTTCAATATTTGTCGTCCGAAGGGTAGAGCTTCAAAACGATACTGATCTCATGAAAATTGTCACCTCTGTCGAAAGTTTTTAGGCAAACATACATTTCACCAGACAAGTGAGATTTATATTATTAAAAAATGATGCATATGCATTATTTATATGTAGACATTCTTAAAATCATCTTAAAATCGGTGCTTGTTGTTAAGATAAAGTCAACAGATCGATTTTTTAAAAAATATGTTGTTCTAAGTAAAAACAAAATTACGTACTTAATCGGCATGCTGAAAATAGCAATATATCCAAAAATTATGAAAATTCATCAAGTAGAAAGTTATTTACAGTTAAAAATAATTTTCATGGAAATTTGGGTAAAATTGCATTATAGACATTATAAAGTAGACACACAGGGGACGTAAATTGGAATAAACATTTTAGATTACTTATTCATGGTTGCAATACATGTCTATAGCGATAGACTATTTTACTAAAAACATTAACAGCTGTACTCAATTTTCATAATTTTTGGATATATTACTATTTTCGACATGACAAAGCAAGTAACCTTGTTTTTGCTTAAAAGAACGTATTTAAAAAAAAAAAAAAATCGATTTGTCGACTATCCTAAGTACTAAAAAAAAAAAAAAAATTCAATTAAGGGAAACAACTCCTTGTTTTAGTAAGAGTTATTCCTTAATTTTAAATTTTATCCTTTCTTTCTAATATCTTACTCTGTTCGTACTATATCAAAACCAGGTTCACTTTTAGCTTCGACACTTAACATAAAAAATGCGTGGCATTTACAAAAGAAATTTGAACATAGTGCAAGGTTGATACAGCTAGTTCAATATAAGAATTAATGTTGGAGTTATTAATAGGGCTATGACAACAGCATATTCTTTTCATTGTTTGGACTCTCGAGTATATATCCGACACAGACACAATAAACCGAGAACCACGTCACTCTATATAAAAGCATATAAGATATTAAGGGATACACACTCGAGAGTCAAAACAATGAAAAGAATATGCTGTTGTCCTAGCCCTAATTATTAACCGCAGTAAAAGTTTAAAGAATAGGTAAAATTGCAGAATAGTTAACAGTAAAGAAATGAAATAAACAACAAAAGAACAGTAAATAACTTATACCAAAGCCCGTAAAATTTAATTATTTACCAACTTGTATACTTTTAACATGCTGAAACTAAGTATTAGGTTATTGCAAAAATGTTTTTTGATGTTCAACTATATTTATAAAAACAACATTATTTTTACACCAATCTAATGTCTAAAGTTTCTTTTACTAAGCAGTCTTTACAAAAAAAAAATAAATAAATAAATAAAACAGCCTGCCTACTGTTTAAGATTTTTTGGGGGAGGGTGCCATTCTGACTTAGGGTTAGTGGTAGAGTAAGAATTATTATTTTATTTATTTTTTTTTTTTTGCTATATTTCAAGATTGAACCTCCAACAGTGACAGGCAGCTATCTTTTTTTTTTTTTTTCATATATTGTAAAGATAGCTTAAAAAAAACAAAAAAGCATTTTTTTTTCTTGGATAAAAACAGTTTCAGCTCATTAAAAGTATGCAGATTGATAGAGTAAAATTTCTCAATTGTTAACTATTCTGCATGTTGGTTCTTGTTAAGAATTCCATCTATATTAAAAAAAAAAAATTGTAAACATGTATGATGTACGTACAAATGACGGAAAGAAAATATATTCCAAAAATCATAAATATTGATCAAGTAGTTTCATTTTTAAAAAAGAAAATTTTTTATGAGCAAGAAAAAAAAAAGGAACAGTTTCATGTTGCTATCTAGAAGAAACAAGAGTAGATCTCCACAATTCAAACTCGCAAAAACCAGCCTTATAATGTCTACAATTTCCCATTAATACTTTTAAATTGTTTAAAAATTATTTTCTTTATAAAAATAAAAAACTACTTGATCAATTTATGATTTTTGGAATATGATCTTTTAGTTGCGTCATGACTAAAATAAAGATATGGGGAAATTCTGGACAACCATCCCAAACGTCATTTTTGGTTTTGTTAATGCATTTATATTTCAAACAAATAAAAAAAAAAAAATGTGCAGGGTGGAATGATAAAATTATCGCCCTAGAAAAGACAATTTGATTTCATTTCCATTTGATGAAAACCGGTTTTCCTTTTTAGTAGCAGACCATCTACTAGTTGACCAATTGTGTACAAGTCCCAAGAGTGATACAATGTTCAACAAGCGAGATCGGAGATGTGCCGTTGTACAACTCATGCTCTCTACCCATCCAAGTTATAACTACAGGACCATTGCCAGCACCCTCAAAATGCAAATCTGGACAGTTCAACAGTTGAGGGCACAGCTCAACAAAGTTTCTGGCCACGGTTATGGTCTTGGGTGTGGTTTCAAGTGAGGGTCACATCATGACACTTCACATCTTTGAAGTCAGCTTGAAAGTCAACAAGTGTACCTGGATGTGCTGAAGAGTGGGTTGATCCCCTCATGCAATCAGGTGGCCGCTAGCAGACCCTGGGTGTGGCAGCAGGATTTGACACCGGCCCAAAAGTCCAGAGAGACCCAGGCTTGGCTTCAGAAGGAGTGCTACAACTTTGTACCGTTCTCTCACTGCCCCCCTTCTTCCCCGACCTGAATCTGCTGGACTACTTCATTTGGTCATATGTCAAGAACATCACCAACATGACCTCTTACAACACCAAAGCCAGCCTGATTGCTGCCATCTGCCGACACTTGTGGAAAAGGTATGCTCCCAGTTCCTGACCCATATCTAGATGGTTACATTGAATAGATGTCAGCTCTACTACATAATCGAGTTCCCTGAATTGATTTTTTCAATAAAATTTTTTAAATAAAGTTTTTTTTTTTTTTTTTTTTTAGGACGACAATTTTATCGTTCCACCCTGCAATAAATTTTATTCTTTACATTATTTAGACTACTGTTCTCATCTTGGGTTTTTATTTTCACATCTTGGCCAACCCCAAATCTTGAAATGAATCTGTAATGTTTATTTGCGGACTGTTATCCTCATCTTCATTGTTATTTCACTGCGTTTCGGTCAACTATTCCTCTGCTCTTCTTTCACAAATAAATATACAAATTACTCCTCTCAAATGATTCTAATCATAAAAGATATAATATAGGATCTGTAATGGTTTAAAAGGTTGATAAACAATCAGTCCAAGTGACAATCTTCTGGAGGTCGAAGGCTCCAGCCTGACTACGTGCAATGATAACTAAAGCATGAATAAAATATAATTATAATAATTAAAGAATGACGAAAATAATTCTGCCTAATCATGACTGGCAGAACGTGAACAATCTACCTCTATGGAATAAATACAAAAATTCCATGAGACTTCAGAGATTCCAAAATTCAAAAAAAGTACCTGAAGATTGTCTGCGATTAAATAGGTTGAAAAGTGATAATAAAAATAAGATGAGAATAATAGTCTGAATAATGAAAATTTAAAATCGTTATCTCAAAAGTATTAAAATAAAAAATAAAAAAGTAACAAAACACTGAATATTTATTAATAACCAATAATCAAATTACATATTGATGTTAAATTCCTTTGTGACAAAAGTATTCCAGGTGATAGCTGTAACAGGCCTGACAGCCATTTAAAACTAGTGTCCATGAATGAGGTCGGCTGGGTGGGGAAGCATATGAAATGTTAAATTACTTCTAAATAACAATTAAGGAGTGATTTTTTTTTGAACTAGGGACTTGTTGGTAATATCCAGAAATTAATTAGCAACTAGATTATTAGGAATTAATTAAAAAGAGAGAGAGAGAGAGAGAGAGAGAGAGAGAAAAAGAAACTATTTTGCCACAATATTTATAGGGGTGATGTTACAAGGAAACAAAGAAAACTGAGACAGGTAAGAAAAGGGGGGGATAAAGAAGAGGAAGAAAAGGGGGGGGATAAAGAAGAGGAAGAAAAGGGGGGGGGATAAAGAAGAGGAAGAAAAGGGGGGGATAAAGAAGAGGAAGAAAAGGGGGGATAAAGAAGAGGAAGAAAAGGGGGGGATAAAGAAGAGGAAGAAAAGGGGGGATAAAGAAGAGGAAGAAAAGGGGGGATAAAGAAGAGGAAGAAAAGGGGGGATAAAGAAGAGGAAGAAAAGGGGGGATAAAAAAGAGGAAGAAAAGGGGGGATAAAGAAGAGGAAGAAAAGGGGGGATAAAGAAGAGGAAGAAAAGGGGGGATAAAGAAGAGGAAGAAAAGGGAAAGGCAGAGGAAGAAAAGGGGAAGGCAGAGGAAGAAAAGGGGAAGGCAGAGGAAGAAAAGGGGAAGGCAGAGGAAGAAAAGGGGAAGGCAGAGGAAGAAAAGGGAAAGGCAGAGGAAGAAAAGGGAAAGGCAGAGGAAGAAAAGGGAAAGGCAGAGGAAGAAATGGGAAAGTCTATAATATTTGTGACACCTTGTGGGAAAGATAATAACCATGCATCATAAACTCATTTTTGTGACATAATTCAAAACATTTTAAAAAAAAAAATCTAACAGTAAATTCCAGGAGCAATTTTAGTCGCCAAAGAATTTTTATCATTACATAATGCATATCATCATCATTTTGGTTTGTTTTACAAATTAAAACAAAACTTTAAGGTTATTTAATGCAAACAACTATTCATTGTATATGATTCAATCGTGTTATTTTAACCCATTTTTCCTAACAATTGTTTGTACACAAACAACAATGGAATCAATAGGATTTGAACTCTTTATCGCTGGTACCATAAGTCACAATGGCATCAGTCAGACCCCCCCCCCCCTCGCCGCACCCTCCAAATTGTATTGAGAAATAAGCTGATAAGTACAATTTCTAAACCGGTATGTGTGATCTGTAAATTTTTCTTGAAGACAAATGGTTTATATATATATATAACTGAGTGACTAAAGATAATGAGGCTTCATACTTTTCTCTGATGATATCACAAAAAAAAACTTTCATTTTTCCAAAAGTGTTCAATATATGTAGAGCTATTATATGTGAAATTATATAAACAACATAAAAACTCAATGTGGATTAATCTCTTTTCATTATAAGTGCTCGGACCTCCATCAGGCCCCAATTGAAATGAATGGCTCTCGTCTTGGGAATGCATCATGTCCTGACAAGCTTCTGGGACTAACCCTCACTCCTAAATGAAATCTGTTGCCAAGATCGTTGGAAAAAGGGTTGGATCCTTCTACCATGCCAGCAGGTATCTCACTAATGATGCATTGCTCTATCTGTATAAGAGCCAGGTACATCCTAAAATGGAGTACTGTTGCCACGTCTGGGCAGGATCTGCGTGGCGCCACCCTATCCTGCTTTGATAGAGTTCAAAACGTAGTAGGTAATGCCCTTTTCTCTTTCCCCAAAGAAGAAACGTTTCGAGCCTGTCTCTGATCTATTGTTATTTTCATGCCAAGTTCTAATCTGAGCTCCAATCTATGTCCCCCCCCCACTGTACTTTCACAAAAAACACTTGACTAACTACAACCATTATCAACAATTTTCCCAATTATCTGTGCCTAAATTTAAATGCAAATTCTATGAACAAAGCTTCTTTCTTAGAACTGCCCACCTGTGAAAGATTGTTCCACTGGCCTGCTTCTTGGCCAGTTAATATGGTAGCCTTCAAGTCTAATGTAAACAAGCTCTTATTGAACCGTCCCCTTAAATCCCACCCAACTTATACCATTAATGATCACTACACTTCCACCTTACATTCATTAACCATTATTCTTAAATGGCCTTCAGACCTTGATAAGCAGCAACTCCCTTGAAAAAAAAAAAAAAAATCTTACCGACCTAAAAATGATTAATTGGAAGGCTAATATACTAAATAAAATCTATATAAATAAAACATGTATGTATGTAGAAATATTTAACTGATAAACTCTTAAACTACTGCTAACATTGAAATTAAGGGGAAATAGTAGCCATACATCAAGGATGGTTGATAACGGGTAAAATCTTTGTTTGGATGGATGAATAACGCATACAGAAATGTCAGCAAGTTGAAATACAAAATGTTCATTTCAACTTGCCGACACATTTCTATTTCTTTTGTACATCCACAAATTTATTCATAGTTTGAAGTGGTTTGATTTTAAATCTATCTTATCTATCTGTCGATAGCTCAAACGATAGGGAGTGCGGCTAGAGCGCTAAATGTTTTACCTTTGATTCTAGCTGATAGTATTAAAGTCATTTTTTTTTAATCATTTGAAATTATTACATACTAGGTACAATATAGTATTCACTAGAGAATTGGTTCTGTAATAATAAATACAAAATCTGCATGAATTAAAATATATTTAAGCATATTTTACGATTGGGCAAGGCTGGGTGCCTCCCGCCAGTATGAAAAAAAGAAAAAGTAGAATAAAACAAAAATAAAAGTTATCAGCAAAAGTGACTTTCAATAGTGTTACCCCCGCCCCCCCAAATATATTTGTCAAAAGGTATACATTTTTGTTTTGTTTTACTTTTTTTTTTTTTTAAATAAATTATTTAATCATTTTTAGTAAATCCTCTAAACAGATGATTAATATTGTCGAAACAGATTAATCCACATTTTTTTTTTCTGAAGGCTACATAATTTCACTTTTATCTATAAATTGAACAAAGAAAAATACAGACAGGGTCGGACTGACCTAACTAGCAAAGGTTGGACTCTAAAACCTTTGAGCAAAATACAAGGACCTATCCTTTTCCCAGCTAGGGGTGAACTAGCAGGGTAAGTTAGACACTGAAGACTTGGTAGGGTAACTAGTCTAGAAAAAGGATAACCTAGATAATGTTAGTTCTTCAAATAAACCAAAATCAGAGTGATGAGTAAAATAGGGAAAAATGGTCTTTCTACTCTCGATTGGCATCCTAAAGGATATAACAGTAACGTTTGTATTTCGCCAGCATTTTTTCCAGTGAAGCAAATGTGAAAAATAACAGAGCTTTTGCTTTATTATGGCTTTTTTTTTTTTTTTGATGCCGATTCTGGCATATGGAATGTAGGTCCTAACATCTTTTCTGAAGAGTTTGAGGACATTCTAGCGCCTGCTTACAAACGTCCTCTTTGCAGCTATTTATGAGATTCTCTTTGCAGCTTTTAACATTCATTTGCTTTTGCACCCGATAATGATTCAATAAAGAATCGAAAACATTTGTGACACTTATGGAACTTATATATATTTTTTTTGATTTTCACACAAAATAGATAAGAAAAATAAAAAGGCATAATTAAACAATAGCTCTCGTTATTTTAAACAATGTTTGCTTATGTAATGAGTGATTAGGGGGTTAGCATGTCTATCTTGTTCCAACATGAATTGCGCTATTGAAAGTGCAGTTGTATGATTGACCCTTTATTCCTAAAAAGTGCACATGAATATAAAAACAAAATCCCATTATATAAAGAAATATACAATTAGAGAGGGAGGGCGTTGTCCCCTTGCATATTCCATCACCCCCTTAAAAGGGGAACAACACAGAAAGAAAAATAAACATTCATAAAACAGACGAAATAATGAGGTTTTTTTTAAAAATTTGTTTGGTATTTCACCGCCAAAGACGTTTGTGAAAATGGAATGTTTAGGTCTGGCATACATGTTTAGACAAACTTTAGAACCTACGCCGTCTTGTACAAAACTATCTTCATTGAAAAATGCAGCACTCCCAATAGAATGTGCAACACAAAAGCTAAGTTAAAAACTAACTTAATCTTTCATTAAAACGGCCTAACGTAGAAGAAATATGTTAATGGAAACATTTAGTAAATTATATTAAACCATGTTACAAAACAGTTTTATTTTAAGTAGAAAAAATAAAGACAAAAAATAGCAATCCAAATAAAATAAAAAACGGAGAGAGAAAAAAACAGCAATAAAAAATACGTTTTTATGTAATTTAAAAGTTAACTTTTCATTGTTTAGGATTATTTTACAACAAAAATTGAAGGTTTTGTTGTTTGTTTTGGTTCCCATTCAGAAATTTACTTAACTATATATATTATTAAAAAAAAAAAAAAAAAAAAAAAAAAAGGAATATAAACAATTAAATTACAAAATTTAAATCCTTACTTAAAACAATTTTGTTAAATCAAAAATAAACTGGATATATATCATTTTGTATCTAAAAAAAAAAAAAAGTTCTCATTGTTCTAACTATAAAAATATTCATTAATATCGGTTCTTGTCCAAAAATATTTTTAAAATTACCCAAATTGAGCAAGTACTTTTTTTTTTTTTTATAAAGAAAATAATTTATAAGCGATTAATGGGAATTTATATGCATTACGACAAATCTCAATTTTATTTGTCAAGTCCTCTCCCCTTGTTTTTAGATTGGTTTCAAGATGGTGTACACAACAGCCGCTTTTCTGTTACTCATAAAATCTTATTTTCTTATTTAAAAAGAAAACTACTTGATCAATTGATATAATTTTTGGAATATATTTTAATTTTCTGAGATACTTCATACAATTTTTTTTTAATAGAGGGAAACTTTTGGACAAGAACCATATTGTCCTATAATATCCTATTATTTTATAACTATATAAAAAAATAGTAAATAGTTTCCTACTTTTTTAAAATAAGGGTTATAAAATTTTGCAATTTAACTTATAACTCTGACATTAAAAGTAAATTAGTATTTTAGATTATTGGATAACAAAAGTTACATTTTTAATTAATGTTTTAATGGTAATAAAATACAAAAGTTAATAAAAAGAGAGAATAAAAGAAAAGTAAAAAATATTTTAAATAAAAAAATAAAAATAAAAAAATGTCCAGATTATTTGGATTATTCAAACTTTTTATTCCAACCTTCGTTAGATATATCTTGTGAAACTTTGTAATCTGCACAGAATTTCTAACAAAACCAGAATTCGACAAGATACACGCAAAGAAGGTTGGAGGTTACATCGTCCTAAACATAAAAAAAATTTTTTTTGAATAATCCAAATAATACAAATTATCAATTCTCATCTTAAAAAACAATGAGCACAAAAAAAAGTACATAAAATATGAAAACATTTTTTAAAGTCATTTAAAAACAAGTTAATCATTTTCAGTATTTGGGATTATCTGAAAACCAAAAGATAAGTTATCTTTTGGCTAAGAAATGATAAGCAGTTTTTATAATTATTTGCTTTTATACATTTGAATCAATTTATGATTTTAATACATCTTAAATTGAATTCCATAAATATATCACAGTATACATATTCGATTATGTTTTTTGGTGCTTGTTTAGACCTCCTTCCACCTTTTTCATGAAAAAAATAAAAATAAAGAAAAATTTGTATGATGTATATACACCCGTAACAGAAATGAAATATCATACACCAAAAATCATGCAAATGGGTCAAGTACTTTTATTATTTGTAAAGAAAACCATTTAATCAGTGGGAATATACAAGGCCGATTCTGAAGTATATCTGAAGAGCTCTTAAGGGGGAGTTAAGCAATGAGGAATTTGAGGGGTTTTTTTTTCTAGGAATAAAATATATCACAAAAGTTTGAATTATCTTGAATGTTTTCATTCCGAAATTATTTAGAGTTATTTCCCTTGTTCCTTTAGTCGTTTTCAAGAAAGCATCGCGAGATAGCTCATTGTTTCGCCATAAAATTTGATTTTTTATTAAAAAATAAAACTACTTGATCAATTGATTTTTGGTGTACACTATTTTACCGTGACTGGTATATAGGCCATAAAGATTTTTTCATTTTTTTTTTCCATGAATAGAGGGAGGGGACTTAGCACAGTTTAAAAAAAAATTTTTTTTTATTACTATTATAGATGGCATTTTTTCTTTGTTAATCCAGTTTTTAATAGATTACAAAAAATTTGATATGCAGACAAATCATGTTTGTATTCTTATTTTCCAAATTGCCAATAATTGTGAATTTGATTAGTGCACATGGGTTATACATAAGCAAAAAAGATGTTTTTATTTGTATATGTAATGCAGTAACTCTAATCTTTCGTCATGTGATCCGATTGAAATAATCGCATGTACATCTAGTCAAACCAAAAAAGAAAAATTGGTATACACATTACGAAACATTTGAGAGATTAGTCTTCAGGGAAACATTTTTGGAGGTGGAGGTGGGGGATCAATTTACAGTAATCTTGTATAGCAAGAGGACCCCCCCCCCCACTGCTAACATTTGTAAAATTTCAAACATATGATACGTAATTGAAAGTGATGCGTTATGTATGTTTGCTAACAAGATCAAAATACAACCCAAAAATTGTCAATTAAAGATATGAACTTGCATAGGAAATGTAATAGCCCTAGCCAGTAAGGTAACCAACCAGAGGCATTAAAAATAAGTTTTTTTAAAACTTGGTTTTTATTTGTATCGAGATATATGCAACATATGGCAGTTCAAAAATAAAGAAAAACTTATGGATATAAGTATCAGTAGAATTTTTTTTTACTGTACACAAAAAAAAAAAAAAAAAAAAAAAATTACGGAAAATTATCACATACAATTTTAATAAAAAATAAAAGGGTTTGTTTTAAAATCCACATTAATTTAAGAAAGTGGTCAAAAAACAAATGTTACCAAAGGCAAGATAAGTTACTCGCCTACCTAGCTGGATAAGTTACATTAAGGAAAACACTAAAAACTTATCCAGCTAGGTAGACGAGTAATTTATCTTGCCTTTGGTAACATTTATTAGTTAAATATTTGTCTTTTTAACCACAATCAATGTGGATTGGAAAAAAAAGCCAAATAAAATTAATTATCACTATTCTTATTCTTTATTAAAATTCTACTTTGGTCATTTTTTTTAGTATACACTAATATTCTGTTTTTTTTTTGTTTTTTTTTTACCAGAGTACCTAGCATAGTATAAAGACTCAACCTCCCTATGTTAAGAATGGCTTTCGAGGTTGGTGGTGTTTATTCCGAAAGCTGTTCTTAACATAGGGAGGTTGGGGGTGTTTATCCTACACAAAGTATTCTCATAAAAATAACCAATATTTTTATGAGCAAGTATATCATAAGTTTTTCTTGTTATTTTGAACAAGAATGAAACATGACAATTCAAAATAAAATAACAGGAAAAACATTTACTTATCAGTGAAAAATATTAATGGACACTAAAAATTACAGAAAATTATCGTATAAGAATTTTAATAGAAATAAAATTGTAGTTTTCAAACTTGAAACATTCGGATCAAGCCAGCAGATCGTAGAAAATTATCTCCCCTTTTTTAGAATAAAGAAGAAATGTTGACTTGTCCAGAGTTTGATTCTAAATAGTAATTTTTTTTTTTAATTTTAATTCTACTTGATCCATAATTTTTTGTGTACACTAATATTTTTCATAAGTAAGAATGTCTAAAAGTTTTCCTGTTACTTTATTTTGAAGAAGTCATATTCCATATGTACCTGAATATAAATAAGCACCAAACTTTTTTAATTTTACATTAAAAAAAAAAAAAAAAAAAAAAAAGGATCCCGTAACATTTGAAATGTTTTTTTTTTGTTTCAGGTCCATTTTTTTTAAAATTCAAAATCAATTAATTTTTAAGGGCGATCGTGAAAGCACACAGAAAAAAATTTGGCACAGTTTTTAGTTCAGCATTGTTCCTTAAAAGAAATAAGGAAATAATGCAGCAATTAATACCAAAGAAATTCAACTTTTATTTTTTGTGGGGGTGGTGGTGGGAGATTATAAGCTGAGCATACTATGATTTTTTTTCTTCCTTTCATATTTACTTTTGGAGGTGAAAAATGGGGGTCTGTAGTCATGCGTATTGGGTTATGACAATTTTATTTTTTTCCTCTCCTTCTGCAGAGTTATAATGTTGACAGGTGTTGTGGGAGGAATTAAAATCAAAGTCCTTCAATCTAATGAAATTGCTAGTCACTGACTTCTGAACTGCAACGGGATCGTTGCCTGCGTGAAGTAGAAGATGAAACAAAAATGCAAAGTCCTCTTGCTTGATCCTCTCGCATCTGTTCAAGCCACTCTTCGTGTCTGGATGGATCAACGTAGACATTCTGGACGAAAAAGAGAGGAAAAAGAAAAAAGATTGATGAAATATATAAACATGACAAGCCAGTACATGTAGAAATTTAGACTACCTGTGTATCTTATGTCTAAATGTTGAAACAAAACGGTATAAACAAATTTTTTTTTACTTTAGAATAAAAATACATAGGAAAAATAGAATCATTAACTAAAAAGAAAAAAGTACTCCATGCACCCACACTAAAATAAGATCAACTAATAATAATAAAAAAAAAAAATGTGCATGTCACCCATACAAAATACAACAATAGGACAAAAGTAGTCGAACTTTGTTTGAGTGCAGGGTTCATACAGATTTTAAATGACTTTTCAAGGTTTTTTCAAAGTTTTTCAAGGCCTTCTCCAGACAAAATTCAAGTTTTCCAAACAAAATTTGAGGTTTGTTTTACAATCCATAGTGATTAAAAAAATATAAAATTTCCAACAAATAAATGTTACGATAACCAATAAAAGTTATTTTGAAAACTACCTGCATCATTTTTTGGTGTTTTTAAGTAGTTTTGAATGTTTTTTTTTTTTTTTGTTTTTTTTATTAAATTTCATCTCAAATACTAACTTGCTTTATGGCTTAAATTTTCAACCAAGATGGCTGCATTTTTTTTTTTGGGGGGGGGGGGATTTCACAAAATGAATCTGTCAACTGGCCACCTCATTTATGTGATCTAACCCCATTAGATCATTTTCTTTGGGGATATGTAAAGTCCCATGTCTACACCGATAAAGCAGACAATAGACCACTTGAAAGACAACATTCAATGTGTTATTGGGGAAATATGGCCCAACTTAATGTGTAGAGTGTGTGAGAATTATACCTCAAGATTATATCCGAAACATGAGTCATGGGGCTATATGTTTGAAATTGTATTTGAATTATAAATGCCAAAATTTAATCTTTCAAATAAACTACATATTTGTATAATATTTTTCTGTGATTTAATTTAAAGGTTGCCGCCTGTAAAATTATTAAAAAAACAAAAACAAAAAAAAAAAAAAACATCCTTTCATAATCTGCAAATACCCATAAACAGCTATAGATATTGCTAATTTGCATATTTACTTTTTAAAAAGTTTCTAGTAAATTTATATTCTCTAATACTTTCGAAATTTGCATGATCATTTTTTTTTTATATATACACAATAATTTCATCAACAGTAAAATATCTAATGTTAGAATGTTAAGAACTGATGTTACACTTTGATTTTAGCAAGAAACAAAGGAACCATAAAGAAACGTTTTATGATGAGGGATTTTTAAATGAGGAAAAAAAAAATCAAACTCAATGGGTGTGGGCAGTGTGGTATCAGCTCTTTTGGATAGGTTAATGTAGTATCTATTCTGTTATGTTTTATTTTTACGGCATATCAACCCTTTTATGTTATTTAATGCTGAATCTAATAATTTTGAAAAAGGAAAACATTTCATGCTTAAAGTTCTTTATACATTAAAATATTTATTCATGGTGTTTGGTTTAGTTATTTTGTACAGAAAAATTGTTGTCTTAGTTTTTGGCTTAGCAGATCATGATAGAGTTTTCCAAAAGGAAAGAAAAAAGAAAAGAAAAAAAAATATCAATGTTTGGTGCATTTTAGGTTAGGAAGCCAGTATCTTCAGACAGGCTGATCTGGTTAAACCAGTCAACACTGCCGAGAGATGTCATTATGTAATGAGACAACTACTTCACAAGAGAGAGATGAACAGTGATTTCTGTCAACCGAGAACATAGTGGACAATTTGTGGAGATTGAAAACTTCACCAGGAATCTAATATACGGCAGGAAGTTGATCCAACTAACCTTTTAGTCTGTTGACTATCAGAGCATCGTACAAACTGAAATTTTCCATTAAAATTTAGAGGTTAAAGCAATGTGCGCAGGAAATTATGGTCAAAAGTCACAGAAGCTAGAGAGTGTTTTAATATATATCCAAGTAATACTATACATTAGTATAAACATTCAAAGTGTTACACATTTTATTTAAATGCATAGCATCACTAAGGAATATATTAAAACACTTCTGTAGGAATAAACCATGAATCTGCAGTAAAGTGTTCTAATAAGTTAGTCTTTCATTCATTATTTTTATAAAGTTCTATCTGAAAAGATATTGAGCATATATGTATGAAATAAGCTTGTTTTGGCTTGATTTTTGAATTCATACTGGAATAGCTGTCTTTGAGAAAATGCCTTTATTTTATGTGAAAATAAAATTTTAGTATCTATACACATTTTTGCGACTGCTACTTGTCAACACTTGAGACATCACTATCTAATGAGACAACTACTCAATAAGATTGACTGTCTGAAGATTACTGATATTTTATAGAGATCGAAGCCTCTCCACACATTATTAAGTCTCATATATAGAATGAAGCCAATCTGATTTTCTCTTGAAGAAAAAAAAGAAAAAGAAAAAGGAAAAAGAAGAAAAGAAAAAGGAAAAAGAAGAAAAGAAAAAGGAAAAGAAGAAAAAGGAAAAGAAGAAAAAGGAAAGAAGAAAAAGGAAAAGAAGAAAAAGGAAAAGAAGAAAAAGGAAAAGAAGAAAAAGGAAAAGAAGAAAAGGAAAAGAAGAAAAGGAAAAGAAGAAAAGGAAAAGAAGAAAAGGAAAAGAAGAAAAGGAAAAGAAGAAAAGGAAAAGAAGAAAAGGAAAAGAAGAAAAGGAAAAGAAGAAAAGGAAAAGAAGAAAAGGAAAAGAAGAAAAGGAAAAAGAAAAGGAAAAAGAAAAGGAAAAGAAAAAAAGAAAAAAAGAAAAAAAGAAAAAAGAAAAAAAGAAAAAAAGAAAAAAAGAAAAAAAGAAAAAAGAAAAGAAAAAAGAAAAGAAAAAAAAGAAAAAAAAGAAAAGAAAAAAAAGAAAAGAAAAAAAAGAAAAGAAAAAAAAGAAAAGAAAAAAAAGAAAAGAAAAAAAAGAAAAGAAAAAAAGAAAAGAAAAAAAAGAAAAAAAGAAAAAGAAAAAAGAAAAAAGAAAAGAAAAAAAAAGAAAAAAGAAAAAGAAAAAAGAAAAAGAAAAAAGAAAAAGAAAAAAGAAAAAGAAAAAAGAAAAAGAAAAGAAAAAGAAAAGAAAAAGAAAAGAAAAAGAAAAGAAAAAGAAAAGAAAAAGAAAAGAAAAAGAAAAGAAAAAGAAGAAAAGAAAAAAGAAAAGGAAAAGAAAAGGAAAAAAGGAAAAGAAAAAGAAGAAAAGAAAAAGAAGAAAAGAAAAAGAAGAAAAGAAAAAAGAAAAAAAGAAAAAGAAAAAAAGGAAAAAGAAAAAGAAAAAAAGAAAGAAAAAAAGAAAAAAAAGAAAAGAAAAAAAGAAAATAAGAAAAAAAAACAGAAAAAAAGAAAAAAAAGAAAAAGAAAAGAAAAAAAGAAAGAAAAAAAAGAAAAAAAACGAAAAAGAAAAAAAGAAAAAATAGAAAAAAAAGAAAAAAGAAAGAAAAAGAAAAAAAGAAAGAAAAAGAGAATGAAAAAAATTAATATTTACATCTTGTGGTAAAAATAAGTCTGGAAAATTTGATTTCAATCTTGAGTAATCTTTCGGAGGTTGCCGGGATGAAGGTGATGTTGAAAGATTCAGCAGTTTTTGTCTTGATAACTTTGTTAACTTGCAATTTAATTTGTCTGGAGGGTTCGCTGTACAAACAGAAAACAAGTCTTAAGGTTTTAGAAAGAAAGAAAAAAAAACAAAAACACACACACTTAATCCTCAACACAAAAAATTTCTCTCCAGCAAATCCAAAATTTAAGACAGTTAAATAATTTTTTTTGCCCCCTTCTAGATAATCACCCCCGAATGCCATGCCCACATAATTCAAAAAGACTTCTTTATAATATTAATTTTCTACCAATTTCCCTTTTTTTTTTGTTTTTTTTTGTTTAACAGCTTATGAACCCTTTGTAGGTTATTTAATGCCGAATCCAGTTATTTTGGGAATAGTATTCGATGTTGTATCCAGTTATTTTATGAGATTTTTATTCTTCAAGCTCCTTGTATTTTCAATCGTTAGTTCGTAGTTTTTGATTTGGTTGTTTTATAGTGGATTTTGTCATTTTTGTTCTCTGCCTTACAGAATATGATTGGGTTTTGCAATGGTAGGGGAGAAAAGGGTTACAGTATTATTAAGTCCTGTATTATGAATGTAGTTATACTGTTGATAGTGTTTTATATTCAAATTGTCCTCATTCTTAAGGAAGGTTTCTTGGAGACAAATAACCAAAGGATTAAATTTGGTTTGCAACAATAAAATTTCATTGTAATTTGCCTTCAATCCACGGCAATTCCATTGGATTTTCTGGTAATTCATGAGGATTTCTTTTTGGTTTGAGGAGTAACTTCAGTTTCCATGTCTTCTAATTCCGTAAATCTATTTGTAGTAGTAGTGGTGGCTTCTGTTTGTGGTAATTTCTTTATATTATTTTGGTTTTTGGTAGATGTATTTTTTGTTTGTTTTTCAAGTGTGTTCTTTTCACCATGGGGAAAACGTATTGATGACCTGTGTGGTCTTTCTTTTAACTGATTTTGTTTTTCCTTAGTTTCGTCTTTTTCAGCATCTGCACGATGTACTGGTGATTTTTGTGGTCTTTCTTTTGATTGTTTTCTTGGATGTTCTGATTTTGGTTGAGAATTTGTTTTATTGGTAACATTAGTTGATGATTTAATGGGATGATTAATTTTTGATATGTTTGGTTTGATTTCATTTATAAATTTGGGCCATTCGTTTGGTCCCAATTGTAACAATTTGTTTATTAATATTTCGTATTTGGAATCTTGGTTAGTGATGTTGGATGATATACAACTTGAGGTGACTTGAGAGTATGTCTTTTCCTTCATGTATCCATCTACTATTTTCCTGGCTTCGAGGAAGGAGATGTTTTTGGTATGTTTTATTGACACTACTTCCTTTTCTTTCTTCCAGATTCTGCATGCTCTAGCATAAGTAGGATGGTTTTCTCCACAATTTGCAATCAAGATTGCAGTCATTGACAGTGTGGTCTGGATCTCTCTGGCCACATCTGCCGCACACTGCTCGTCCCCTACATGCATGCCCAAACTTCTGGCATTTAAAGCACCAAAGTGGGTTTGGTATAAAGGGTTCAACTTTTTCAATGTTGAACCCAATTTTGATTTCTTTTGGGATAGTGGGTCTATCGAACTGCATAATGTAAGTGTTCGTATGTATAGTCTGATTCTCATTTTTTATTGTAATTCTTTTAACGTTTATTACTCCTTGGTTTTTAAGTTCTTTTGTTATCTCTTCAGTAGTGCACATTGAGAGGTCTTTCGATTTTACTACACCTTTGGATGTATTCAAATTCTTGTGTGGATAAGTAAGGATATTTATGTCGTGGAAAGTTTTCATTCCTAGGAGAAAAGTGGCATGTTTTTCTCTTTCCACTTCCACCAGTAGGGTTTTATTTTTTAAAAGTTTTTACATTTTTTGGGGTAATATATGCCGATATAATTTTATGTATAATAAACGGTGATAAGTCAGTTGTTATGGTTTCTTCGGTGGATTCCAATACAATAAATTTTGAGGATGTTTGATGTAGTTCAGTATCTGAACTATCCGAGTCGACGTGTTGGCGCTTGGAGTTTTTATAATTTGCCATACATATATATTTTAAATTCATTGTTTATGCTCTCCACCCACCTCGGAGTCCAATATTGGGGCATGTTAAGGGGGGAAACCCATTTGCCTCGTCATGCCAGGGCTACATAAACAGTATACATGTTCCAAATGGGAGCCATGAGCACCCATAATCCTTTAGTTACACAATCCAAGTCATTTGTGGTAACTTTCGGCACTATACAGCCATGTCATGACTTTAATCATTTGGCACATTTGACCCTAGCCACCGCCTTCTAACACATAGAAAAGAGGGGAAAATATGTATATAGTTTACAGTGGTACAGGGTAGAACTGTATTTGTTACGGTTTAGAGGAAATTGATAGAAAAGTAGATGTGTTAGGGCTTGATGTAACTAGCCGATTGATCGGATCGGGCCCCTCCGACCGCCCGTCTAGCCTTGTACGAGACCAAAGTAGAGTGTTGCAACTGATATTTTTAATTTCCTTAGATATCAGTTGCTCAGGATCCTTTTCCAAGTCATTACGGGTCGCCACCACGGCCAACAGGTGGCCTTTTTGAGAGGCTTTTACTCTCTGCAGGGGGACAGTCGGTGAATTCTAATGCCCCACCAACGGGGTTGGGAAGTAGGAAAGGGGAAATAAAGGAAAAGGGGGCTGTTTTTGTTTTTGCAGAACATAATTAAGTTTTACAAAAGAGGATAGAAAACAAAAAACACAAGTTTAATGCAGGTGCATTTCAGGTCAGGAAGCCACTAGACAGCCTGATCTGGTAGCACCAGCAATTTCCCTTTTTACCTTACATTTAACAACAATTATCTTTCCATATTTGGTCTTGTAAGATCAAATTAAAATATCAAATTTAGTAAATCTCTTCGCTACCATGGGAAGATGTAACAAGGTTGGAAGGTGTGGTTTGAGAAGTCAGCATACAAGAGGTGTTTGCACTGACCCACGAAAAGGCACACATCCATTCTGGGCATTTCCTTTCCCAGTTTGGAACATCAAGCGATTAGCAATAAATTCTTTATCAAAGAGAGATGGTAAAAAATGGGGCGGATGTTGAACTCGTGAAACTGCACGGAACTATACTGTAGCCTAACAGAAGAAAAATCACCAAAATTCTTATTTCATAATAAGTCAAAACGTTTCATTTGGCATTTGTACTCAATCAATTTAAGGAAAGTTAAAAAAATAAAACATTCCGCAAGAATAAGAGAAAAGTTTATACTTCCTTTATATAAAATTTTTAATAATTTTTAAATGCCAATTGTTAATTTTTTTTTCATCCTAGCTAGTATGTTTTTTGTGACTACATGCTCAGGTATACCTTTTCTGCACAGGTGGTCACCACCTTATGTATTGTACAATCGTGTGTGCCATAAGTATGAAGAAACAATGTCATTCAGTTTACATGCTGCATGTGTTTGACGGCTTTCCAAAATCAAAACTGTCTGTGGATAGTTATTTATCCCTCTTACTCTGAAATCGTTCCTTATCACTTCTCTTCATACTCTCACCCCACTGTTCTAGATCAAATGCAAGTACTACTTCCATTCATTCTTTAAATGTGACCAAACCAACAAAGTCTCCTGTTCTGCACACATCTCCCAAAATTGTCCAGATTTAATCTTTCAGAGCTCATCAGATTAAGGCCTATCTTTAAAACTCCTAAACTTACATGCATGCACATTAATTCTCATATGAACTATTTGTTACAAACGCAAGGAATACGTAATGGATAAAGTGTTACTTAATGACATACAGGGCAGCAGATAAGTCACTTCACCATTTTAAAATGAATGTGGCTTAAAATGGAGACCATTTATGTGATATTTATTTTTACATATAAATCAAACTAAAATTTAAATCTTTAAACGATGTAAAAAAAAAAAAAAAAAAAAAATTGAAGTACACTCATTTACAAAAAATACATTTTATTCTAAAGTAACTCAGTAACTTGTGCACCATATTGTACAAAGGTGTTAAGTTTGCAGGTTGAAAACAAGTAACGTAGAAAGCAATACAAATGACGACTCAACAAACAAAGGTAGATCAAATAAGAAGTGTATTAGGAAAAGGTATATTTACAGGATATTTACATAATGGTGTCAAATAAGAGAGTCTTTGCTGGAGAAACATCTATTCTCGGCGGCCTACGGTGGCTTCTGGTGAACACACACTCAGACTAACTGAGTCTTCCTATTTATGTGCCCACATATGCAAATGAATGTGTGCCACCACAACAAAAGGATATAGTCAAACAATTACTACTTTAGTGAAAATATATTAAAATCCAAACATGTGTGCCAAAATAAAGAGTATGTGTGTACAATTTTTAAGTGAATATTCCTGGGAGTCAAAGTGACTGTTACCAGAAGAGGAACCTGAAAAACATGGCATCAGGTTTTGTAAAAACCCATACAGAAATGGCCAGTTGGGACAGATCATGTCTGTCTAACAATTTTGAAAGATCAGCTTTAAAAATTATGCACATGTGTGAAATTAGTTTTCTTAACTTTCGGACAGGAAAGCATATTCTTCTAATGTTGGCAAGAATAATTCAAGGGAATTAACTCCAATCTAAGAGAAATAACTGATAATTTTAAGTCAACATCTTGTCACTTTTTATAAAGTTGTACAGGAAAGAAACTGACATTTATATCTTATTAATTTCATAATATTATCAGCATTTAATTTAAAGTCCATTATACATGTATATATATTTTGGACAGCTTTTCAGAATTAACTTCTAAACTAACCTATCTCTGACCCCGGTCTTTATTTAAACTACATAATCTGTAATGCAACATTTTGTTTTTGAAATCATTTCCTTAGTTAAGGAAAAATTTTTATAGACTGAATATCTATCCTGAGGTGATGGAGACCAGTGCTTTTATTGTGAGACCATCTTTAGGTGATTACTTACTGAGGTTGAGTAGTGGTTGTAGTTTGATGAGTTTTTTGGCTTTTTTTTTTTTTTTTTAATTATTTTTTAAAGATAAGCTTGCTAGTATTTACTTGCTTCAGGACTACAGCAAGATATGTTACAATGCTGACAGGAAGGAAAAACATTCAGAGAATAGATGCTTTTACTGAGACACTATCTTTAGGTGATTGCTTACCAAGGATAAAGAGCGCTTTACTTGTCTCAAAGAACATGCAACATTCTTTCAATCTTTTTTTTTTAAGTTTAAATTAAAGAAAGTTAAATTTATAGAATCCAATACAAATGCAAAAGTTTAACAAATAGACACAAAATGAAACGAGATAACAATGGAATAAACTATGCAGATTCACCTTTAATAATATATGTATTTTTTCCTCTTATTTTTTTTACATACATCGTGTTCATACTTGTGTCAGCATAATCAGATGAAAGATCCATGTTGTAATATTTTGGGAAAGCCTCCCATCATCAGACATATGATTGACTTCCAATTGTAACATTAGCGTTAAAATATATACATTTTGAATTTATAATTTAGAACACATTTATTCTTTGCATAATTTACTTGAAAGAAATTCTTACCTAACTTTGGGAGGAGGTCATTCATTATATACAGTACATCAGTTAAGGAATGGTATTTTTTTTCTTTCATGTTTCCAAATAAACATGGATTGATTTCTGTGGTACAATCTGCAGATTTTGGTCCACTGACATTCTGTAAAGCAAAAAAGAAAAACAAAAAAACAAAACAAAAAACGATTAGTTAATAAAACTAAAAAAAGAAAATTACAAATTGGTTTACCGCAAATTGTTTAAAGTTAATGCCATTGTTAAAACAGTGTTATGGACAGTCTTCTATATATGAGAATCTCTTGTTTTAATGGCTTCATTTCCACTTAAAATCTCTATCATACTAAATGAACTGTTAGAAATTTGATAATTACATCATGCCTCCTGCTGTATTTGTTTTGGACTAATCAGATTGGTCGATTCTATTTTATTTGCTGCGGTGTGGTTTGCCTTGGCGGGCTTTTTGCACACGTGCCTTTCTTTTTCAGTTTCCTTCAAGACAGCCCTACCAGAAGGATTTATGGAACTCACCCTCCACATAAGAGGCATTTGGGCACCTCTAATCTGTAAGTCTCCTCGAGTCTAAATGAATAGGCTAAGTTATTACATTGTGTCTCCTTGAGACTTATTTTAAGCCTAAGTAATTAGGCTCAATAATTATTTGTCTCACCGAGACTTTTAGGTCTGAATTGTCGACCTGTTTTTAAATACCTTTCCTTCCATGAACATTAATTACGGATGTCTGTAATATCGCCTCAATGCAAGAATTGAATCTTTTTCATCAGAAGGCATCATATCGACCCCCTTTAAATGGCAGTAAATTCAGATCTTCGAAGATAGATGAACCTGTTTCCAGTTACTGTTGATTGGTTGTTGGTTGTTTTTGTTTTACGGCATATCAACCCTTTTCGGGTTATTTAATGCCGAATCCAAAGATTCGGAAGAAAATTTTTTTTAATAGAATATATTTGTTGTTTTCACGTCGGTTTCTATTTAACCCATAGTTGGGACCCTAACCCGGGTCAGAGTGGACCTGGGAGCAATGGTAATTAAAGGGTGGCTCCACACTGCCCACAAGCTGGGGCCTCACCACTGGATATAGTTTAAGGTCATATCCAGGACCCCCATTGAGGGACTTTTACCCTCTGCAGGGGGGCAGTCGGCATATTCTAATGCCCTACCGACAGGGCCCAGTTACTGTTGAAGAAACACTATCACGTTTTGAGGTTGTTAACAGCTCTTTTTACAGAGGCAAAATTGTCATTCCTTTTTGCAACTGAGGATCTAATAAAATTAGTACTGAATTTTAAGGTAGGCCTTTGTTGTATATTTGCCAATGTCATGGAGCAAAATGCAGGGGAGATAAAATATCTTACAGAACGTTTGTTTCTCTGATTTCTCTTCAGGTTGCATTTTTCAATTTTAATCCTACAAGTTGTGGTCAAAATTTATTACATGATGAGGCAGAATAACCGTGCCCCATACTCCTCCTAGAGAACCCCCCCAACTTATTTTTAAAATTTTAACAGATACTTCAGTTGCTTAATCTTAAAACTTTTGACATTATGCAAAACTAGCTTGACCCATGTCTCAGCATTGCCTGGGAAAATTGAGGAAACAGAATTCTAACCTCCATCAAACTGAAACAGTACTTAACCTAGATAGGTTGATCAAGTTTTCTCCAAGGGAAGAAGTTTTATAGGAAAATCAGATTCAAAAGTGATTTCCAGTTGCTCGTTAGGAGATATTAGGTTTTTGCAGTTCTTGCAGAGGTGTCAACATCATACAAAAGACTAATTTTATTGAACCTGATTGATGAGACCTGGATAGGAGTAATGCAAACTAAGGAGTGATTCCATATATTCCCCCTTAAAGTTCCTAACTTACCACTGGGTATAGCTAATATATTCAGGACAATTATCACAGAAAATTAGTTGAACACCTGCTTTTAAAGTTTTAAAAATGCAAACTAGACTGAATTATATTAGACTAAAGCTGAGTAATTCAACATTTGTTTCAAAAAGGTTTTTTTCAGTATACATTCATGGCATTTAGAATATTCTTTATTTATGAGAGTAGGTTATGTTTGGGGAAAAGGGAGCCATTTTAATTAGTCATAATTTGTAATTAACTGAAAGAAGTCACCACAAATCTCTTCGCTAGATCAGTGACGAGAGTAGCTAATAACAAAAATGTTGAAATCATGATGAACTTCCCAAGCTGAGGAGCCACAGCCCCTGTGTATATATCTGTGGAAAGAGCACAAAAAAAAAAAAAATTACTACAATTGATTTGAATCTGATTTAACTAAGAAAATCAAAATTAAAAAGACACCAAGTGTGTATGTGAGGAGGAAGAAATAGAAAACAAGACTCCCTTAACTCCCACCATGAATTCTAGCAAGAATTAGGAAAACCAATGTCAACAAAATCAGAGTTGGTTTGGTTTATTGTTTTATCAGATTATTTAATGACGAACCTACTAATTTGGAGATAAGTTTTTATGCTTCAAGTTCTTTATATCTTCAAATATTTATTCATGGTGTTTGGTTTGGTTTTGTAGAGGAAAATTATTGCTTTTGTTTCTGACTTTGTAGAGCATGATTGAGTGTTGCAAAGGGAAAGAAAAAATGCTTGGTGCATTTTAGACCAGAAGGCCAGTATCTTGAGACGGCCTAATCTGGTAGTACCAGGAGAATCAGAGCCAATCAAAATGAACTTAGTTTTCATCTGAAAGTGAAAATTCTTACATTTTCTAATATTTAAACTTTTCAAAATATAGAATTTCCAGGAGGTGTAGTTAATTTATATTAACTAATCATCTAACATTTGGTATTCTAATTAAAATTAGTATTTCAAGGTACTGATATACTTTCACTACATAGGCCACGATTGCTCCACTTCTTGTACAAGTCTAAAATTGTCCTTGGCACTGTCAATGCCGCAAGAATTCACATCCCTAAAAAAAAAAAAAAAAAAAAAAAAAAAAAAAAAACTCAAATGTTTATTTCTTGGAGATTACAGATGGTACTCACTCCCAAGACTTGCAGAATGAGATATTTTGCCTAACCAAACTGAAATACACAAATCCTCATAACACAGTCCTTCAGCGAAGGGATCCAAACAACCCAGAACGGCACACTGCTAGCTCTCTGAAAAATCAACTGCCCTCTTTCTAACAACCTCCACTCTTACTCCTCCTCTGGAAGGCCGACTATGACCCTCCTGTTCCAATCTCCGGGGTCTCTTTAAGGGGTCTGACTTCCATCTTTTGTTAGTATCACTGTTTAGCTACCTAAGACATCTACTGAAAAAAACATCTAGCTGGTCTCCAATTCCTGGGCTTACCTGTAGATAACCCTGGACATAATTATTTTTTCAGAAAACCGAACCCAGCAGGACTTTTCCTATTCAGAGAATTATTTTCCTCAAAGAGAATACGTCTTGGATGGTCTGACTCTGGTCAGAAACAGTTATGTTCTCTTCTTCTCTTGGCCAAGCATCTAACTACACATCTGCCATTCACATGCACCAGATATGCTGCGCAGCACATGTTTACGTTGGTTGCTACCAGAGAGTCTATGAGAAGTAGATAAAAGGAAATTACAAAACTATTTCAAATGATGCCTTATTATGAATAGAAATAAAATGTACTTACAAGAGTTGGTGTATATCCTTGTATTGGTTCGTTGGATATACTCCTTTGAAACACACAACCAATTTTGTCTTTTGTTGCCGTCACTTCATGAAGTCTTTTCTACAAAAGATACATTAAGTGGATAAAGTATTTTTTTTATACAACGAACAAATCAAATACTGATATCAAAAGTCTTGTTTTTAATTTGGACTATGTTAAATCAAAATTCACATGATTGGTTTTATCTCCTATTAATAAAGCAGAGTTGTATTTTTTGTGTATCTGGTGACTCTCTCTCCCCCCAAAAGACATTCATAAATTTTATACATTCAATATCACTCCAAATTATGGTAAAACAAATATTCCAATGTTTTTTCACTTTGAGTCAACATTTACCAAATTAGTGCATTTGATCATTAAAAAAAAATTTTCATGATTTCCTTCCTTTCTTTTATTTGGAACCAAAGGAGGGAAGTGAGAGAGCGAGAAAGGGGGTAAATGCAGAGAGCGAGAAAGGGGGTAAATGCAGAGAGCGAGAAAGGGGGTAAATGCAGAGAGCGAGAAAGGGGGTAAATGCAGAGAGCGAGAAAGGGGGTAAATGCAGAGAGCGAGAAAGGGGGTAAATGCAGAGAGCGAGAAAGGGGGTAAATGCAGAGAGCGAGAAAGGGGGTAAATGCAGAGAGCGAGAAAGGGGGTAAATGCAGAGAGCGAGAAAGGGGGTAAATGCAGAGAGCGAGAAAGGGGGTAAATGCAGAGAGCGAGAAAGGGGGTAAATGCAGAGAGCGAGAAAGGGGGTAAATGCAGAGAGCGAGAAAGGGGGTAAATGCAGAGAGCGAGAAAGGGGGTAAATGCAGAGAGCGAGAAAGGGGGTAAATGCAGAGAGCGAGAAAGGGGGTAAATGCAGAGAGCGAGAAAGGGGGTAAATGCAGAGAGCGAGAAAGGGGGTAAATGCAGAGAGCGAGAAAGGGGGTAAATGCAGAGAGCGAGAAAGGGGGTAAATGCAGAGAGCGAGAAAGGGGGTAAATGCAGAGAGCGAGAAAGGGGGTAAATGCAGAGAGCGAGAAAGGGGGTAAATGCAGAGAGCGAGAAAGGGGGTAAATGCAGAGAGCGAGAAAGGGGGTAAATGCAGAGAGCGAGAAAGGGGGTAAATGCAGAGAGCGAGAAAGGGGGTAAATGCAGAGAGCGAGAAAGGGGGTAAATGCAGAGAGCGAGAAAGGGGGTAAATGCAGAGAGCGAGAAAGGGGGTAAATGCAGAGAGCGAGAAAGGGGGTAAATGCAGAGAGCGAGAAAGGGGGTAAATGCAGAGAGCGAGAAAGGGGGTAAATGCAGAGAGCGAGAAAGGGGGTAAATGCAGAGAGCGAGAAAGGGGGTAAATTTTTTTTTTTTTATATGGGGGTCACAACTTATCAAGGCCCGAAAGCCACTCAGAGATAAGGGTTATTGCATGTACAGTAATCAATGAGATAGTATTGTAGTAATCATTAGTATTGGGGGTTTTGATAGAGTGTCTTAAGGGGGCGGTTTGTCAGGAATTTGTTTATGTTGAACTTGAAGATGTCCAAGTTGTAGTCAGGTGGGAAACAGGCAAGCGGCAGAGTTTCACTGGCGTGCACTTCTAAGAAAGAAGCTTTGCTCATGGAATCTACACTTGGATTTAGGCACAGATAAAGAGTGGGGAAAATTATTGACAGTAGTTTCAGCCAGACGAGTGTTTCTCGTGAAAGATTGGCGAGGGGAGACGAGGGATTGGAGCTCAGACGAGCACACGCCATTGAAATAATGATAAAACAAAGACAGGCTCGCAACGTCCCTTCTGTGGGAGAGAGGTTGCAGGGAAGAGAAAAGGGCATCCCCCACTAAACCACAGTGTCTATTTTGTACTGTCAAGGCAGGATAGGCTGTTTTTAGCAGCTCCTGCCCAGATGTGGCAGCAGTACTCCATCCTTGGACGTACTTGGCTTTGATACAGATAGAGAATTGCATCAGTAGTGAGATACCTTCTGAAGCGGTAGAAGGATCCCACCATTTTCCCAGTGTCCCTGGCAACAGATTTGATGGGTTCCATTTCAGATCAGGAGTAAAGATCAAACCCAGAAGCTTGTCAAAACATGGAGTCTCCTCAAGACGAGAGCCATCCATTTCAATTGATGCCAGATGGGGATCAGAGCATTGATGATGTAAAGATAGAAGCTTGGTTTGTATGCGTGGAGAGAGCGAGAGAGAGAAAGGGAGGTCAAGACAGAGAGTGAGAGAGACAGAAAGGGGGGTCAAGACAAAGAGAGAGCGAGAGACAGAAAGGGGGGTCAAGACAAAGAGAGAGCGAGAGACAGAAAGGGGGGGGGGGTCAAGACAAAGAGAGAGCGAGAGACAGAAAGGGGGGGGTCAAGACAAAGAGAGAGCGAGAGACAGAAAGGGGAGGGTCAAGACAAAGAGAGAGCGAGAGACAGAAAGGGGGGTCAAGACAAAGAGAGAGCGAGAGACAGAAAGGGGGGTCAAGACAAAGAGAGAGCGAGAGACAGAAAGGGGGGTCAAGACAAAGAGAGAGCGAGAGACAGAAAGGGGGGGAGGTAAAGACAAAGAGAGAGCGAGAGACAGAGAGCAAGGGGTAAAGACAAAGAGAGAGCGAGAGACAGAGAGGAAGGGGTAAAGACAAAGAGACAGAGAGAGAGAGAGGAAGGGGTAAAGACAAAGAGACAGAGAGAGACAGAGGAAGGGGTAAAGACAAAGAGACAGAGAGAGAGAGGAAGGGGTAAAGACAAAGAGACAGAGAGAGAGAGGAAGGGGTAAAGACAAAGACAGAGAGAGAGAGAGAGAGAGGAAGGGGTAAAGACAGAGAGAGAGAGAGAGAGAGGAAGGGGTAAAGACAAAGAGACAGAGAGAGAGAGGAAGGGGTAAAGACAGAGAGAGAGAGAGAGAGAGGAAGGGGTAAAGACAGAGAGAGAGAGAGAGAGGAAGGGGTAAAGAGAGAGAGAGAGGAAGGGGTAAAGACAGAGAGAGAGAGAGAGAGGAAGGGGTAAAGACAGAGAGAGAGAGAGAGAGAGGAAGGGGTAAAGACAGAGAGAGAGAGAGAGAGGAAGGGGTAAAGACAGAGAGAGAGAGAGAGAGGAAGGGGTAAAGACAGAGAGAGAGAGAGAGAGAGGAAGGGGTAAAGACAGAGAGAGAGAGAGAGGAAGGGGTAAAGACAGAGAGAGAGAGGAAGGGGTAAAGACAGAGAGAGAGAGAGAGAGAGAGAGGAAGGGGTAAAGACAGAGAGAGAGAGAGAGAGAGGGGTAAAGACAGAGAGAGAGAGAGAGAGAGAGGAAGGGGTAAAGACAGAGAGAGAGAGAGAGAGGAAGGGGTAAAGACAGAGAGAGAGAGAGAGAGGAAGGGGTAAAGACAGAGAGAGAGAGAGAGAGGAAGGGGTAAAGACAGAGAGAGAGAGAGAGAGGAAGGGGTAAAGACAAAGACAGAGAGGAAGGGGTAAAGACAAAGACAGAGAGGAAGGGGTAAAGACAAAGACAGAGAGGAAGGGGTAAAGACAAAGACAGAGAGGAAGGGGTAAAGACAAAGACAGAGAGGAAGGGGTAAAGACAAAGACAGAGAGGAAGGGGTAAAGACAAAGACAGAGAGGAAGGGGTAAAGACAAAGACAGAGAGGAAGGGGTAAAGACAAAGACAGAGAGGAAGGGGTAAAGACAAAGACAGAGAGGAAGGGGTAAAGACAAAGACAGAGAGGAAGGGGTAAAGACAAAGACAGAGAGGAAGGGGTAAAGACAAAGACAGAGAGGAAGGGGTAAAGACAAAGACAGAGAGGAAGGGGTAAAGACAAAGACAGAGAGGAAGGGGTAAAGACAAAGACAGAGAGGAAGGGGTAAAGACAAAGACAGAGAGGAAGGGGTAAAGACAAAGACAGAGAGGAAGGGGTAAAGACAAAGACAGAGAGGAAGGGGTAAAGACAAAGACAGAGAGGAAGGGGTAAAGACAAAGACAGAGAGGAAGGGGTAAAGACAAAGACAGAGAGGAAGGGGTAAAGACAAAGACAGAGAGGAAGGGGTAAAGACAAAGACAGAGAGGAAGGGGTAAAGACAAAGACAGAGAGGAAGGGGTAAAGACAAAGACAGAGAGGAAGGGGTAAAGACAAAGACAGAGAGGAAGGGGTAAAGACAAAGACAGAGAGAAAGGGGTAAAGACAAAGACAGAGAGAAAGGGGTAAAGACAAAGACAGAGAGAAAGGGGTAAAGACAAAGACAGAGAAAGGGGTAAAGACAAAGACAGAGAAAGGGGTAAAGACAAAGACAGAGAAAGGGGTAAAGACAAAGACAGAGAAAGGGGTAAAGACAAAGACAGAGAAAGGGGTAAAGACAAAGACAGAGAAAGGGGTAAAGACAAAGACAGAGAAAGGGGTAAAGACAAAGACAGGGAAAGGGGTAAAGACAAAGACAGAGAGAGAGAGAGAGAGAGAGAGAGAGAGAGAGAGAGAGAGAGAAAGAAAGGGGTAAATACAGAGAGAAAGAGAGAGAGATGGGGGGATAATTCTAATGCGGTTTCAATGTAATTTTTATTTTTTTATTTGGATTTTCAGTAGTGTATACCATAGTTTTATAGATTATGGTTCGTTTCTTAATTATTTCATAGATGGCAATTTACTTTTTTTACAGTTACATTTTCCTGAGTATAATTTTTATTGTTTCTATTTGAATAATTACTATTTTTATTATTATTTTGATTACCCTTTTTCACAATTTCTTTTTTTAGTTTAACATTATGATTAATGATTTTACTATTATGAACCTTATTAATAAATATTTTACGTAAAAAGATAATATCGGAAAATCTTCAATAAAATTTTAAAAATTCTCGTTTTTCCACATTTGACTATATGGGTGTGTGAACAAAACGATATCTATTTATTATAATATATAAAGTATAATTATACAAGCACTTTGGTTACATATGTGCAGACATGTTTCAGTAACAGCTTCACTAGGTTAGACCGTTAGTGATGAAGATGAAAAAAATAAAGGGAATAGGGTGTTGGCAAAATTTACGTTTTGGGTCTCGTTTGCTAATGCTGGGCGAATTTGTATAAATAAAGATTCACTAAATATATAGCTCTTCTAGTTATTGAGCACTATTAACCCAATTACGATTACTAATTAGTCTAGATAAAATATTTTATATTTCATTCAATCTATGTGCTAACTAGAAAAATTTATAACCACCTATAAACATTTTGCTTGAAACATTTCTTCTGATTAGATGAGCTATTTATTGAAAATGACTTAAAATTTTTGTATTGCTTGTCCAATAATACGTTTGTCGTCACTTTTTTAATTTACTGAATTTAGTTCTGAATTTTCACTTATAATATTGCACCATCTCATATATTGAGCTTCTTTATCTGATTGGGATTGTCATTTATATGGATTTAGTTTTACAGTATTTTAAAAGCTGTAATCAAAGTATTTCATAATTTATATATATATATATATATATATATATATATACATACATATACATACATACATATATATATATACATACATATACATACATACATATACATACATACATATATATATATATACATACACTCTTATAAATTGTATTGAGCAATTCACAATTTAAGGCTACAGTAACAGTAGTGAGCACATTGATAAATAATCTAGCTTATACATTAGTTAGCCAAGTAAGAGGACGATGAGAAAGTTAAAGCAACCATTAATTCAAAGAAATCAATGCTGCATCAAAATATCAAGCAGTCGATTTCGAAATAAAAAATTCAAAAATTTTCCGCAAAATTAAACTGTTGCAAAATGTTATCGCCTTGTACACAAGTGAAAATCTTTGGAAAAAGGAATCAACTTATCTATAAAAGCCTTATCTACATTAGTAGGACTAGTAGGACGATATAATGACCCCCCCCCCTAATTCAAGGGCGGCACATCTAAGCATAAAATTGAGAAATGTAAAAATGAGTAATAAACCTTTAAATTTAAAATAAATTGTTTTAATATTTTTTTTTAAAAAGGTGAAGCAGACAAACAAGTTAAAGAGTCCAATAAAGGAGACCCATTACAGATCCCCTTTGTTTGGATTTGAAACCGACGGTACTAATGTTGTTCTGATCCTGTAAGACACAAATATTATGCCCTTATTTTTTCTTAATTGCACTCTCTGCTGAAGTTATCTCCCACTAACCTATAAGTAATAGCAAGTCCACTGTTTATAGTAAGCACTTGATATGGAATACAAAAGTAAAAAATTTAATAGCTTAAAGCCAAACAAGTGTAGAATTTCTTTCAATAAATAAATATTTATTAAAACAAGAACCCAAGTTTGCACAGCTGGGCAAACTTGGGTCCTTGTACCGGAAAAATATCCAGTAAATAAAACGTTTAGTAAATCGTTATTTTTTTTTTTTTTGCATTTTTTTCTTTTGCATTTCCATACACCAAACATGGATATAAAGGTCACTAAAACATCCGCTGGGTCATAAACTTAATTTCGGTGCCTAACTTGCCTGGGTGGGTTGCCTGTAGGCTGAGATAAACCGCGTCACACAGACAGACAGTAGGAAAATTTATAATAAGATTAAATTATATATTTCGATTCATAACAATCGAAATAAGGAAAATGTAGGATTTTTCCCCCCTTTTTTTACGTGGTAAGGCAAAAAAGAAAAAAAAACCCTGTATTTTCCTGATGAAGATTCTGTTATGAATCGAAATATCAAATTTAATTTTAATGTTTATTTATTGAAAGAGATTCTGCACTGGTTTCGCTTGAAACCATTCATTATTTTTTAAATTTTGTATATATTATACATACACACACGTGCTAGAATACTCGCCCCAAAATAGATAAATTCTCCACAGAACAGTTTTGCACCACTCATGTCACCGATTAAAATCCAGATATTATATCCTAATTTTGATCCTAATCCATTACATAATTTTAATTCTAGAAAATCTTTAACATGTAAGGGACCTTAAGAAGAATCTATAATTCAGGGCATCTTATTAATTTTTGTCTATAATGACTAACAATTAAATTGAATGCAAATCTGAAAGATTTAAATTTTCAAATGTGAAGTTGTGTGTGCCCGTACCATGCCCCCCCCCCAAAAAAAAAGACTCTTAAAATAATCTAAAATAAACTGAAAAATCGATTTATGTCTAATACCTATTGCTAAAATTTCACAAAAATCGGTATTTTCATGAGCTCACACCTACTTTACAAAACTAAATATACCCAACATTTAGACCACTTACAATTAGCAGTGGTTTCAAAATTTATAATGATCGGTTAATTAGTTTAGAACTTTATAAGGATGAATACATAGTCATTGTCCACATAGATGACCCAAAAGGTCAAGTTATTTATGTTCTGTTTTAATAGATGACATTCTTTTGTTATTCCAGCATTT
Source organism: Euprymna scolopes (assembly GCF_053919585.1). Classification (NCBI taxonomy): domain Eukaryota; kingdom Metazoa; phylum Mollusca; class Cephalopoda; order Sepiida; family Sepiolidae; genus Euprymna; species Euprymna scolopes. Next base: position 86,758,045 of record NC_136516.1, on the reverse strand, counting down.
ATGATGTCATAAAGGATCTGCCATGTCTTCAATCTGTTTCCATTCACACTGGATGATGTCACAAACAATATCTAAACAAAATGGCAGCGATTCATGCCATTTATTTGGTAATCACTGATATATGCCAGTCCAGATTCTGATTTAGGCAGAAAGTGGGTCATTTCTGTGTATCATCTGCTGGATTGAGATATTTACTCTGGATAATATTAGGACGGGGCTAGAAAAGGTGCCCTAAAAATAGCCTGCTTCACCAAACCCTGGCCAGCATACCGCGGCTGGTGGGGATCCCTCTTAAGCGGTCGAAACAAAAGAAAAAACAAAAAGGTGCTTACTCTAGCATCGTGGAATGTCCGAACTCTGCTCGACAATGCAAAAGCAAATCGACCTGAAAGACGAACAGCGCTTGTAGCTCTAAGTGAGACTCGTTTTGCAGACAAAGGCCAACTGACCGAAACTGGTGGAGGCTACACCTTCTCCTGTGGGCGCAGTGGTGATGAGTGGCGTGAAGCTGGTGTGGGTTTTGCTATCAAAACAACTCCCGTATCAAAACTAGCAAGCATTCCTGAAGGTATCAACGACAGACTAATGAAAATGCTTACCTCTTTGATGCAACATCAGTGTTACGCTGGTCAGCGCCTATGACCCAATGATGACTAACCCTGATGAGGTCAAAGATAAGTTTTATGACGAGCTGGACTCATTTCCTCAGTCGGAGAAGCTTGTAATTCTTGGCGACTTCAATGCACATGTCAGTACAGATCATCAAGCCTGGCACAACATCATTGGAAAGCATGGAGTAGACAAATGCAATAGCAACAGATTCCTCCTCCTTAGGACCTGTGCGTCATATGATCTCAACATCACAAACACTATGTTCTGCCTCCCAAATCGCAATAAAACCACATAGATGCATCCATGCTCTCGGCACTGGCATCAAATCGACTATGTCATTACCAGAGTCAAGGACAAGCAAGACGGGAGACTGACCAAAGCAATGTGCGGGACTGATTGTTGGACCGACCACCGCCTCATCATCTCCAAATTTAACTTCTTCATCCAACCAAAGAGAAGGCCTCAGGGTAAAAAAACAGCCAAGTGGCTCAATACAGCCAAATTGAAATGTCCTAAAACAGCAGAGGAATTCCAGAGCAGCATACATAGTAAACTTGACCTTTTGGGCAAGATCAAAGTGTAGTATCTGCTCTTCAGATGCTGCACTTCCATTTCTTGTTCTCTTTTGATGGAGGAGCAATCCTTCACGACTGAGACAATTTTTTATTTTTGTACCTTTTCTCCACGTTAAAAAACGACCCTGGTGTCTAACTGTCCCGTGGGGAGGCATCGTAAATAGGTACATAGTAAACTTGCTAACTTCAATCTCAATCACAACAGCGTTGAAGAGAGCTGGACATCCTTCAGAGATGTCGTTCACTCTGCTGCTCTTGACGTTCTAGATCCTGCCACCAAACACCACCAGAACTGGTTTAACAGGAATGATCCTGAGATCCACAACTTGTTGCAGGAAAAACACCGCCTGGTAAGAGCGCATCAAAATGACCCAGCTTGTGTGGCGAAGAAAACTGCCTCTCTAACATGCGCAACAAAGTCCATCATGGAGACATCAATGATATAGCAATTGAATGTCTTTTCCCCCAAGTCCCCATCAATCAACAGCTCGACCGCCCCCACCCACCCATCAATCGAAGAGGTCAGCAAAGCCATTCAGCAGTCAACCAGTGGAAAAGCTCCAGGTCAAGACGCCATCCCAACTGAGGTTTGTAAGTCCGGTGGTGCAGCCTTGCGGGAGCAGCTGACCTGCTTTTATCAGATCATGTGGAGGAAGGGACAACTACCACAATTGTTCACATCTATAAGCGAGAAGGAAATCGCCAATCCTGCGATAACCACTGAGGTATCTCTCCTGTCCATAGCAGGAAAGATTTTGGCTCACATCCTCCTCAACCGCTTACTTGGTCACCTGGAACAGGGACTCCTGCCAGAGAGTCAATGTGGTTTCCGCGCCGGTCGTGGGACCACTGACATGATCTTTGCCGCTCGTCAGCTTCAAGAGAAATGCATCAAACAGCACCGAGACCTTTACACAACCTTTGACTTGACCAAGGCATTTGACACAGTCAGTCGGGATGATCTGTAGAAAATAATGAAGAAATTCGGTTGCCCAAGTACTTTCATCACAGTAGTTCGTCAATTCCATGAAGGCATGATGGGGTGTGTCCTTGACAATGGTGAACCATCGGAGGCTTTTCCGGTAACAAATGGAGTTAAACAGTGCTGTGTCCTTGCCCATACACTGTTCAGCTTGATGTTTTCTGCAATGCTATTTGACGCTTTCAGCGACCAGTCACCAGGCATCAACATTAAATTCAGAACAGATGGAAAGCTGTTTAACCCAAGGAGACTGCAGGCTGTGACAAAGATGAAGGAAGCAGTGCTGATGACTGTGCCCCCAATGCTAGCAACAAGTGAGAAATGCAAGACCAGATGAACAAATTCTCCGCAGCCTGTGACAACTTCGGCCTCACAATTAGCACCAAGAAGACCGAAGTTATGTTCCAACCAGCTCCCAGAAATCTGTATCATGAGCCAAGTATCTCAGTCAAGGGACAGAACCTTCAAATGGTTGAGACCTTCACCTATCTGGGCAGCACTATCTCGGACAGCCACAATCAATCTCAAAATCGCCAAGGCAAGCAACGCATTCGGGAGACTCAGAAGCAAAGTCTGGGAAAGGAGAGGAATCAGCATTGACACCAAGCTGAAGGTTTACAGAGCAGTTGTCCTCAACACATTGCTCTATGGCTCAGAAACCTGGACTACCTACAGAAGGCACGAAAAAACGTTGGATCACTTCCACCTGAGATGTCTCCGAAATCTCTTCCATATCAGATGGCAAGACAAAGTCCCTGATACAGAGGTCCTGAAAAGTGCTAATCTTCCCAGCATAACTACTACCATTCGAAAGACCCAACTGAGATGGGCAGGTCACGTCTCCCGCATGCCAGATGAAAGAATCCCAAAACAACTCCTGTATGACGAGCTGTGTCAAGGCAAGCGTTCAGTCGGAGCCCCAAGAAACCGCTTTTAGGACAATCTGAAAGTCTCCCTCAAAGACTTCAACATCAGTACAGAGTCCTGGGAATCGCTTGCATCAGACAGACCTCACTGGCATCACCTCATCAACAAAGAAGCTGAAACAGCTGAAGAGAGAAGAACCCTCAAAGCAGTACAGAAGCGTGCAACCCGCAAAGCCAGAGCAACAAGCTCTGTCCCCACAACACCTGCTCACCACTGTCCAACTTGTGGGAGAGTCTTCCATGCCTGGATCGGCCTTACAAGTCATCTCTGGAAGCACAGAAACTACTTTTACTCACTGATGCCATGGTCATCTTCGACTTCGAAGGACGAAACAAGATCTGCTGGGTTGAGATATTTGTTCTGGATAATACTAGGAGGTCCACCCTCAATGCTTTGTCACCCGTCCTTTGGATGGAGTAAGTTTATTACCTACTGTATGAGGTACCCTGAATGAGGAATGCTGATGGGACTGTCTAGGTAATTTTTAAAAGGTTGGAGTGTTCCTCCTTAAGAGGCACTGACTTAACTCTCTCTACCTTGTGTCACATCTTGTGGTGGGAAGGAAGGGAAGTACATAACAGCAAACATCCAGTTTTAGTAGTGTACATACATTTATATTCTGTTGCGTTCTTTATATCAGTTGAGGTCTATATCCTTGACAATCACTTCGACAATGGCTTTACTTCTGTCAGGAAGAGGTACAATTCTATTAAATGCTAAGCGGTTCACTCGCCCAGGCTTTATCTTCCTTTCGAGAAGGGGTTAGTTTGTTGTTGAGGCACCCCTACTGTGGAATACCAATGGGGCTGCTCAGACATTTTTGTAGACAAAAGTACACTTATAGTACACTTTCTTTTCAAAAGGTGACTTGACCTTGTGTCTAACTTCCTGGGGAAAAGATGATGCATACTTGTAATTAAGCTAGTCATCATACACCATGATGGCTTCTCTAGTAAATCCTATTTCGTTAATTATTGACAGCAGTTGTGCTAAACAGCGAGACTAATCTGTAATAGTTATTGATTATTGATTTTGATAAAATACAAAGAGCAAATTTACAAGTAATCGATTTCTTTTAATAACCATTTTAACCCTAAACTCTGCTTAGCTTACTTTAATTTGACGCGTCCGAGTCTTTCGTATCATCACTCCTACATATCCTTATAAAACCTGAGTGATTCTGTTAATGTTTTATTTTTTAATGGAAATCGCTCCAGACAAAGCATAAATCCATTTGATACAAAAAGCTAAACACCACCAAAAAATTTATTTCAAAGCCAGAAACTAACCATGATGAGCGTTAAATGGATAAATTCCAACCCAGAAAATAGCAATTCTTCCCCCTCCGTCAAAAATATTGTTCATAGAACATGATATATAGTTGGTAGACATTCTGCACATAAGCACTGATCAGGTCACCATCTGCAAGGTTTTTTTTTTAGCTGGTGGAGTTATCGATTGAATAAACCTCCAATGATGTGCAAACACCACTTGGTATCAGCCTGGAATCTGGTATTATATGGGCCGGTGCATCAACTATTAATTTCTTTATTAGACAGGCTAAAAAAAGTTTTCTATCCAATAGGTCCCACACTGTCAACCAAACATCTGTTTCATCGCTGCAATATTGCATCCCCATGCTTATTTTACAAATACTTTAATAAAAAGTGCTCTGACGAACTTGTAACACTGCCTCCCACCCTTCCCACTGCACCTTGATGGAAATATTGTCAACTAACCTGACAAACAGCAAAATCATACATCTTCGCTGGAGAGCTTTCTACTCTAAAAGTTTCTTTACTTGAACTGGTAGACTTTGGAATTCCCTCCCTGTATCCTGCTTCTCCAACTGTACTTATATGAAGACATTTAAGTGAACATACATTTTGCTGCTCAACTCTCTACTTAAGGTCCCTGTAGGCATGGTCCTAAATTCAAAGATGTTCCTTATGTCTCAGTGGCAATTTTCCTTGTTTGGAGTAAATACACGCACAGAAAAAAACAAACTTATACTAGTAGAGTCGCATATGAAAAATATCTATGCATAAATATTAATTTTATTTATGACTTATTAGAACAACCGAAAGTAAAGTAATAAAAGTTCAAAATCAGTTTTGGAGATTGTATATAAGCTGTTGCTATATTTTAGTAATCAGTGACTGTTTCTCATGCTGTTTAAGAACCTATGGCACAGTGGACAGAATTATATTTAGTTTCTTTGCAAGGGATTTTTGTAGTTGATAACATCTTGAATTGACTAACAAGGGTTCATGTGGCAGGTTGAGTCAATACTAGCTGTTTGGATTCTCACTTATGTAGTCAATACACAAGTGCTCGGCTCCCACAACTCTTTCTAATTGGTTGAAGTTGATTTCAGTAACCAATTAGAGTTAAATATTTTATAGAAATCACTTTACTGCTGCTTTTATTGTTCAAGCTGACATGGTTCTGGTTTAGAACTAGTTAGGTTGGGTGTGTACAAATAAGGTTAAAATGCAAAATACCATTTCTGGTTAGTGAAGCAAAAAGATGGGAAGTTTCAATTAAAAATGAAACAAGTTTGAACTACGTGTCAAGAAATTGCATCATAAGTTGGCAGTGATATATAGCGGATTAGACTTTTTCCTCCAGCTCGAGAGATAGAGATAGAGAGAGCATTAATGTTTTGGAAAAGCAAAGCTCTTATTCCTTTACATTTACATTGTAAATATTTGTTAAACCCCATATGATTTTATGCTGTTATTTACAACCACTTCTATTAACATGCAACACAATAAAGGAGAGGAGAAAACAACTGCTGTTGCATGTTAAAATTGCCATCCAGATCATTTTTTTTCTATGGAAATCACTTCAAACAAAGCATGAAGCAACTTGGTGTCAGGCACTAAGAAAAAAAAATATATATTTCAAGGTCAAAAACTAACCAATGATGAATATTAGATTCTGACCGAGAAAACAGCAATTCTTCCCCCTTTGTTAGAAACCTCATTCATGAAATGTGAGGACTAAAGGACAAAATAAGAGAAACAAAGTTATGAGGCTTTCGAAAGTAAACAGTCCACTTTTAACTCATTAATCTGTTTGGATTAAAGAATTAATCCTCGCAGTGTTAAAGTGGGATGAAGTAGTTTGCATCAAATACTAAAAACATTTGCATCCTCATTTTTGGTTTAATGTCCATTTTACATACCGGCATGTGTTGGATGGCTTTACAAATTAACTTCCAAACTTATCTGTGTGTCAGGTTTTTTCTTGGAAGTTATTTCCTTCATTGAGGTGAGATTTTTATAGGCCAGATCCCTTTTTTGACGCCAACATCATAAGGTGATGGTGATCAGTGCTTTTATAGCGAGACCATTTCTAGGTGACTATCCACCAAGGTTAGTGCTTCACTTGTCCATGCAGAGGAAAAAAAATCCATAAACAGATCAAATGCTCAATTATAGATAGATCTAATAGTAATAGAGTAGTGTGAATGTTAAAATATTCACTTGTAAAAAAAAGAAGCAAATATATAATTTATATCAAGTTGAGATTTTGTCACACTTATATTTTATTAAAAGCCTACCTTTTCTATTTAAAAATTAAAAAACTTGTTAATATACTCAGTCATGGGTACGCAAGCTCCTAAAAGATTAACTTATTTGCATATTTTTTGAAAACTTGAATTCATTTTTTATGGTTTCTTATTAGATTGGTTTTATTTAACTATTTCGCTCGGTTCTATTTATGCATATTTTCTACATTGTGAATTATTGAGTAGCATTTAAAAAAAGTTCTTACACATTCATATATATATATATATATATATATATATATATATACACACACATATATATAACCTTTATATGTGTGCATAGAAAGTCTATCAAACTCCTCTTTGAATTTTTAAAACTTGATGTGATTTGGACCTGTGGAACAATTTCAATTTTGCTGTTAGTCTGTAAAAACAGCTGGTAAGGATCCAAAAATGAAAAAAAAATTGCTGATGTTGGCAGAGCAAGTCAAATAAAAGCTGTTACTCTTGTGTATGTACAAAATTAAACATTCATAGCTCATAGTCACTTAATTTTTAACCTTTCATCCCTATTTGTTAGTCATTTTTTTTTTTTTTAAACTTTTGAAATCATTACTATACATTGGATAACAATCAATAGATAATACGAAACCTGCATGAATTAAAATATAATATTTTATGTGTATTTTACGACCGGGCAACACCTGGCTGCCTGCTAGTAAGTTCATAAAGCTAAAACAGTTTATGAAAACAACTAATGATGCTGACTTGCGAATAACACATTTCCTGTTATTATTATGCTCATATTAATAACATTTAATAGATGCCAGCATTGCTCCCTGCCTGTCATTGACCTATCTTCATTTCGATTGCTGCTTAGATGACCTTATTTAATTCTCTATTAAGTCGAGAGTTGGCAGGAAACAAAAATATTTATAAAAAAAAAAAAAAAAATGCATTTATGCGACAAACCTTGATGAGGCAGCAAAATATGTTCAAAAATAGTTTTATACAATTGTTTTTCATCTTCGACTATGAGATTTATCGGTCATATTAAACACGGTAGAGATATAAAAAGTTAAATATGCTTAAAGCTTCAGTAAACCATCACCGGGCAATTAAACTGCATAGACAGGCAGGTGAAGTGCTCTTTAGCCTTGATAGGCAATCAACTAGAGATTGTGTCTATAAAAACATTGCATTTCGCCTATGAAAAATCTTGCCCTAACTAAAGAAATGACTTTCAAAAGAAAATTAATTACATTTTCGGGTATATAATTTAAAGAACAGCCTAAAAATAGGGTAGTTTGGAAGTCAATTTCTAAAAAAGTCATTCAACACATGCCAACATTCCCATGAAACTTCCTCCTTTTGTGCCGCTTTGGATTCGAATATATTCCTGAGTTATATTCAAATATATTTTTAAGGTATATATCCCTTATATCATCATCCAAATTGTTTTAAATAACAAGCTCAATGGAGTTATGTCTCTGGCTTCAGAGCCTATATTGGCTGCATCTCGATGACTGAAGAAAATAATCAGTCCACAATTTTATTTTTCTATTTTGCTGAATACCTATATTTTTATTTTCTTAGTCTATTGTTACGCAACAAAAATATTGTCTGGTTCATTTGGCTGCTCTTCAGAGATGCTCAGATGTTAATATAAAAAAAGGTGATCAAGAAAAATAAGTTAACAAAAACTCACCTTAAAAGATGACAATAGTAAAATGTATAAAAGCAGAACTGGCTTAGAAATGAGGAGGACATACGACACTACATGTAAGTTCATTGTACACACCCTTGGCAAATGTGTGTTGAGGGAGGGCATCTAATCAGAGGAAGAATAAATGACATGTTTAATGAGATTAACTTTTTGGCCATCACTTTTTTCTATCTTTTGGACAGTTTTATTTTTTTTTTCGATTAAATGAATCACTTTAAAGCTCAGACAAGATGTTAATGTCGAAACATTGGTCAATCCACGTAGACTCATACAAACGTTTTTATTATTTATAAAAAAACTACTCGTGCACTGAGAATTTTTGAAAAAATTTTTTAGTTATCAATATATTTGAATAAATTGAACTTCATATACAAGTTTCTGGGTTTTTTTTTAGTAAAATGTTTTTCAATTATATTTCACTCTTTGTATATACCAATATTTTTTGCTTAGAAACTCAATGTATGTTAAATATTAAGCTGGTGCAAAAATAATTATATTAGTTGAATGCCAAAAACATTTTTGCACCAACCTAACAGAGCATATATATATATATATATATATATATATATATATATATATATATACACACACACTTTTATATATCTTAATATTCCTTCAATGTGTACGAGACTGAGAAATACCCATTCTTTTAATCTTTTTGATAAGCATTTTGTGATGCTCTATTTGGTTTACGTGATTATCATTAGCCTAGTTGTATGCAATTCCTGGTTTCTAATTATCTCATCCTTGCAACAACTCAGATAAGTCTGCATATTTTTCAGTTATTTGTACTTGAAATGACATTCACTCAAGAGTGGGTAGAGTTGACTCCATTAATCCTTGCCACTACATCCCTCATGAAGACTAACCAAGCCTGGCGATTTGAAGTCAATAATTGGGTGATCTCTAGATAATTGTTTTATAGGCCAGCTTTAATTATGATCGACCAAGTTTTTCTTTGCCTAACATATTGCCTTTTCCAACTCTGCAGAGGTGCTGAGAGCAAGTGCTTCACAGATGAACTCTCCTGGTTGACCGTGGAGGACATGACTTAACCAATGTATAAGAGTCATTCAAAAAGTCCTATTTTTTTTTTAAACACAAAAAATGAAAGAGCTACAAAACAAGCAACCTTGTTGTGCTCCAAAATTTATTTTTCTACATAGTTATGACCAGTCTCAATGCATTTTTGCCAGAAATTCATATTTCACAGATCTGCTTCTGATGCACCCCCATGATAGATTGGTTTACCTAAATTTGACTATTGGAAGAGAAAAAAAAAAAAAAAAAAAAAAAAAAAAAAAAAAAGCAACAGCACGGTGTATTTAATCATCATTCTATGCTAAGTTCACCATACTGAGGCATAATTAATTTAACAGATTGTTTTCCCAACATGAACATAGACATTTAAAAAAAAATCACAATATTGATAAGACCGAAAAATTCAAAAGAAGTCATTACCTCTACTGTTTCACCGTTACTCTGTGGTAGTGATAAGTTAGGACTAATGAGAATTTCAGGATCTGAAAATGAAAAGAAAAAATAAACAAATAAAAATCTTTTTATATAGTTCAACGTTTAAAAAGTCTATTCCCTCGAATGTCAAATGGTGGATTATTTTTGGGTGTACTTTTATGAAATCAATGAAGATTTTAGTCGTTAAATATAAAATTAGTCTCTGAAATCAAACATTTCACATGACATGCTTGTTCAGAATTCCTAGATTAAAAAGACAAAAATGTTTATGATGTACATACCTGTGATGAATATGAATATATCATTTAAAAAATCACGTAAATTAATCAAGTTTTTATAAAGAAAATCTTTTTAAGCAATTAATGGGAATTCATAGACATCTACTAAATATGAATTATTGTTGAGTTATCTCTGGATTTTTTTTTTCAAATTGAAGGCAAGACAGTTCTCAAATATTCATAAAATTTGATTTTCTTATTGAAAATATATGAAATACATCATAAAATGAAATATTGTGTAGACCGAATTTATAAAAAAAGAAAAACAATTCAACACGGGGAGAAATAAGCATCAAACGAGCATTTACCAGTTTTGTTCTGATCAAATTTCTTCAGGAAAAAGAAAGAAAAGCTCATTTGTTTTTTCTGTCTTTCATACACTTTTTTTGCTATCAAAATGTATTAAGATTCTATTAGTTAATGGCTATGAAAAAAAAAAATTATTTAAAGAATGAAACAGTTTTATATTGGTATAATTGCTAAGAAGCACCAAAGATTCTAACAGTTTTACTCCTACAGAATACAAATATTTCCGTTGAATTTACTGAAATTGTTTTGAATTACAATTTAATCAAAAAGCTTTCAACCTATTTCCAAAATATTCATAAATGAAGATATTTGCATATTTTGACTCCAAATCAGAACAAATATGCAAAAACTTAGTATTTTTAATCTTCGGAAAGAGACAAAAGTGATGGAATACTGTTCAATTTGGGGAATTCATTTTTATAAATTCTGGGATGTGTACTACATTAATAAAAAAAAAAAAAAATGAAACCTCCAAGGGGTTGATAAATGATCAATGATTCTATATAAAGGGGAAACAAAATGTTAGATCTGAGATCCATTTGATGGAATGTAGCTTCAGTTCTCCCGACAGATAATTTCAAAGAACAAATTGACAAAAAAAAAAAAAAAAAAAAAAAAGGTTGCATTCATGTCAAGACAAATGGCAATAAAAATAATTGACGTCTGGTGTAAGCAAATTGATGTTAATAAAATTGTACCCTATTGTGTGGATCTTTCAATCGTCAGGAGTATTGGCAGAAGAATTAATGTAAAACAACTGAATACAAGAAATATAAAATTTTTGTTTCCAAATTGCAGAGATGAGGATTAATAATTTGAAACGCATAAAATACCAAGTAAAATTCAGTTCTATGTGATGCTCTTCTGGATGTTAAAAGGTTGTCAAAAATATAAAAGTGAAAGTGTGTGTGTGTGTGTGCATTTTTTTCACATGTCTGTCAAAGGCTTTTTGGGGAGGACGCTGTTTCTTAGCACTTTTTTTTATATACTCCCTAGATTATAATATGTCTGATTTACGAAACGGAGGTAGTCTGTATCTTATTTCAGCAACTTTTATGTTTCAAAATTCACGCTGTGATTTCATTTCGCTACTATTATGGCGTGATGTTTGACCTAGAAAACCACACGCTAACGTCCGTTTAACCACCTTTTTTTTTTTTTACGCGTTTAATTACAACCATTACCACTTCTCTGCCCTCGTAGCGTCATGGTAAGTTATCAGGCTATTCTATTTGCCTCAAATTCCTTCGGGTTCGAGCCTACCTCCCTACCAAAACTTTTTTCTTTTACACAGACAAACACCCGAGCAACCCCGCTAGTCTATTATATAAAGGGCAAAATGGGCACAAGCGTTTGTCTATGTCCATGAAAGGCTTTTTGGGTGGGTGGTGTTTGGGGTTCTCGCATTGGTTAGATTCCACAAGAAGTCTTTGCATACTTCTCAGATTGTAATATCTCGGATTCGCAAAAGGACATCGTCTATCTTTTCATTTTTTTTGATAGAAACAAAATTCCCACCGTGTCGTGTCGGATGTTTGTTTTTTTTGTATAAATAAAGTGAAACTATTCAAACGCAAATGCCTGGCCTTCACCCGAGTAGTATCTGTTCTGTAATTGGTCCTTGATCAATGTAGGGGAAAACCTTCATTCTGAGACAATCACTATTTATTTGGATACTGCCAGAATGCCCCCCCCCCCCCCACATAAAAACGACCTTGTGTCTAATTTGCTTTCGTGGGAGGTTTAAAAGCAACGCCATTTCTGCAAGTCGTCTTTTGTTTGACTACGTTAAATTTAAACGCTTTACACTTCCAGTCGCGTCATGGAGTAGTGGCAAGACGTCAGATTTCTTTCACTTTCTTTTCGCCTTCATGTCATGGGTTCTAGCCTGTCTGCCTATTACCACTTTTTTTTTTTTGCTCAATACACCTCCAAACACCCGGGCAACACCGGGCACTCAAGCTAGTATTATATAAACCTGCTATGTAAGCAGCTTTATCTCATTATAACCCTTTGTTTATCTAATATATTTACTTGCTTTGATAGGGTTCTTACAAAGTTTTATATATTTTTTTAACCCCTATAAACTTCATGATTTGTTGTATAAAAGATTGATTATCCTCACTTTAATCTTTATCCTATGTTTAAATTTTTTGTTTAGTGTCCAATCCCTATGTTGATGAAGAAAATTTCAATAAAAATTTGCATCATCTCAAACGATCGCACACAGATCAGTTGTTTAAATTCTTGAAGCCTACGTAAATGATTTTTACATACATCATGTTACCTCATACTTATATATTCTTTAAATCATTTCAATAGATATCTGTTTAGTACAAAGGTACATGAGCGTTTTTTTTTGGGGGGGGTTGCATCTTTATTCCTATATAATTTTATAATTTATTTATATATTATTACAGATTAGTTCTTTAAAATTTTCACGAAAAACACCTGTCTAGCTGAATTCACTGTGAAAAATTTTCCCCACTCTTTATCTGTGCCTAAATCAAAACGTGGATTCCATGAACAAAGCTTCTTTCTTAGAACTGCACGCCTGTGGAACTGTTCCGTCTGCCTGCTTCCCACCTGACTACAACTTGGATGTCTTCAAGTCCAACGTTAACAAATTCCTAATGAACCGCCCCCTTAAGTAAACACTTCATCAAATTTCCACACTAACGTACTGTACTTCCAATAACCCTTATCCCTGAGTGGCTTCCGGGCCTTGATAAGTGGTAACCATCGTGTAAAAAAAAAAAAAAAAAAAGGCCTTAATAGTATTATACTTATTTACTTGGTGAAATAGTTACTGAATTCTTTCTGGATTTTGTAATTAGGGAAGTGGTATTTTCCACTGGACAGCCAGGAATTTACAGCTGTCCGGCTTTTAAAATCTCTAAAACAGCCATATGGTAAACAGCCGATGATACTCCCTTTTCTATTTAACAAAATAAGTCTCCACTCCTCGCTATTTTTTGTAATTGAATTTTCTAGCGGTAAGCTGGCTTATGCAAGTGCTAAATCTGAGGTGTTGAATATAGTATCCCTAGGAAATTTAACTGCATTATTTTATATTTTTTTTTTTTTTATAAAATACTCGAAGCTTCTTCAGGCACACACACGTGCAACAATTTGTATATGTTATAAATAGGGCTATGACAACAGCATATTCTTATTGTTTGGACTCCGGAGTATATATCCGACACTGTTAGGCAGTTAATCAACCAAGAACCACATCACTATAATAAAAGCATATAAGACATCGATGGATACACACTCAAGAGTCAAAACAAAAAGAATATGCTGTTGTCATAGCCCTAGTTATAAAATACTAATTATCTAATACCAATTATGTTCTCTGGAGTGCAAAAATATTTTTTTTTTTAAATAAAGATTCCTGCTTTTCAATCACATGATCCATTCCATAGTATTTCTTATTCAAGCATTTCACGTAAAATAAGATTCTGACAATACTCTTCTGATAAACATAAGGAATTAAAACGGACATAAATCAGCATTTCTTGATATGAAGATAAAATTAATCAAAATTTAATTTTTTATCATGCAACATTCTTTACTATGTATAAAATTCATACAACAAACAAAAATCTGACAATAGTAACGAATTTATAGAAAATTAAATGAAAACAATGCAGTGATTGCATCAACAGATTAAAAACATTTGTTTCGATAATATTTCGTTTTATCAAAGTGAATAGAAATTACATTTCTTATTTTAATACAAGAGATGGTTATCAGGAGTATCATCTCTATGATCAATTTTCTTTATTACTCTTTATATGCATATACTACAAAAAAAAGAAATGTTAATTTTTAGTCACTTTGATAAAGTTTCTATTAAAGAAATGAAATATTGGTACAAAACAATATAATCTTGAGTTTAACCTGGCTTCTATATTTTATGACTGTCTCGCTTTTCCATTTATTTTTCAATATATTTTTTACTATGATTGGAACTATAATTTTTTTTTTTTTTAATTACCTCTATATGCAGATACATGATAAGAGCTAAACAATTTTAAATAAAAATTCCTTAATAGCTATTTTTACCAGACATATATATATAAGCAATATAGATTTTGTATTAGGATTAATAAGGCTACTATCCTCACTTTTGTTTATTTTAAAAACTTTTTAACTTATGTAATATGTAATTTCTGACTTCCTTCGGATGCATATTTTTTGAAATTGAGAGTCTTTGTGAAATTCTGGAACCTGTATGGAAGTTTGAACTGAATACTTTATATAAAGGATTTAATCAAAAATTCTGTACAGGTTTCTGAGTTTGGCATAAGGACTCACAAGTTCGAAAAGGTGCACCTGAAGAATGTCAGGTTACGTCAACCAAAATGTGAAAATAACAACCAAGGTGAGAATAGTAATTTGAATCAAATTATCAATAATCATCTAAAAGATAAAAAAAAAAGAACAGACAGCTATTTTTAATTCAAGAAATATTTTTAACTTGTGATGTATCCACATACAAAGGCAATATATAAAAATGTGATATTCAAAAAATAAAGTTCATTTGCAAGCTAACTATATAAGGTTAGTGCTAAAAGACATGCATACAAGCACTCATTTGGTCCTGCTAATTCCGCGAAACAAATCAGTTATGAGCAATGGAAAAGAGAGGGGAAGGACGAAAGACATGCAATAAGCAAATTTAAGGCTGATGGGAAGGGGGGGGGACAATGAAGATGAAGAATTATGTTCAGTCCAAGTTGATCCGCAGAATCCTTACTAGAAATAAAGATTCTAACAAATTATCAAAGCATTCCGATGGAAGAAAAAAAGTAAAAAAGTTCCAAGCATTTTTTTTTTTAAATGCAGTATTGAGGAGATTACCATTAAGTAGATATAAGCCACCACAAAAAGAGGTTCCGTTCCGAGAGCCATCTAGAGTTTCTAGAAATCAAAAAAAGATTAATTGCAAGATTATTCTCAGATCTAGAACTAAGCTAGAAATTTTTTTCCTTTTTCTTTCTTCTGAAAAATAAAATAGAGGCGAAATTTGTAGATTTGTTCCAGAATTTTTGACAGATGATAATTTATATATATATATATATAAACTGATTTAATCACAAATATATGAAATTATAATTTTATGCGTAAATTTTCAGTATTTACTTCAGTGCTCATTACATAGGTAGAGTACATAGGTAAAGTGTAGTAAGTTATCAAAATTACTATGGCAATTAAGCTACACAGAATATTCTGCGTTTCATTCTTGTGAGAATTCATCAAGCTTATTATGTAGAAGTGATAGAAAGCTATCACAAAGCAAGAAATGGAAAGTTGCTGTTGTTGAGAAGGGAAGAGAAAAAGAATCGATTTTCCATGTATTTATTTTTTCTTTTTCAATAATAAATCTTATTGATTAGTCCAAACTTCTACACGATCTAATATGTGTGGACCGCGTTCCATAATATATTTCAAGAAAATACCTCTTTATCAAAAAAAAAAAAAAAAAAATTCATGTGAACCTGTAATGTTGGGTTATGCTAATACTGCAGTAAATCTCAATGTCACCAACAACAAATGGATAAAATTATTTTTTTTAACTTTGTTCTATTTTTTGAGGTAACAGTTAATTTGAAAAAATATATACTAAAGAGATAGTATATAAAAATAAAATTAACATATCTTAACTCACAGTAACCCCCTACTAAAAAAAGATAAAATTTGTAATTTATCCTCTAAATATATTATGAAAAAGTGTGTAGATGTTTTGACTAATTAAATACGATTTATTATATATATATATATATATACACACACACACACAGTACTGTTTCGCTGTTTCACAGCTCATTAGTGTGGCTAGACAGGACAACTACCTCAAGCCAGGATTGAAACACGACTTTCTGTATGACAGTAAAGTCTCCTAACCATTACGCTAATCGGCTGCTACTGTGCAAATCATGACTTAACAATGTTTTTACATCGTCCGAAATACCTAAGCTCGATTTGTTTACACAAAGAGCATTGCTTTATACGCTAATGGTAATTCGTGTATCACTTCTCAATATGCTCAACTCAAAATGAGGAGCGCGCGCATACAATGCTTCAAGTAAACTACATCTCATTGTTTCTATAGTGTTTATATTCAAACTACTATTCCTATTTTGGTTATGTTCACAACTTATCAGTTGATGTAACTTCTGATCTTCACAACTTATACCCTTTTAATAGAAGAGGCTAGATTGTTCTCATTCCATCAGCCATAACCAGGTAGAAGCACGTATTAATCAGTATACTATTCTTAATTATCTGTAGTAAGGAAAACTCATTTAAAACTGATTGTTAATCAACATCTTTATCCACTGCACCTAATGTTGATCAACAATCAGTTTGAAGTGGAGATTGATGGTTCAATCGTTATTACAGGCAATAATAATTATAAATACTATACAAATTAACACTTCTATCCGGTCATGTCTGATAGAACAATCTATCCTGACTGATTAAAATTCATTATGAAATTCTGTATAAATTCCAGAGTTCAAAAAGATTCACCTGGAGAAGGCGGGAGGTTACATCGACCGAAAAGTTGTGAAACCAACTACGATGAGAATAACAGTTTGAATAATCCAGATACGTGCCGACTTATTTTCCCTGCCTTTATATATAACTAGCAAGGCACCCGGCATTGCTTAGTCGTAAAATACACTTAATATATTTTTTATTAATGCAGATTTTATATTTATTATATTAAATTGGACCAAATGTATAGTAATAATTTAAAAAGTTAATTTAAAAAAAAATTAAAATGACTCATGCGCTACCACTGAGAATCGAAACCGAAACGGTTAGCTTAAAATTTATTTTGTCCTTTGTCATTAATGATTGAGCTAGAAAGACGTTTGCTACAAGTTAAAAATTAAAACATGAACAAATAGCTACTATGTTATGCATGCATATTCGTAATGTTGTTTGACCTTCATTTGGCAAATGTCTTTATTAATTTTCACTTTTGTACCTATTTTCCCAGGCTATAACCCAAATATAAAGTTTTACATGAGTACAAATCTCTTATATATGAAGTTTCATGCCTGTAAACCAAAAACTGTAGTTTAGTAGGCAAAAATTTTTTAAAGAAAATTATATGCGCATGCATGAATATATATGAAAAGAATTGTGTTCACTATAAACCTTTTACGCAAATATTATGCAAGTATACATCATGTAAAATATCTGCATGAATATAATTACACATAATAGTTAACTAAAGATGATCACCTCATAAGAAAACTGAAAAACTAATAGGGAATTAAAATAAATGTTTAAAAGAATATGCAAATTAGCTAGATCTTTTACTTGTGAATGCAATTCCACAACCCATATAACAAAATTGTATTTTCTTTTAAAATAGAAAAAAAAAAGGTTTTTAATACGAATATCAATACATAAAAAAAAATTATAGGAGTATAAATATAAAAAGTTGGACATTCTTTTGCGAGTGTCTGCTTCGTTCTGTATTCCCACACGCATACAACATCCGCACCATGATCTCATGTGGACGAATTTGATTAACCATGAATGGCGTTGAATATTGATATTTAGTGAATACACATCTGCAGCTGTGGCATGGATTGTTTCATAATGTCCGTTACCTTGACCACAAGTCTCCTCATGGTCCACTAGCTGACATCGCTGCACTATTTTAAATGCACCTTCTCTCCCTAACCCCACAGAATCACTTTATTTTTTTACTATTGGGTCACGATTATAAAGGCCAAGAACCACTTGAGGATAAAGGTTAATGAGATAGAACAGTTATTAGCCGAGAGATGAAAACACTATGGGAATCTTAACAAGAAAAGATATGAAATGAATTTGTGTAATCTTTTTTGTCTCTTTTGGCCTCCGTATTGACTCAAATAATCCGTAACTCCTCAGCACGGTATGTATGCACTGCTCACCTTCAAACAAACTCTCCCTTTCTTTTAACGGCTTTCTTTTATTAAGCCAAGGGTCATTTAATTTGAATATGAACGTCAAAAATTCATGTTACTTTCGTGTGTCTGTTGAACATAAAATCAGCTGAGTGACGCCATTTTGGTTTTTCTATTGTTAAATAACTGGACTTACAGCCATGTGGGTGTTTGTGAGGAAAGTCATTCTTAAAATCACTACAATTTTCCCTACAATTTTATTATTTAAGAAGCAGTTTATACCAAATATTTGTTAATAGTCGATTTGAGGATGATGAGGTTGTAATCCACAGGGAGACAGTCCCATGGCAATGTGTTCCACAGGAAACCCTTTGCGAAGAAGCTCTGTCCATGGAAATTCCACCTAATGCTAAGCAGATGGAGGAAGAGAAAAAGATTACTATATCAGTTGTGGTAAAAAGACTAGATTTGCTGTGAAAGTCTTCCAAGAAGAATCTAAAGATTGAAACTGAATCAAACACATTTCACGGAAATAGCAATAGAGTAGAGACATCTTTTTTGTAAGAAAAGTTTCCAATTCTAAGGAAAGGCGGGGGGTGGGGGTGGCACCACTTATCAAGGCTCAAAGGCCATTCAAGGATAAGGGTTAGTAAGTGTCAGGTGGCCAGTGAGACAAATACCATGGTCAGTAATGGTGGAACTTGGGTAGTACTTGCTAGTTTAAGAGGACAGTTCAACAGGAACTTATTTACTTGGAAACAGCCATGCTATAGTTAGATTGGAATCAGCCTCACGGTAATGTGTTTCACAGATTGTTCTAGGAAGAACTTTACTTACAGAATTTACATTTAGTTTTAGGTACAGATAGAGAACAAAGGAAATCGTTGGCAGTTGTTGTAGATAAACAAGTGACTGCTGCAAATGTTCTACAAGGAGGGACCATAGTTCAGTTGATCATCCTCTTCCATTAAATTTCAAAGTCAATTTTTTTATTTCTGTCAAAGATGGAAAAATCACTCACTGCAATATTCCATCTTAGATTGTATCCAACTCTTATATTAGGTAGAGGATTGCATCTGTAGTCAGACACTTTCTTTAGCAACAAACTGGACATATGGGATTCATTTAAAATCAGGAGTAAAAGTCAATCCTAAGAGCTTATCAAAACAGGTTACTTCAAAGTGAGAATTATTTACATCAACTGGGGGCAAAACCGGGATCTGAGCATTAGTGGTGAAAGAGGAGAAGCTTAGTTTTAGATGTTAAAAGTAACAAGCCACTTTGTAAGGTCACTGAATATTTTTTTTTTGGGGGGGGGGGTAATTCGATTTGGTTTTCAGATTTTACTGCATATCAAATACACTAAAAAGAAAAAAAAGAAAAAAAGAAAAAGCACTTTTTAATCAGTATAGCAACCTATCAGTTAAAACTTTTGAGATACTGATTTGATTAGTTAAGTAGCAGAAAGGGTTGTTAATCAGTTTCAGCTACTTTGTTTTTAATAAAATCAAAAACAGATGCTTCAAGGTGGCAATCATGAGACACCTCCAAACAGGAATGGTTGAACTCACTAATACTCTTCTTCTCTTTTGGCTGATTTTTTACTGATTGTAGCTCTACTATTGTAGTTTTTCATTTGGCTTGGATCAACATCTGTTGATAACATGGTACAGTATCTGGAAGCTAGAGAGATTGCACAAGTAGGAGGAGAACTACTTGCACAATCAATGCATGTTGTTGGAAGAAGATTTGCTGTGTCCCCCAGCACGACCTCAAAAGCATGGAGATTCAAGGAGATAGATACTCCAGGAGAGTTGGACAGAGCTGTAGAACATCCTTAAACCTGTAACAGGATCGGTATCTGCACCTTTATGCAAGGAGGAACAGGATGAGCACTACCAGAACCCTACAAAATGACTTCTAGCAAGCCACTGATGTTAATGTTTCTGATCAAACAATCAGAAACAGTCTCCATGAGAGTGGCCTGAGGGCTTGACGTCCTATAGGGGGTCTTATGCTCATTGCCTAGCACCGTAGAGGTCCATTGGCATTTACCATAGACTACCAGAATTGGCCATTACGTCACTGGCACCCTGTGCTCTTCACCGATGAGAGCAGGCTCAATCCAAGCGCATCAGACATGAAAAGTAGGACTGATTTGGTGGTGGGTCAGTGGTGGTCTTAGGAGGCATATTCCAAGATGGACACACAGACCCCTACAGGTTAGATAGCTATCAGAATGAAATTCTTGGCTAATTGTTGGAACCTACACTGGGGTAATGAGATGTAAGTTTTTCCTGGTCCACGACAATGCCTGAACTGATATACCTGGAGGATGAAAGAATTGATACCATTGACTTGCCCCCATGTTTACTCGATCTAAACCCAATAGAACATCTCTGGGACTTTATGCTTAGGTTCATCTAGTATCGCCAGATGACAAAACAAAGACTTATGGAGATTCATGACTGAAATTTGATAGACAAGTCAGGCATCGACTAAAGTTCATATACAAAATGTTGGATTGCAGAAATGATTGAATTTTAATCAAAGTTGCTTTTGGGATGTGGGGTCACTATAGTAGTTGGAATCCAGATTTTTTTTTTTTTTTTTTTTTGCTTTTGTAAAACCCCACCTTTGAGTTGGATTTCTTTTCTCAGCGGACTTCAAATATGGAGCATCTAAATTGGATATTTTTTTTCTTTTTAACTTTCTATGTTCAAACTCATTGATGGTTGGAAATGAGGATTGATAATTAATACTTAGTACTACAGATTATTATCTCTTGCATATATATATATATATATATATATATATATATATATATATACACACACACACTCCTTTTTCTCAGTTGTAAGCGATTCTTTTGGAGGTTAAAGGCTCATTCCACAGTGCGAGCAATATTCAGAATACAATTGCGAATTACTTAGAGGATTTCTACCTGATCATGGCTGACAGAATGAGAGCATACTACCCCTGTGGATTAAATAAAGAGTTTCGTTCAGTTAGAAATTTTGTGCAGATTCCATAGTTTGGCAAGATACACCCGGAGAAAGTCGGATGTTACATCCACCAAAATGTGAAAAATAACACTCAAGGCAAGAAAACAAGAGTCCGAATAATCCAAATTTATTTAAATAAACAAATAATTTTGAGTAGATTTTACTCGATAGATCCAAGTCAAACTCCTGAAAGACCTTGAAAGTACAGCTGAGTAGAAGATTATAGGATTTACTCTATATCTATTTTGACACTACATAATAGAGAAAAATTGCTTCAGGAAATGTTGGTCATATATTGGATTAGGTAATTATCAAACCTTACGCAGGATTCAGAAACAAAAAAAAAATCTAATCCAGTTTCCTACAAATCATAACATTAGATTAACGGATTGTCAACTTGTAATCGTACTAGCAGTAAAAATAGTTGCAGTAGCAGCAACAGTGAAGCATTTGCTTTGTTTCCAGGTTAGTAACACGAGTGGTTTTTCTGTATAAACATGTTATACCATTTTTATGTATGTGGTGGCAGGTGCAGCTAAACGCAATGACGAAAATGGCCAATCTTCTTGACAGAATGATTGCTGCTTCTTCATCTAGTAAATTTCCTTTATAAAAAAAAAAAAAGAAAAAGAAAAAAAAAGAAGCATTTTTGTATTTGTTAAAGACCATTTCATGATGACAATATCTCATCCTATTTGTGTCATCATGGTCATCCCGAGGAGATCTTTCTGCAATTCAGATTCACAAACTTCCCCAAGGCATTTTTTTTCCCCAATGTCAGCAGCGGAATTTCCATATCTTCACATTTAGGCGGTCTTTCAGAAGGTGTTTTTCCAGAAAAACCATTACTTTCTCACACACGCAAGCACACATAGAAGCACACGGTGTTGCCCAAAAATGAAAATCTTTACATACTAGAAAACAACAGCAAATCATTTAGCAATGAAGGAGACTGCATATCTCTGCCTGACAATGTAAGGATGAGCCAGTCTTATTTGAATTTTTACTTCTGCATATTGTAAGTAGTACACCAAAAGTTGTGACATGGAAAACTACCCAATCAAATTGAAATATACCGTTATCAAAGAGCATCGCATCGATACATCAAATTTTTAAGAAAAGAAAAAGAAAAGAAAAAATATCGAAATTTGGTAAAAATTTCAACTATGACAGAATGTTTCAAGATCAAGGTTGTTTTTGTTGTATGGCATAATGCGCTTCAAGTTATTTAATGTTGAATCCAGTAATTTTGGGAAAAGTTGTTATGCTTCAAGTTCTTTATATCTCTAAATAATTATTCATGGTGTTTGTTTTATAAAGAAAATATGATTTTGCAGAACATGATTGAGTTTTGTAATAGGGGGGAATTTTTTTTTTTTTTTTTTTTTTTTGACTAAGATAGTATCTTCAGACCACCTGATCTGTTAGCACTAACACACATTACCACTCCAAGCCAAAGTGGACCAGAATGCAATGGTAACTAAGGGGTTACTTCACATTCCCCACAACCATCAAATGGGGTCCCATCACTGAATGTCTTAAGATCATACACAGCAGGACTTAAGGATCAAGGTCATAAGGTGCAAGACTTCATTGGTTAGAATATGGACAAAGTAACAAATCTATGATGAACAGAACCAAAGCAATCACCAAAAGTTTGCCCCTTTTCTGTGATCTTGACATAGTTATACCAGAATTAAATCCATTCCATGTTAGATCATGACTGCTATTTGGACCGTTTAGTGATAATTGGGCAAGCGAGCGATGTGGCTGTTAGTAAAAATAAAATTAAAAAAAAAAAAAGTAATAAACTTGACCGAAAACATAACCTCTACCTTAGGCTATTGTTAAAAGAGTATTCATCAGGCAATGCTGGGACATGTCCGTCTAATCTATATATCTAGAAAAGTGAAATTGTGTGTGTGTGTCTGTACATTTCCCTACCAAACTGTCAATATTCGGTCGACAGACTTGAGACTTGATATAAGGGGTATTAAGATTTGGGAAACCTTTTAAATCAGTTTTCAGCCAGAAATTTGTTAAGGGGGTCAAAGTTCAATGATTTGACCTTTGAAAACCCTAACAAACTCCTCTGCCAATTTTGGGTCTAAACACTTGAAATTTTGAATGTAGATTACTTGGATATGGGTCAAACTTTTTAATTTGATTTGAGCCCAAAACAAATGTTAAGGCGTCAAAATTGAAAGCAAAGTTTTAAAAAATTGACTTCTGCTGTCTTTACCAACATTTTTC
The DNA here is from genome assembly GCF_053919585.1 of Euprymna scolopes. Classification (NCBI taxonomy): domain Eukaryota; kingdom Metazoa; phylum Mollusca; class Cephalopoda; order Sepiida; family Sepiolidae; genus Euprymna; species Euprymna scolopes. Next base: position 86,734,466 of record NC_136516.1, on the reverse strand, counting down.
TATGTTTGTTAAGGAAGCCTATTATATAGAAAGGCATTACCATACAGATGCGCACTTTAATATGTACATATTCATATAAAGTTATGAACAGTACATAGGGCCTGAGCAAAGCTGGGCGGAACTGCTAGTGTTCTATAAAAATTTTTTTTTTTTTTTAAATTAGTTTAAAGAAAATAGAAAAGCAATAAGTTTTATTCAATTAGTTTTATTGTGCTTCTGGAATTCAAGGGAATGTTTTGAAATGCGTGTTAGGAGTTGATTGAAAAATAGACATTTGTCATTTATTTTCTAGAGAAGCAACGCATAAAGATAAGCAATTTGAATACTATCAGTGATCAAAAAAGAGCGAAGATTGTCAGAGTTGCATGAACATCTCATGTGTTCACTCCAACAGATGGACTCAGCAGGGCACCCATATCACATGGGAAGGGAAAATGTGAGAAAATATAATGCTGATATTATACTAATAATCAAAGAAAGAAAAAAAATCCTATTTGCATTTTCAAGTCTTCATTTGTGAACAAGTTTGAAGAAGCTTTTGGAAATGCTTACCACAACTAAAAGAAAGACAAGTATTTATTTTTAATCTAACGTAGCAGTAAATAGTGAGGATATGAATGCCGTAACACATAACCATAAAAAGCAAGGTCATGTCTAACGATTTATGGAACTTTACAGTTTTGTATGTGCTTCTTCAATCTCCCTACAAAGTGCTTTAGAAGCCAATATATTATATTTATTGTAAATAGTATGATACCACGTGGTACCCTGCTTGACAACCGTCAACTCTAACATGATCTCTGGTCTTCTTTTCTGGTCGTGTAATTGTCTTAAACATTGAGTGTGCACAGGTTAACAAATATAAAAGATGAAACAAGAAAAGACTCTGACACTTTTTGTAAATGAGTGGTATTATAGGTGTGCTTCACACCATTAACCTGAATACAAAATTCTACATTTCATCTACTGCTGCGTTCATCAGTTATCAATTCATTTTCACCATCTGCTTTCTACAAGTCTCGCAACTCTCAACTGTCGCAAACCAAAGACTGTCCACAAACTGTTCCCAACTGTTGTAAAATCGTTTTCACTCTTAAAAGTAACTAAAATATATTTACCTATATATTTAAAAAAAAAAAAAAAGCATTGCCATACTTTGATCAACAATCCCACCCCAGCTTCCTTTTGTGTGCCTTTGTGAACAACTTTCTATCCATTGTCTTTCCATCAATGCTATTTTGTATACCTTTGCATTTCCGATAAAATTATTTCTTTGTCTTTCACCATACTTTCTTTCTCCTCCATTTCCCAGTACTTGGGGGATGGGACACCGATAGTATTACAGTAGTAATGGGAAAATTCCAAGATTTTTCTGCCGATTCTGATACAATTACCAACTGTTCTAAATTTTTGATTTCCAATCTTGTTTAAATCTTTAAATGTTTGGCTATAGTTTTGTTTATCTTTGGATTGCAATAAAAAAAAAAAAATAAAAAAAACAAAAAAAACGTGCATATAAATTTTGCAAACATAAATACAGGGTGTATTCTATAGATTTTAGTTTTACTGGTAGTTTAAAATCAATAAATATTTACTATTTGAATCATTAGTACAAGCCATTTAAAATTAAGTTTTAAATAAAAATAAACAAACAAATGAAAAAATACCTCTTTATCAAATAGTATTATACAATATATGATACTTTTCAGAAAGAAAGAAACCAAATGAAATGTTAAAAAACGACATTTCTTTTGAAAAAAAAAAAGAAAAAAAGATTCTCGAAATCAGATTTCTACCATCCCGGTTATCTCAAATGGTCTATTTTACTGCTTTGTATCTATGATTATTAATCTTGAAAATAAATAGATTTGAAAATAAAAAAAAAAATAAAAAAAGATTCTCGAAATCAGATTTCTACCATCCCGGTTATCTCAAATGGTCTATTTTACTGCTTTGTATCTATGATTATTAATCTTGAAAATAAATAGATTTGAAAAAAAAAAAAAAAAAAAGAAAAAAAGATTCTCGAAATCAGATTTCTACCATCCCGGTTATCTCAAATGGTCTATTTTACTGCTTTGTATCTATGATTATTAATCTTGAAAATAAATAGATTTGAAAAAAAAAAAAAAAGAAAAAAAGATTCTCGAAATCAGATTTCTACCATCCCGGTTATCTCAAATGGTCTATTTTACTGCTTTGTATCTATGATTATTAATCTTGAAAATAAATAGATTTGAAAAAAAAAAAAAAAAAGAAAAAAAGATTCTCGAAATCAGATTTCTACCATCCCGGTTATCTCAAATGGTCTATTTTACTGCTTTGTATCTATGATTATTAACCTTGAAAATAAATAGATTTGAAAAAAAAAAAAAAAGAAAAAAAGATTCTCGAAATCAGATTTCTACCATCCCGGTTATCTCAAATGGTCTATTTTACTGCTTTGTATCTATGATTATTAATCTTGAAAATAAATAGATTTGAAAAAAAAAAAAAAAGAAAAAAAGATTCTCGAAATCAGATTTCTACCATCCCGGTTATCTCAAATGGTCTATTTTATTGCTTTGTATCTATGATTATTAATCTTGAAAATAAATAGATTTGAAAAAAAAAAAAAAAAAACAAGACCCTCTTTCTTTCATTTGTCCATTTCCCTGCATTGTTATAGCCTTCTTATACTCTCTCTCACGCATACATATAAATATTTCTCTTAATGTCTTTCTGTCCATCCCACTTCTGACACTACTACTGGGTTAATCTGAAATTTTGCATAGACCTTTGTTATAAGGTGCAGCAAACTAAGTATTATGGTATCTGTTTAATGTTCAATTAGGGGTTAATGGGGATTAGTATTTAATGCAAAAAATGAGCACAAATGTTACCATATTCTATCATCAATTTGGCATATAAAGCATGCACTCATTCCAAGTCAAAGGGCTATAACTTTTGCTTGTTTTTAATGGTCTAAAATTTCTAGTGTGTATATATATATATATATATTCTGCTAATTGCATCTCTTTCTCTTGCTGATTAATTAAAATAGTAAATTACAAAAAAGAATAATTTGTGTGACTTATGCCATTTACAAGCTCCTTGTGAATTTTTTTTTTTTTTGGGGGGGGGAGAGAGAGAGAGAGAGAGAGAGAGAATTATATAAGAAAAAAAAATTTGAAAATTATTCTGGGTAAGTTCCAGCATCTAAATATATAAATATCAGAAAGCCAAGGTGGAAAGTTCAAGTGGTGTTAAAAGATCAAACTTCTATTCTCGATCAGAAAAAATCATTAAGAAATAGATCAATAGTTTAGATATGCACAAGCATCTCACGAGAGAAGTTTTAAGGAAAATGCATTTTTTTTCCGACAAACCAACAAAAAAAAAAAAAAAAAAAAAAAAGGAGTAAAAGAGAAAACATGCCGAGTACAAAAGAACCAAAAGTGGGGAGCGGAAGTCGGTTATTTTTACAACGCTCCAATCTTTTTTTTTTTTCAGCATCCCTTTCCACCTGCACAGCTAACTGTTAAAGCTCACTTTCCAAATATCAAACAAAGCACATAAAAGTAAAGATTAATTATAAAGATTTCATTATTATGTTAGTATGAAATTAAGAAACTGAAAATTTAATTTTTTTTAATACTAGAGAAAAAGTCATTGATTACATGAATTAAATTATTTAAAAAAGGTAGCGAGCACTTTCTTTTTACTCACCTTGTTTTAATGGTCTAGGCTTCTGGAGTTTGGAATTTCTTGGAGCCCGACCTTTGCAGATCTATTGGAGGAAAAAAAAAGAAAACATGAATAGTTAAATTTTAGAAATTTGATATTGATACAACTGAATTTTTTTTTTTTTTTTTTTTTTTTTTTAAACAAGAGTCACCCACTTATCAAGGCCCGGAGGCTACTCGAGGCTAACGTTTAATGCATGTACGATAGTCAAGGAGAAAATATTGTAGTAATTGTTAGTAGTGGAAATTTGGTAAATAGGATTACTTAAGGGGACGGCTCATCAAGAACTTGTTTACATTGGACTTGAAGATGACCACGTTGTAGTAAGCTGGAATACAGGCAAACGGAAGACAGTTCCATAGATGTGCAGTTCTAAAAAGGAACCTTTGTTCATGGAATCTACGTTTAAGTTTAGGCACAGATAACAAGTGGGGGGGGAATTATTGACAGTGGTTTCAGCTAGACGAGCGTTTTCTGAAAAAGATTTTAGTTAAAATTTAAGTTATTTTATATATATATATATATAGGCCCTTAACGTCGAGGACGACGATTGGCAAGGCGCTTCAGTCTTCTACAGTTCAGGAAGTCTGTGTATTGCTGGCAGGATCTTTTGGCACCAGATCTTATAGCAGCTTGCCACTTTGCTCGGTTGCCGGCAGAGGTTTCCCAAGTGTTGTGAGGGATGCCGAAGACCTGGAGGTCACGTTTCAGGACATCCTTGTAGCGGAGGCGTGGCCTGCCAGCACAGCGAGGGGCATCAGCTATCTCTCCAAAGAGAAGTGCTTTTGGTAGCCGGCTGTCGTCCATGCGGCAGGTGTGGCCAGCCCAACGTAAGCGACGGATGCGCAGCACTGTGTACATGTCAGTACTCTTGGTCGTGGAGAGGATAGCTGTGTTTGGTACATGATCCTTCCATGTGAATCCAAGAATTGTGCGCAGGCATCGGAAGTGGAAGGCGTTCAGACGGTGTTCGTGTCGGCGGTAGGTGCACCAAGTCTCACTGCCATACAGGAGAGTGCTGAGGATGCAGGCCTCGTAAACCTTGATCTTTAGGTGTAGCGAGAGGGACTTGTTCTTCCAGACTCTCTCACTAAGCCTGCCGAAAGTTGTTGATGCCTTTCCAATGCGGGAGTCCAGTTCACAATCAAGACTGTTGGTGTTATCAACTGTAGAACCCAAGTAAGTGAACTTGGTGACGTTTGACAGTACATGATTGTTTACGGTTATTATGGGTGAAAGCCCAGCAGGCTGGGCAAAGACCACCGTCTTGCCTAGGCTGATTTTGAGACCAAACTCCTCGCAGGCAGAAGCAAAGGAGGAGCACATTGCCTGAAGCTCAACCTCCGAGTTGGCGATGAAGGCAGCATCATCAGCGTACAGGAGTTCACGGATCTGTACGCGGTTAACCATAGTTTTTGAGCGTAGCCTGGCCAGGTTGAATAGGCCTCCAGTACTGCGAGTGTGAAGGAGCACTCCAGTTGGGTTTGGGAAGGCTCGGCGCAGAACAGCTGAGAAATATATTCCGAACAGAGTAGGAGCTAACACGCAGCCTTGCTTGACACCACAAGAGATGGGGAACTCTTTAGAACGAGAGCCCTCAAACTGTACTGTAGCCTTCATCTGATCGTGAAATTCTTGTATGGTTTTCAGGAGTTTGGGAGGGCAGCCCAGTAGACGGAGGACTAGAAATAGCCCTGATCTGCTAACATAATCAAAGGCCTTCGTCAAGTCAACGAAAACTGCATAGAGAGGACGGCCTTGCTCAATGCATTTCTCCTGGATCTGACGAACAGAAAAGATCATGTCAGTGGTAGAGCGGCCAGGTCGAAAGCCACATTGACTCTCAGGAAGAATTCTGTTGGCAATAATCTGGAGACGTGGCAGGACTAAGCGGGCATAGATCTTTCCAGGCTGGGAAAGTAGAGATATGCCACGGTAGTTGTTGCAGTCGCAGCGAAACCCTTTGTTCTTATACAGGGTAACTATGTTGGCGTTACGAAGTTCATCGGGAATAGTACCTTCATTCCAGCAGATTGAGAAGAGATGATGGAGTTCCTCAGTTAGTGAGTCACCACCGCATCTGAAGATTTCTGAAGGTAGCCCATCCACGCCGGGGGCTTTGTTGTTCCTCAGTAGCTTGATGGTCTTGTGTACTTCATCGATGGTGATGTCGTAATCTAGCTCATGGAGGACTGGTAGTTGGGGAACAGCAGCTATTATAGCAGCCTCACTAGCTGCTACAGGTTGAGCATACAGTGAGCTGTAGTGCTCCACCCAACGGTCAAGCTGATCATCAGGATTGGTGAGTAGTTCTCCGGTCAGAGATCGCAAAGGAGATGATTTCTTCACAGGAGGACCTAGAGCCTCTTTCAGAGCTTGGTACATGCCACCGGTGTTGCCGGTGGCAGAGCAGTCTTCAGCACGCTTGGAGATGTCACTCCAATAGTTGTGTTTAGCCTCTCGAGTTAGGCGCTGCACTTTTGAGCGGCTCTGCTTCCAGAGGCTAGTAGCTTGAGGAGAGGGGTCCTGCATCACAGCCAGTCTTGCCGCTCGCTTTTCTGCTAGTGCTTGATGGAGTGTGTCCGCGTGGTGTCTGAACCAGTCCGGCTGCTTTACTGTACGTCTACCAAAACTGGAGAGTGCGCAAACTCCAACAGTGTCACGAATCCGCAGCCAGGCAGAGGCAGCATCCTGAGGGGGTGCAGACTGGACAAAGGTGGATTGTATTGAAGCTTGAAAATGTTGGCATTTCTCCTTGGACTTAGTAGCAAGAACATTGAGCGTTGAAAGTGGTTTTGAGCAAGACAGGTGGATTTTCTTTGGCTTTAGTTTAAGCTTACAGCGCACAAGTGAGTGGTCTGTGTCACAGTCCGCAGAGTGCATTGTCCTGCAGTGGATGATATCCTGGAGGTGCTTCTTTTGAGTGATCACATGGTCCAGCTGGTGCCAGCGCTTAGAGCGTGGGTGTTGCCATGTCATCTTCGACCACGGTGAGCCCTTAAAGAAGGTTGATGGGATGCACAGCCTGTGTGTAGCACAGAGTTCCAGAAGACGCTGTCCATTTTCATTCATAGAGCCCACTCCGTGAGGACCCAGGACATCAGGCCAGGCATTGGTGTTACTGCCTACTCGAGCGTTGAGATCACCCAGGATGATTATGCGGTGACCGCGGTCGATTTTGGAGAGGGTCTCACTCAGCTGGAGATAGAAAGCATCTTTCTGGTCATCCGGCGAGGTGAGGGTTGGGGCGTAGGCAGACAATAGGGACACTGGACCAGAGGTGGTGTGTAGCTGTAGTGACATTAATCTGGGAGAGATGGCGACGGGAGTTTCGACAAAGCTGAGCAGCTTGTTGCAGATGGCAAAACCCACTCCATGTTTTGGTCTCTCCAAGTCAGGGTAGCCAGTCCAGTAAAATGTGAAGTTAGCTTCACGTATGGAGCCATTTCCAGTGAGCCATGTCTCGCCTAGTGCTGAGACATCCACCCCCAACCGGAGTAATTCCAGGTCGATAACAGCAGACTTCCGAGGATGAAAACTGTCAAGAGAGGAAGTCACCCCAAGGGAGCGGACATTCCAGCAGGCCAGGTGTAGTGGGGAGGCAGTAGCAGGATGTCGACCGGGGCGCGCCTGCCTAGAACGCGGGCCCTGCCGAGCAACGACAGCACCCCCGACTGCAGGGGGCTCCCGAATTGCCAGTCGCTGAGAATTTATTCTTGACATATCCATAGTAGTTGCCTGAAACGTCAAGCGCCGGGGCAGGGAAGTAGTGGATGAGTGCATGCCCAGAACAGAACATCCACCTCTGGACCCAACATTGCGGACCCCAGCGGAGCACAGGAGTGCGACAGCTGGAGCAGTGGTAGGTTGCCCCGCAGTACCCGCTAACTGGGTGTTGATCCCTGACCGTTGATCGTTCTTGATTCATCCGCTCAGTGATCCGCCATGGGAGACCGGTGGTTGAACAATATATCAGCTGCGCTCATACCATGACTGCCAACTCCTGCTGCCGAGATGACATTTTGCTATTTGACCACATAGCTGGGGTCTGGATTGGTGTAAGCCAGGGCGTGTCCTCACGCCGGAGGGCCATGCACTCAACACCTCTGGGGCTCCAGACTACTCCGAGATCCCACATACACTTAGCCTGGGGCCGCAAGGTACCCAGTTAAACCGTGATGTACCACGAGGAGGTGGCATGCGAGTCTTGACCAGTGAGACGCTCTAACCACCAGTGGGCAGGGCTTACTAAACTGCCTCCCCTTCACTCTTGCGAGTATAGGTGGCGGTTACAGCTGGAAGCAAGAGGAGCAAAGCACCTGAAAGCCAAGTAGCTAAGCACTCTACACATTCACTAAGCTACAACACTACACGCTCAAAGGCCCTGTGTGCAACACACCACATCACAAGATCTGGAGATCTTGTTAAGTAAACTTTTATGCCATACTCTATCAAAGGCCTGTGATATGTCAAGAGCAATTGCCCTAGAAAGGTAGCCTCCGTTGAGAGATTCGCTAATCCTATGAGATAACTAAGCACATCTGCTGTAGATCTAGCAGAACGGAAACCATTATTGCGTGTCACTAAAAAGATTATCTTTGCTGAGATGGTTGATTACTTCTCTATTTAACAGATTCCAGAAACTTACTCATGACGCACAGGAGACTTATTGGCCTGTACTGAGAGGGAAATGAACGATCACCTGAATTCTTAAACACAGGACATACTGATGAGATTTTCCAGGGTGATGGGAAGCAATTCTCCTTAAGATAACGTTTTAACAGTTTTGTAAGGATGGGTGCTAGTTCTGGTTGAAGTCTTTTGAGTACTATAATTGGAATACCGTCAGGGCCGATTGCTTTACTGGAATGAGGGTTTTTGATTAGCTTGGCAACATCACGCACAGATATTTGTATGTCGCATAGCGTGTTTTCTGATACAGGAGGAAATATTGGAGGTTGGCGGTCGCAAAGGGTAGAGTTAGCTGCAAAGTTCTTGGCAAAGTTTGGCTTTGTCTGATGCTGATGAGATTACCTCAGGTTCATTGATGATAACTGGGATAGAGCACACCCTTCTGTTCAGGATTCTGTTTTCTATTTGCCAAAACTGGTGGGAACCAAGCCGCTGCTCAGCTACTTTGGACTTGACGGACTGAGCATACAACTCTTGCATTCTTTATTACTTTTTGACAGTGGTTGCTGGCAGTCCTGGAAACGGCTTTAGTCTCAGTACATCTATTACGTTGGAAGCAATGGAAAAGGTGATTTCTGTGCGCAATGGCAGCAGCACATTCTGGAGAACCACAGCTTGCTGCAGGTTTTTGCTGGAATTTTTTCAAGGGTATGAAACGGTCTATACCTACAATTAACCATTCCGTCAGGTCTGATACTATAGAGGCCATCCTTTTTAAACATGGAACGCAGAGGTAGATCTGATATAAATATACGGAAGCTATCCCAGTCAGCCATAGAGTATCGATATACTGTACGATAGAGAGATACATCTGAGAACTTATTAAATTTCATTTTTATCTTAACTGATATAACAGAGTGGTCGGAAGATCCAAGTGGAGACAGAACAGAAGCCGAACACAGTTTGGGGCAAGTTGTAAAAAAAAAAAAAATGGTCTAGTAGACTCGCATACTGACCGTCCGTGTTGGGCACACAGGTGGGTTCGTGAACAATCTGAGTGAGGTCATAAGCAATGGAGAAATCATGACAGAACCTCCCCTCATCATCAGTCTTGTTTGAGTGAGTTAACCATTCCAGATTGTGAACATTAAAATCTCCACAGACATTAGCTGAAGGGTAAGCAGATAGGACATGATCAATTTTCTCAGATATGCTTTTAAAGATAGTAACTCCGCTGTTGTGGGGGCCATAGAGAGCAAACATAAATGCAGTAGTTTGAGCAAGTGCAGCCCGGAAGCACATACAGGGTAAGTTAGGATCTTCTCTGGAGATGTCCCTACCACACGGAAAGCCATCTTTTATATAGGCACATATGCCATGCCCATGGTGATCTTGGGGGTCATATTTGGAAGTTAAGTTAGAGTATTTTTTAATTATGAACTCATCTAGGGAAATAGTCTGTTCAATGCCAGTTTCGCATAGAAATAATATGTCTGGTTTAGTTCCAACGTTAACAAATTCCTAATGAACCGCCCCCTTAAGTAAACACTTCATCAAATCTCCACACTAACGTAATGTACTTGCAATAACCCTTATCCCTGAGTGGCTTTCGGGCCTTGATAAGTGGTGATCACTGTAAAAAAAAAAAAAAAAAAAAAAGTCTCCTGTAATTAGGTTTCAACCTCTGCAAGGTTGGAACGTAGACCCCTGATGTTAGAGAAGGAGACATGGTAGTAGGGGTCTATGTTAGAAGTTGGAGATCCGGGTTTAATCGTGTATTTTTTATTGAAACTTTTCATGACGGAGTTTTGGGATTTGTGGACTAGGTCGACAGACTTGCTTGAAGCAGGGCAGAGAGGGAAAGTAAGAGAGAAATAGAACTGAAGAAATATTTTTTTTGTAGCACATGAAAAAGTAAAGCCGTAACAATTACCCACTAATATGGCATCGAGAGGCCCCACCAGAAGCTACTGCATGGTCCAGAATCCATTCATCAAATATTTGATTATATACACGTGTATTATATACTGTACTGTATTTTGTTACTGTATATTCACCATCCTACCGAATACCAGACATTCACTTGCTATCTCCTATCTCATACATTCCAACCAAGAGATCTTTTAAAAATTCTAACTATTCCTTTGAGTTCAAGTGTGTATTTCTCTTGCACTTGGTTCACCTGATATATTCAACAGGTAGTTTTTGAAATTTTTTTTTTCACAAGTTTGTTTGCTCCTATAATTACTTGAATGATGGAGATGTTAAGCTTCCGGTTTCTTTACATGTCACACATAAGACATTGGTATTTTCATTTTCCCTCTCAGTTCACGCCAGCATCATTAGGGATGCAAATTTTAACTAGGGTTGCTACCTTCTCCCTTTGTTCTATATCATTATGTTAAGTTTTAATAGCTCTGTTTTTTTTTTTTGTGCATAGCTGTAAGAATTGCATAGTTACAATGGATGTTGTACGACTTATTTTCAATCGTTCTTTCTGATGTTTCCAGGACTTGCTGGTATACAGTAGAACCCCGGAATACGGCATTAAAAATTAGTAACAAAATACAGTACAGTATATAATAATCATGTATATAATTAAATGACCTTATAAATAACACCGTAAGGTGGGGCAAATACTGCAACCAGAGGCTGGAAAAACATATTCCACATCGTAAAAAAAAAAGTATCCTAGGGCCAACATATCCTGAAATTCTACTGTACTTGTTTTTTGTGTAAATTGTCTGCTTTATGTAAATTTGTCAGACAAATGAATGTGTGTATTAACAGTAGTAATAGCTTATTAGGACAGATATACGTTTCCCTTTTTAATGGTAAAACTGGTTGGCCTTTGTATGATTATCAATCCATATAAAACAACAAGACTCAATTTATAGACATGCATGAAATGTTAAACTGAACTTTATAGTAAGTTTTACGAGATACAAGGTGTCTTAAATAGGTTTCCAGATTGTTTTGTACACGCATTTAAAATTGTAGATTCTCAAAAATTCAGTATGTTATTGCTATACATCTTATGAGATGACTAATTTATGATTTCAGGTTCAAATGAACAGCTACAGCAGGAATTGAAATGCACCCTTACTTAAGCCCGATTCTCACAGCTGGTGAATTTCAAAAATGATCTATCTAGACGTTAGAACACTTAAGAATGATATGCAATAATTTTTTTTTTTTTTGTTTTGACAGCACAAACATGATCTACATGCACTGGCCTCCCACTGGACAGACAGTCAACAAGGAATACTATGTTGAGGTTTTAAAGGAGTTCAGGAAGAAATTGTCAGAAGAGACCAGCATTCTTCAAATCAGGTCAGTGGCATTTCCACCAGGACAATGCGCCAGTCCACAACTCCATCCGTGTCACAAACTATTTGACCAAGATGGGCATCAAGACAGTTCCTCACCCTCCCTATAGTCCAGACCTTGCTCCTTGTGACTTGCTCCCTAAGCTCAAAGAAAACTTTAGAGGCTGTCGTTATGAGACAATTGAGATGAAAAAGGCAGTGATAAGGGTCGTTGACACACAAGAGGACTTCTATGGGGGGGCCTTCCAGAAGTTGTTGGAATGGTACAAGTGCATAGCAGCCAGAGGAGATTACTTCTAAGGGGACCAGAGTATGAATAAATGTCTGGAAACTTATTGAAGGCACCTCGTATACACTGGCAATTCTTTATTTCCTCTCACTTTGCTTTTTCTACAGTTACAGTGATGAAAACCTGACATACATTTGCTAATGGAAGCATTTCTGACCTTTTTATGAATTTATTATTGCTGACATATGCAGACATCGTTCATTAAAAGGATTATTCTGTAATTGAACAAATTAGTAATGATTTATTGCTGTAATGCTATCTTATGTTTTGCTTTTTATTTTTGTTGTTTTTTTTTAACTTAATTTCCCAATTCTAGTTTGATTACTGTCACACTAGTTTCTGATTAATCTCATCTGCTTCTTTGATCTGAACAATCATCATTTGATAAAAGCACAAGAAAACATGCAAGCCGTCAGGACATTTGTAAGTATTGTGAACTTTTGATATTTTAGTTTTGCATCTACTCATTTTCTGTGCTTTATCATAATATCATTAATTTAAATATCTAATATACAAAGAAAAGCAAGTTAGACTTTTTAAGGTATCTGGGGGAAAAAAAAATCAGTTTAATTTTGCTTAGGTTTATTTCTTTTTTTTTTTTTTTTTTTTAAATGTTGGTGAATATTGTTTAAAAAACAATTTTTAATTAGGTTTAACTTCTTTGCAAATAGAATTCTTTGATTTTCGCAGGGAAGCCATCGTTTTCAGAAGCAAAGAAAAAGTAAAGGTAAAAGCCATTTTACTATCAGCAACAAATTTCAAATTGGCAATGCGAATACATTCTTTCATTTCATATTACATAACTCAAAAATATTTTATTCCAATAGAACATAATATTTGAAAACTTAAATTTTTATGTAGAATAAAGTGACGTGACATGTCTTTCATAAACAGTGTATACAGGAAAAAACAAAAAAAAAAACAACAAAACAACTCACATTTAACAATGCTTTCTATTAGGCCGAGTAGACATTTCTACTATTAACTACCTACCTAGTATTGCATGCAATCCATTATAGTATATTTCTCATTTTCCTCTTAATATATCCACACATTTTGGTTAAAGTAAATTATACTCAGCCGTATTCCTGATTAGTTTGCTTGCATTAAAACAAATACAAAAATATTTTTGCTTTCTTTTACAAGAAAAAAACAAAACAAAAAAAAACGAGTATATACTCATTTTTTGCATTATATATATTTATATATATTACTTTTAAAACAATACTCTACATACACGTTTCGCTGCTCTACAGCTCAGTGTAGTTTGACTGTACTAGGGCTCAAACCTCGAACTATAGGCCCATGATAATTTTATTTGATGAGCTGTAGTGCAGCAAAATGTGTACGTAGAGTAGTTTTAAAAGTAAAATAAATATATATATATATATATATATATATATATATATATATATTAAAATCATATAAAGTCCACTGTTTATAGTAAGAGCTGTTGGACTTTTTTGTTTGCATTACTCTTATTCATCCAAGGGGCTACTGTGTGAGGCTATGCCTACAGGGAAACTATAGGGAGTTCAGCAGGAAGGTATTTTTTCACATTACATTTAAATTTCTAAGAAATTATTAGAGTAGAAAGCTTTCGAGTATCTAGACCTTTATAGTGAAGGGGTGGGATTTTGCTGCTTAGGTTAGTCTTTAGTAAAAAAAAAAGGGGGGGGGGGCGAGAATTTAAAGTTCCTAGGTCTAACATAGCTTTCAAAGAATTATTCAGTTTTGATTGCGACTGAAAAAGTGAATAAATAACCTTGGCTTGAAGTATCTATGTCTGCTAATAAAAAGATAATGATAAACATTCTCGAACAATGTAGAAACCTTGAACAATGGCGGAACATTCTATTGAAAATAAATTATTCACACTTCTTTGAAGTATTCATCGATAAAAATCAATTTCTTTTGAGCATTTATATTTAGTCTGCTATAAAATCAGCGATTAGAAACATAGGAAGAAAAGCCTGAATTTTCCTCTCCATTACAACAAACGATAAAAGATCAGTCATCTTGATTTGCTTGCAGGTTTGTCATATCAACCCTTTTAGTCATTTGATGCCAGAATGGTTGCTGATATCTATAATATAAGAGGCAAAATGGGTACGCGCGTTTCTGTATGTCCGTGAAAGGCCTTTTTTTGCAGGGGTTATCGACAAGGTTACTATTTTAGAGAATTTTTCTTATACTCCCTAGATTGTAATATCTTCTATTTGCAAATGGACGTTGTCTCTATCTTATTTGACAGTTTTTAAAAAAATCCCTGGTTCCCAGCATTTGTCTTTCTCATATAAAAGCAAAACTGGTTGAAGCAAAAGCAATCGCTTCTTGGCCTTCCCGGTAAGGACGTCCAGAGAGGCAATCAGCTTTGATCAATGTGGGGAAACCTTTCATATCAGACAATTGCTATTCATTTGAGAGTTCCCTTTTTTGGGGGAGCTGGTTTTCCCCAACATTGTAGCGAAACAAATAAACTGGCCTTCAGCCAGACATTCAGTTCTGCGCTTGTATGAATTCATTCACTTAACTATCCATTTCTGCAAGTCAACTTTTTGATTGACATCGCTAAATTTGAACGCTTTTAACTTCCTGTTGCGTCATGGTGCAGCGGTAAACTCAGGTTTTCTTTCAATTTCTTTTCCGCCTTCGCGTCACGGGCTCGAGCTTGTCTGCTTACTAACATCCCCCCCCCCTCCTCTAACACTCGGGCAATGCTGGGCACCCCCACTAGTATTATATAAAGCTAGGTATGTATATGGGTTTATTATATATTTGTGACGTAAAGGATTCAAACTATTTGATTATGAATTTTGAAATACAGCTTATGAAGATTACAAACCAAGATATGATGATACTAATCCTTAAATTTAGAAATCTTATTCAAATTTTGATCAAACTCCATTATAGGGTTTTTAATTCTAGAAAATGTTTAAAACGAATGACTTTAGCTTAAGTTTAAAGAAATTGAAATTTAGGGAATCTTAACTGGCATCTAATGACCATCTATCAAATCCAATGCAAATGTGAAATTTCAATTTTCACATGGGAGATTGTCCATATGCTCTCTAAAAACTCTTAAAAATATTGTATGCATAGTGCAGCAGCATATACTTGCAGCTTAAGACTTTGAACATGTTTTATAACAGCATTGCTGATTGGTTGTAGCAGTCAACTTTCTTTCTGGCTTGCCCAATCAGATGCCATCTTTCTGGCGAGCTGAACATGTGACAAAGTACATAATGGTTAAACCAAAGCAACCTTTCCTTCCTGGTTCTTGGACTGAAGGCATTTCCATGTGGCACAGACTAATCCCCAACTTCTTTCTTGGGCTGTCATACAATCCACTTGGGCATAAAGGCTCGGGATTCAAACAAGATGAGAAGACAAAGAATCCATCGTGGCTACCTCCAAATGATAACTTCACCACACCCACATGAACTTGCCTCCTTGCGCCAGACTAATCTTTTGTCACTGTCCATAAGTGGACACGTGCTACTAACTTCAATGCACATCCATGAACTCTTTCAACAGGGCTGTCTAATCATTCATCAACATCTACACAAGAACTCTTCCCCCACACTAACCCCCTTTTTCTACAAGTCATATGAGCAAAGTTGTTCTAAAATGATAAAGACACTCATCTTTATTCTACAATAGTAAAGTTGAATAGTCTGATACATATTTAAATTTCACAGGAATCAGATGTATCTCAACTTTCACAAAAGGCTTTCACCCCCTCCCCCACTTAGTTTAAAACAAAAAACCACATTTGTATACTACCCAAAACTGTTCTTTTACACGAATTCATTTTACCCATCCTGGGACGGCTATTCTACTAGTAATTATATAAACGCAAGTTACTATTTTACTGAAAGTTGGGAGACTGAAGGTAATATCTTTCGCCAATAATATAAGTGGATAATTGGACACAATAGAATTTGAATATGATATACGGGATTCAACATTCTATTAGCATATTTTTAAACTTAACATAAGCAGGTATTATAATTTAATTTAGAAATAGTTATCCCCTTTATGATTTTTTATTTTTAGATGATTTAGAAATGTTTTGCATTAGCATCCGTTTGGGCTGAACAAAGTAACTTTGTAAATTTTATTATATGACCTATTATATTTTATTATATATATTATTATATGTACAACAAATAACAAATGATAATTGACTAGTCAGAAACAAATCGTGTCAACTGAAATGACATTTAGACTTTGAAAATCCAACAAGACAACTTCATATATGTCAAATATTTTTAAAATTGTGGTTATAAAAAAAAACAAAAAAAAAAAACAAAAAAAAAAACAGACACACTATGCTCTTGTGACGCCATTTAAAGAACGAATTCCATCATAAGTTTCTATGTGACCCACATTCTTGTTTATAGAAATGCATGTCAAACTTCAAACGATATCCCAAGTTATAGATTAATGAGTTAAGATACTGGGAAAATACTTTAACCCAGAAACTAATGCCAGTCACAATAAATTTAAATTCACATCCAACCATAGATTTAGTTAACTTTTTAAAAGGTCTTCAGTGGTAAAATAAGAATGGGTAGATAAAATATTAGCTTTTATTAAAAACTAATAGAAAAAATGTACTTTCAGCTTGTAGAGAAGATGATTTAATGGTTGAAAATGAGCACAGTCAAGTGATATCAGGTCAATGGAGGAATTTGTGCTGCATTTTGATAAGTAAAGTTTATACCCTTTTTGAGAAGTTGATATAAGACTTAATTTATTAAACAGACGTCATTACATTCTTGGAAAGTATAAATAAAGTCAAGGTTGGGAGAGCAAACAGATTTACAAAGTATTGAGGAAAAAAAAAATAAACAAAACAAAACAAAAAAAAAAGTACCATAACTAAGGAGTCTGAATTTAATTTCCTATTTACAATGCCTCCCCACGGGACAGAGTTAGACACCAGGGTCGTTTTTTAATGTGGAGAAAAGGAACAAAAATAAAAATTGTCTCAGTCGTGAAGGATTTCTCCTACACTGACAGAACAAGAAATTGAAGTGCAGCATCTGAAGAACAGATACTACGCTTTGATCTTGTCCCGAAGGCCAAGTTAACTCCAAAGTTCTGACAAGTACTAGAATAGTGAAAATTAAAATGTCTCCAAAAATAATTGTTTTGTACATAAACTGTTTTAGTTTACTGAATGCCAAAACATTAACTGCTCAAAGAGGCAGCAGCAGTAAATTGTCTTTTTAATTACATATCAACTCTTGATTGAACAAAAGTTCAAATCAGCAATTAAAATTGGGGAAGCAAACACAGGTTTAGAAAATATTGGCCGGTCATAAAATACACTTAAATATATTTTAATTCATGCCGATTACATATTTATTATAAAGACCATTTTCTTTCGATTATATTAAACCTAATCAAAACACACACACACACAATTTGGATACCATCAGATAGAATAGAAACCAAAACATACAACTTTCTATCGTCATTCCTTAGCCTTTGAGCCATGCTCATATGCATATATATGTAACCTTGTCATCCCTTTTATAAAAGATGGAATCGTTGAAGATGTAACTAAGCAAGGTTCAGAGTTTTATAACTATACTAAACTACCCGTGACCTGTTGGTTCAGTATATATTATGGCTAGCTATGCAATAGTGAGTATATTATGGTAAAAATATGCGCACTTGCACATACAACAATGGCCACCAATTTTAACATGAGAAATTACATTGCTTAATATACGGAACACTACTTATTTATGGAAAATTTAAATGCAATATTCATTTTCAGCATACCTGAAAACCTATAAAAGTTGTCATTTTAAAGGAAAATATTAAGGTGAAAACCAAATAAAAATTTACTAAAAAAAAATCTACATTATATACAGTGTTGATCATCCGAACCTTAAAGTTTGTCTGATGTCACTTCCATTAAATGGCTTTGTATGATGCTTAACGAAAGCACTTATCACAAATCAATGGCTATAACTTTTGCCAGCGCTGTTGAATATGTCGTTACTAATATGAGAAGAGAACTATTTTACTAAGACATTAGTGTACACTTGACACCTACTTTTTGGTCACTTTAGCTCTTTATTTTGTATGTTTTTTCTTAGTTACTATGAAAAAAAAATTTTTTTTTTTTTTTTTTTTTTAAGAACCCCGTAATGAATTCTATGGAGAAGTATACAACGCTAATTGCAAAATGAAATATGTTTTAAATATTTCAACGAAAGTTTTTAGTACGATTCTTTATAAAAAAAAGAAAAGAAAAATATTTTCAATAAATTTAATTTTTCTTTCATTTTTTTGAACAGTTTAAAACTTTTTTTCACTTAGTTATATTTAAAACATTTTCCCATGCATACATTTTAATTTATCTGTTTTGTATTTTTAAATTTAAATTTTAGATTTTTTAGGCATATATTTTAGTTTAAAACATTTTTTTCATACAAGAATTTGGGAAGCTAAACCAACACAAAACATTTAACATTACAAAAACATTTTATTAAACAAGTTCGACGACTTTAATGACACGAAAGTTTATAACATTAAGTAAAAATGGAATACCTCTAAAAATTAATTTTTAAAAAGGCAAATCTTTAGTTGGTCTGCTATTTTGTTTTATTAAAAAGTCGTTCAATAAATATTACATTTCACTCTACAATTAGTGTTGCATACCTCTCCAGAGAATTCATAGTCAAGCTTTTTTGTCATTAATGTTTTTGTAATGTTAAGTGTTTTGCATTAGTGTCTTAAATTGTCATATGAAAAAATGAATTAAAGTTTGAAACTGTCAAAAAAAAAAAAAAAATTTAATTAAAAGAATTGTACTAAAAACTTCTGCATTTTCTGAAGAATCTTGGATTGGATTCGAATTTATTTCTTTTAAATAAAAAATTTTTCACAGGTCCCAATAAGAAACAAAAAACTGATCTGAATAATTTAACGTCTTTAAACTTAATTACAGAATATATAAAAGACTAAAATAGATTCAACCGTAAAAATATTTAGTTTATTTGAAAACGATTCCAACTTGCAATGAAAAACAAATAAAATTCATAAAATGATGAAAAAAAAAAAAAAAAAAAAATGCAGAAGAGATTCATTTTTGCGTTTATTTGCATATTTTAAATGCGAAGAAAAATTGTCAATTAAAAAGAAAAAAGTTTTCATGGCTTTGTTTTTATTTTATTATTACATATGTGCAGAATTTTTCTAACCGGAAGCTTTAAACTGGATCGACGGTTTCAACGCCCATGCAAGACGTTTTGAGATTATATATATATATATATATATATATATACACACACACACGTTTTATATTAGATTGAAAAAAATATATATACAAACAAATACCAGAGCTATCGATATAAAATCAATTTAACTTTTTAAGATAATGAAAAAGTCTATATAAAAATGAGAGTAAAAATGTCCCAGGAAGGTTCTTGAGTGAATGCGTTGTTTTTCAGGTAAGTAGAAAATTACTACATGTTTGAGATGATTGATAATTTGGATTATTTGCACGACTGTTCTCATCTTCATTCACATGTAAGTGACAGTCTTCTGGAGGGTGAATCGTCAGTGCAGGCGATACTAAGAATACAATTGCTAATTACTTAAAACTTCTATCTGGTTATGGCTGGTACTTGATATCTTGTTAAACACTCAACATTATAAAGTGAGGATCAAGGATAAGTGAAGCATTTGTGAAGTAGCCAATGAAAAAAGAACTGATCAATTTATAAAATAACTATTTCCTATTATCCCTTTTCCCAGACCATAAAAACATAATTCTGATGTATATTCATTTCCTTCTGATTTTACACGTTTCTTTAAATCTCCACCTAAAGTGACTTATCTTCCTTTACTGCCCTGCAAGACAATATTTCCAATTCTATTTTTTTTTTCAATAAGCTCTTAGAATATGGAGCAATACACATTTACAAAGAACTTGCATTTAAACAACTTCAATATTCAATGTCTTATATAATACTAGCAGTGCTATCCAGTCCAGTCTTTATCTCTTTCTTTCACCCCACCCCCATTTCCCTCCTCCCTCTTTCTTCTTTGCCCAGCACATTCGTCTCTCTGGATACACACAGGCACAGAAAACTGTTTTATAGATTCCTCGAGGAATAAGTTGGTATAAGGAAATTAACTCCTTGATAAAAAAAAAAAAAAAAAAAAAAAAATCTAGTCAGTACATAATCTGGCTGGAAAATCGCTCCCCTTCTTACTAAATCTTTGCTAGAGTTAAAATATATTTTAATTTTAGATATTCATCCGGAGCAACAATACCAATTTTGTGGGTCTTTGTTTTGTGTTTTAGTAAGACATAGAAAAAAACTGCCCTTTATATTGTAGATGTGCAATAAAATCTTTTAAAATGATAAACGCAAGTCACAGAAAATACAAATATTTTGGACAAATCATTCGTTTTTAGAAATTGATTTCTAAACTAACTTATCTTTGGTCAAGTTTTATCTCCCTTTCCCTCAAATCTATTATCACCTCCTTTCATGTTTTTCTTGGCCTTCCCCAGTCAACTGACCCTGCTAAGCACTCATCTATTCCTTCAATGTGACCAAACCAACAGTCACCTGCTCTGCACACATTTAACACTAATCCAACATTGAGGATTGAAAAATAAAAAGTTAATTCTTAGCATTTAAAGCAAGATTAATAGATAAAACATAGCACAAAAAAAGGCAGGACAGAATATAAAGTAGGAGATACCCTTAATACATTTATTAAGAGAATTTAGAGACTACCATAATACAATTTTCTTTAAATACTTAAAGTATTAATCACGAAAGAAAGTCTCAGGGTACCTTAATTTTTTTTTTAATATGGAGTTGAAACTAATGACTAAAATTGAATTAGAATACACAAACTGAAAGGAAAAAGTGTATATAAATCTCACATGTCTGTTTAAATGTATGTATGTCTGCCTAAAACTTTCGACAGAGGCAACAGATTTTCACAAGATTGGTATTGTTTTGAAGCTCAACCCTTCAGATGACAAATATCGAGAAATTGGCTAAAAACATTAATTCCTTCATCCTCAACTGGGCACCTTTCTACAAGGAGGGGTTGCTTTTTTGCCAATATTTTTGAAAGTCATCCCCTTTTTTTCGATTGACTAGCCTTAATTTAAACCTTTGCCACTTCCAGTTTGGCGATAAGACAACGGCAAAGACGTCACAGTCTTTTTTATCACATTCTTTTCCTTCTTCGCAGTACGGGTTCGAGCCTGCTTGCCTACTACCACTTTTTTTTTTTTTTTTTTGCTTAACACACACATCCGAGCAACACCAGGCACCCAGGCTAGTTTGTTTATAAAGCGAAATATTAACTCCTATAAATAGGACACCGGATAAATGTGATATATTTTCAGAAATCAAGAGGTTATATATCAAAATAAAATTTACGCAGTATGGTAAGGAACAAAGCAGTTCACAAAATATTTCATTGCACTTTTGGCAATAAGTTAGTGGCTTACTATTGCAAGACTCATAAGTTCATACGTAATCAAACAAATTTCACAAAAATTTTAGGATTCTCTAGGTGAGAAGTTGAATATAGATTAATTTTATCCTTTTTTTTAGAGTAATTATGCAGTAAGCAGTACTATTATATAGGATCTTATATATATATTAAAAAGAAATTTTTGGCGTCTTGGGACCTAATAAGTTAAAATACACAACCTGATGTACATGGGCACATGTAAATTAGATAACCACACTAAGAAAAGAGCCACCTTTTCTCTAAAAAATACTCAGACATTTATTATTAAAGTAATTGAATCAACAGAATGAAAGGAGACAAAAAAAACATAAGAGTGAAATGTGACTGCTTAAGACGTTTCTGAATTTTTGAAATGAGGATTGATTATTGGTATTATTCATTGGACTACTGTTCTCATCTTGAGTGTGAGTTTCATAACGTTTCGGTCGATATAACCTCCGACCTTCTTCAGGTGTATCTTGTCAAACTTGGGAATGTTTCTGTTGAATTTGGGAATTTGGATGGAATTTCGAACGGAAAAATTATTTACCTCACGGGGGTAGCGTGAGGTAAATAATTTTTCTGTCAGCCATGACTGGATAGAGGTCCTAAGTAATTCGCTAATGTATATTTCGGTCACCCACACTGAGGATTGAACCTTCAGGAGAATATCACTTTTACAATTGATTTTTCCCAGTACTCTAACCACAGCGCCACGGATGCTTGCAGACAATTCTAGTACGAATTTTAGGAGCTTTAAACCTACTTTTTATTTTTAGTTGTAAATATCACTATTTATTACTAATTATTACTATATATTAATGCATATCTATCTCTATACTTATTACTTGTATATATTAATGTTTTTACTTATTACTTGTATATATTATCTATTGTTTATAATTACTGGTTCTCATATAGTATTGAATTCTATACTAGGTCTTCTTAGCAGTTGGTTATTCCCCAGCTTAAGTGCTGCTTCTTTCAGTCGTCCTACTCTCCACTGTTCTCTGTCTATAATTTTTACTTCGTCCCATAGTGGTAGATGGTTTCCCTTTTCTTTCCAGCTATGGTCAGCTATACCTGACTTTTCAGTCACTCCACATACTAGAATTGTCCGCAAGGACCCGTGGCACAGTGGTTAGAGTATTGGGAAAAAATCAATTTTAAAAGTGATATTCTCCTAAAGGTTGAAGGTTCAATCCTCAGTGTGGGTGAGACCGAAATATACATTTGCGAATTACTTAGGACTTCTATCCAGTCATGGCTGACAGAACAAGAGCACACTACCCCCGTGAAGTAAATAAAGGGTTCTGCTTGAAATTCCGTCCAAATTTGCGAGTTCGACAGAAACGTTGTGAAAATCACTCAAGATAACAGTAGTCCGATGAATAATAATACAAGTCACTACTTCAGTTAATTATAAATTATAATTAAATAATAAAAACAATGCTTTCAAACATAGCTTAATTCCAGAACTAAGTTTGTATATTTATGTATTTCTTTTTCTTCTTTTTTCTAATATTAATGTATAAGAAAAAGAGGCTTTAAGGAAACATTTTGGTTGGTTGTTCTATGGCATATCAATCTCTTTTTGGGTTATTTAATGCAGAATATAGTAATTTTCGAAAAATTACTAAACTATAGGTTCTTTGTATTTACAAATATTTATTCATGGTGTTTGGTTTGGTTTGGTTATTTTGCAGAAAATAAATGTTTTTGGCTTTGCAGAACATGACTGGATTTTGCAAAGTTGGAAAGGAAAAATAAAAAAAAAAACCCATTAACATCAATATTTGGTACAATTTTTATTCGGGGGGAAACCAGTATCTTCAGACAGCCCAATCTGGTAGCACCAGATGCCTAAACAGGTATTAACACTGAAATCAAGTGGACCTGGGAGCAATGGTAACTAAGGGGCAACTCCATATTTCCCCAATGGGACCTCAATACTGAATCTCTGAAGGTCATACTCGGGATGTTTGAGGAAACAAGGTTAATTGACTCGGTCTTAGTATCATAAGAAATTGTAAAATGGCAAGAGATAAAGAGTACAATTAGATAACAAGTAGCAGTCAAATGAAGGAAACCAAGTATTTTTAGGACATTTTCTGACATGAGTAAAGAAATAAGAACTGTAATAAACAATTGTTGACTGAAAGTAAGCCAACATGTCACTTGCGCTATTGTAAGTAAACAAAAGTCGTACAATTGGTTTAAGTTCACAAACTAACAATTATGTTGTTATCCTCTGTGATACTTTAAAAAGCAAAGATACGGGTTTTCAGGTCAAAATTAGGAACATCAATTACTGTAGTGTAAAAGTTCAAACAGAATCATGCTTAAATTCTGATTTTTACTAGAATTCAAAAGTCTCGAAATATAACCAAAAGCTGCACATCTATTAGCAACACTGCCTTGAACAAACACCTATTATATAAACGGTAGTTGTCTGTCTGTATGTATGTATATATGGCATACATAAATATATACAGATCAGATCACTGAAGTTAAGCAATGGAGAGCCTGGCTAGTACCAAATGGGTAACCATTTAAAAATTCTAGGCGCTGTATGTGCTCTGTTTATCTCTGCATTGTTTCTAGTCGTCCTGAACCTCTACTTGTCACTGGACAGGTGAGGTGATGTAAGGTTGGAGATTGCACAACGCTTGCCACAAAAATTCCATGCATAGGCACTCTTACAGTGGGTATCCATATTGTGTTAAAACTGAAGGAAGCTACCATTGATGTCCAGCTAAAAGTCGCAAACTACAAAAACATCCACAAAGTTGACATTTTCTTGATCATCGTCTTGGATGAATAATATCTAAAATTTAATAAGTATTCATTCTTTGGGAATAAACTGGATTGGATTTCCTCTGGGGAAAGGGATTCAGTATTATGTACGTATTTGGAAAGAAAATGCCTAACTCCACTATGAATCCATTATGTGTGTATGTATGTCAGAGCAGAATGGACTAAGTGGAGAGGAAAGAGGGGATTAGTAAGAGGAGTAAAATGGAGGTGGAAGATAGAGATGGAAAGAGTGAAAGATAGTATTGAGATCAGGAGTTTAAAAGCAGAAACAAAGAGTCTCTTTTCTCTTCGTCACCTGAAATCATGTGCCTGTAAGATATGCATTAAATACACGGTATTGCAAAACATTCTCCCAACTTCATACACATAATCTTTTCAGACTTCGTTGGAACTATGCACATAATCTTACTAATGTCGGAACGATCAATCAGAATAATTTGAACTCTGAAGTATTGGAATCGGAAAAATTTGTGCCTATTTTTCGATGATAATTTTTTTTTTTTTCTATACTTGAATTTACCATTGCTGGTACTAATGATAAAATTGTATTTTCTTTTAAACTACCAGTAAAACTCAAATCTATAGATCCCTTTTCCCACAAGTATATTTTTACATTTGCGAAAATATATGCATATATTTACATGGGTTTTTACACAAAAAAAAACACTATAGCTAAATACTTAAAGATTCAGAATCAGTCATTGTATTGGAATTGGTAAAATTTTGGAATCATCCCATCACTAATTTCTATGCACACAATTCAACTGAGAGTGAACCCTTTCGGCTCCCCCCCCCCCCAAATAAGTTATTTCAAACATAGTTTACTTTATTTTGTGTATTTACTCCTACAATACAACATATACGTCAAGGATCCACAAGCCTATTAAATCTTTTAAAAGTTTATATCGATTGAAATACAATTTGTACATCTGACCCCCCCACCCACCCACGTACTGTAACACTTTCAAGTCAGTATATTTTTTTAGATGCCTTAAGAGATTGTCTGTCCATCAGCTATCATTTTGAAATTGCGTTTTTTTATCACAAAATCAGGACGTTGGAATCTTGGAGTTGACATCTGTGAAAACAGAGCTGTGGATTTGGTAACCCAACCATTAGATTTCTTCAAACTTTGCCCTCAGAAATGTTATTCTCATAATTTATCTATAGGATTTTTTTTTTTTTTAGATGTGGCAAATGTTAAACCGACAACTATTGATTGCAGATTTGGCAGCCATCAGTTATTTTCAGTTGAGATTAGTTTGACAATTCATGTGGTTTCAGAAGGATGGAGCTACATGCCGCGTAGCACAGGATATGATCAATTTACTGAGAGAAATATTTGATGAATGAATTCACGAAAAGGATTTGTCAACAGGCCACCTTTTTTGTGTGATTTAACCCTATTAGATTTTCTTTGTGGATATGTAGAATCCCATATCTATGCTGATAAACCAGACATAATAGACCACTTAGAAGACATTTAACGTGCTATTGTGAAAATACAGCTTATTTAAATGCAATAAGTGATGAAAATTAAACTTCTAGATTATGTCACATACGTGCAAGCCACATGCTCGAAGTGGTATTTAAATTATAAATGCAAAAAATTAATCTTTGGAATAAACCATATATTTGTATAATAAAATATTTTATTTTAATATAACGTTTGCCACCTCTAATAGGAAAAAAAAATACAACCATGTGTGTGATGTTTGTGTTCCCATAGAAAAAAAAGCTTAGAAAATCTTCATAACAAAAGTATATATCTATGTAAAATTTACCAGAGGAAAACAATGGAAGAGTTAATTAAATTCCAAGTACACTACTAAAGGGGCTATGCATCATAAACCCTTTAAACCTTCAACTATCCCTTTTTTTATGAAATTTCAATCCTATGTATAAAATCTTTGGAGGAAAACAATGGAAGTGGTCCTAAATTTTTAAGTGTCCTCTTAGCCTAAGGCAACTATGGGGCTGAACCTTTAAAATTTCAAATTTATACATATCAAGTTGATTTTTTTTATTGTGGCACTGACAATGATATTAAAAGCCTACTTTTCTATTTAAAAAGTATTAAAATGAACGGGCAATATACTCATAGATATGTGAGAGACTATAGAGGTTAACTAATTTGTATATTCCTTTGAAAAGTGAGCATTAATTTTTTCATGGCTTCTTTTTAGATTGGTTTCATTTCACTATTATGCTGAATTTTATTTATGCATAGTTTCTACATTCTGCATAATTAATTGCATAGCATTTAAGATGGAAATGCTCTAGCACACAGAAATTATATAAGGTGACCTTGTCAGTGTGTGTTCAAAAAAGTCTCCAAACTCTTCTCTGAATATTTGGTCTACTGAATTGAAATTTTATATATATAGGCTATTTGGACCTATAGTAAACTTTCTATTTATATTTTAGCTGCTAAAATTGCTGCTTAGGTACCAAATTAAAAAATTTTTTTAAAGACATTTACCTGGCATAAGTCGACAATACCTGCTTTTTCTTCTGCACATGTGCTAATGAAAAATTATAGGTTAAATAAAATTTTTTCAGTTTTCATCTACGTATAGATTT
The DNA here is from genome assembly GCF_053919585.1 of Euprymna scolopes. NCBI lineage: Eukaryota > Metazoa > Mollusca > Cephalopoda > Sepiida > Sepiolidae > Euprymna > Euprymna scolopes. Next base: position 86,707,577 of record NC_136516.1, on the reverse strand, counting down.
AGGTCATGCACTAATGGACAAGGTTGTAGAATCGTTTTGGTTTCGATTCTAGCTGATGGCACAAGTTTTGTTTTTGTTACTTTTGAAATCACTATACATTAGGTACAACATAATAATCGATAGAGAATTGGCTTTCTAAATATAAAATCTGCATTAATTTAAATATAATATTAAGCACATTATATTACTGGGCAATGCCAGGCAGTCTGCTAGTATACTATATTTTGATGAAATTTATATCATAAATGAAATTATCAAGGAAAGAAAATGGAAGTGGTCGCAAATCTGTTACTCTATGTGCTGAATAGCGACATGTCCCATCCACTGAATGATCCATGAGGCAGAAGCCTCTTTAAACTTAAGATACGTACATCCTATTTAAATGCAATTGAAAACCATATAAAAACTTTCCCAACATTATGGGAAAGGGGAGGGCAATAAAAACAAAACTAATATCGTATTATGAACATAGTGAAAAGTAGATAGTGATCTTCAAACAATCTTGCGCAACATCAGGATTTTTTTGTCTAGTAATTTATATATTTCTATTTAAAGTTGGGTATGTGTTATGCATATATATCTATATATATATAAAATATATTTTAGTCATCGACATACAGACCTGTTTCGTTGTTTCACAACTCATCAGTGCCGCTAGACTAACACCTCTTCCAAGCCGAGGATCGAACCTAGAACCGTCGTGATGACAGTCGGCAGTCCTACCCCCTGACTACGGAATCGGTGGCCGAAATTAAACTGTCGGAATGCGTATTTAAATAAACATCCGTCCGCTACTCGTAGAGGGCTCAAACGTTTTGTTTGTAAACAAATTGCGAGCTTCGCATTATTTCAGCTAAATTAAGTAGCGAGTAAGATAATTTACGAGAGTGCTCTACCAAAGAGGGGAGCTTTATAAAATATATTTTAGTCATCGACATACAGACCTGTTTCGTTGTTTCACAACTCATCAGTGCCGCTAGACTAACACCTCTTCCAAGCCGAGGATCGAACCTAGAACCGTCGTGATGACAGTCGGCAGTCCTACCCCCTGACTACGGAATCGGTGGCCGAAATTAAACTGTCGGAATGCGTATTTAAATAAACATCCGTCCGCTACTCGTAGAGGGCTCAAACGTTTTGTTTGTAAACAAGATTTACTCCTAATTATATGTTAGACATAAGGATGGTTAATGTACACTATGTTCAGTTTCATGCAAATGGATCCAAAGAAGGAGTAAAAGCCTTCATGACAAGATAAAACTTTCAATTTTTTGTGGAATTTCAATAGATATTAGACATCAATTAATAAATATTCCATAAACTTCAATTTCTTTGAAGTTGATTTAGTATTATTCCAGAGTCAATTCTCTATTGTACCTAATATATCGTACTGATTTCAAGTTAAAAACTTAGACACCATCAGCTAGAAATGAAGCCAAAACATTTAGCCCTCCAACCGTATTTCCTATAGTTTGAGGTATTGATAAATTATTTAAAATTCAACCACTTAAAGCTATGAATGAAATTGCACATGTGCAAAATAGAAATAGGTCGGCAAGTTGAAATGAACACTTTGCATTTTAACTTGCCAACGTTTTTGTACATGTTATTCATCAAAAGATTTTACTCGTCATACTAAAGACAGTACATTTGTAAAAATTACCACCGTAAAAAAAAAAAAAAAAAAAAATATAGTACTAGTAATATAACAATAGTTGCATTATAATGATGGGACAATTCCATTATTTTTCCCCAGATTCAAATACAATTGTTGATTGCGATTTTTTTTTCTTCTAAATATTTGGTTAGGTGTTTTTGTTTTTTGTTTTTAATTGTTGGATTACCATAAAAATCACCAGTAGGAGTCTAAATTTTTGCAAAAGTAAGAATACATTAAAAGTACATTGCACAAGATATTTGTTTTTCTCAAATGTTTACCCCTTAATTAAAAATAATGATTTATTTCCTTTTTGAAACAAAAACGATTAGCAGTATGTTGACAAAATATTATTTGTAGGTTTTCACAAACAATTAAATCTAGGCGATTAAGAGTCTCTCAGAAAAAAAAAGAAAAATACACACGCATACACAGGGTGAAACGATAAAATTGCTGCCCTAGAAAAGACAACATGATTCCGTTTCATGAAAACAGATCTTTTTTGTTGCAGATTATGTCCTAGTTGGCCAGTTGTGGACAAATCTCAAGAGCAATAGGGGCCTATCATGTTTAAAAATGACACAATGTTCAATGAGCGAGATTGGAGATGCACCATTGTACAACTCATGCTCTCTCTCTCTCTCTCTCTTGCAAGTTATGAAAACAGGACCATTGCCAGCACTCTCAAAATGCATCGCTGGGTTGCCACAAATAACGGAGGGAATGATGAAAAAAGTTTCCGGCCACAGTTAAGTGAGGGCCACATGGTACCACTTCACATCTTTGAAGTCGGCTTGAAAGTCAACACCAAAATGTACCTGGATGTGCTGAAGAGTGTGGTGTGGTGATCCCCTGGTACAATCAGGTGGCTGTTGGCAGACTCTGGGTGTGGCAGCAGGACTGGGTGCCAGCCCACAACAGAAAGAAGCTATGATTTTATACTCTTCTCTCACTGGCCCTTCTCCTCCCCCAACCTGACCCCGCTGGACTACTTCATTTGGTCATATATCGAGAACATTACCAACATAACCTCCCACAACAAAGCCAGCCTGATCGCCACCATCTGCCAAGTATTCACTGAGCTCCCACCGATGCTTGCGGAAAAGGCATGCTTCCAGTTCTGAACCCGTATAGAGGTAGTGATTGAGGCTGAAAGCGGCTACATTGAATAGATGTCAGCTCTACTACATAATCAAGTTACCTGAATTGATTTTTTCAATAAAAGTTTGAAAATAAAGCTGTGATGTTTTCAGAGTGACAATTTTATCGTTCCACCCTGTATAGATAAAATTAAATAGTAACTTATTTTAGAAATGAAAATACTGCAAAGATATTATTTTTGCCTTGATCCACGTGTGGCATTGTTACCTTGACATTTTTTCCTTGTATTATTTTTTATCTAAATCCATTTCAGCCCAGCGTTGCCCGGGTGTTTGGAGGTGTATGTTGAAAAAAAAAAAAAAAAAAAAAAGTCAATTTTTTTTTTTTTAAACTTTGACCCCTATTATGACCCCTTAACATTTGTTTGGGGCTCAAATCATTTTATTAAGTTAGATCCATGTCCAAGTAACTTATACCTAAAATTTCAAGTGTTACGACCAAAAATTGTCGGAGGAGTTTGGTAGAGTTCTCAAAGGTCAAATTGTTGAACTTTGACTCCTTAACAGCTTAATTTCTGGCTGAAAATGGATTACAAAGATTTTCCCAAATCTCAGTACCAAATTTTGAGTTATTGCGTAGGGAAATGTACACACACAGATACGTTCACTTTTATAGATAGATAATCTACTAAACAAAGGAAAAGGTTATAGCTCATTGACTTAGAAGAATAAGTGTTTTAGGCTGAATTGATGGTTGGATATGTTTAAATTGTGCTCATTTTTTACATTTAATACTAATCCCAATTTGTAAGCATATCCTGCCTTGACTGAGTACAAAATAGACTTCGTGGCTTAGTGGGGGATGCCCTTTTCTCTACCCTGCAACCTCTCTCCCACAGAAGAGACGTTGCGAGCCTATCCTTGTTTTATCGTTATTTCCATGGCAGGTGCTTGTCAGAACTCCAATCTCTGGTCCCCCCTCTCCAATCTTTCACAAAAAACACCAGTCTAGCCGAATCCACTGTGAAAAATTTCCCCCACTCTTTATCTGTGCCTAAATCAAAACGCGGATTCCATGAACAAAGCTTCTTTCTTAGAACTGCACGCCTGTGGAACTCTGTTCCGTCTGCCTGCTTCCCACCTGACTACAACTTGGATGTCTTCAAGTCCAATGTTAACAAATTCCTAATGAACCGTCCCCTTAATTAAACACTTCATCAAATCTCCACACTAACGTAATGTACTTGCAATAACCCTTATCCCCGAGTGGCTTCCGGGCCTTGATAAGTGGTGACCACTGTAAAAAAAAAAAAAAAAAAAAAAAAAAAAAAAATTCATTATACTTAGTTTGCTGCACTTATTGTAACAGTTCATACAAAAATTTCAGCCAGATTGATCCAGTAATTTCTGAGATAAAGTGGAATGGACAGACAAAAGGAAACATACAGTGTAACCCGGATATAAGAGACCCGAATGTAAGAAAAACGGATATAAAAGATTTTCTCTGGTCCCAAATTAGAGCCTGTGTTAATGTACAGGGTAACCCAAATATAAGTGTAACTCGGATATAAAAGTTGTAGGGACCTGATAAGTCTCTATATCCGGGTTATATTGTATAGATTTTAATTTCACCGATAGTTTAAAAATCAATATTTCATTTTATTCATAGCAACAACAGACAAATTTAAAAAAACATAAGAAAGCATAGTTTTCCGATTCTCCAAATTCATTCAACTTGAGAAAATGGTAAGTAAATATGATGGTTAATTTGCCAAAGCATTAATCAAATAGCATGGAAAAGTAGCTTGCATCTTTCAGTTTGGTCAGCTTAAATAGACTTTTTGCAACTCTGATAACTCAATTACCAGACTCGTCCAGCTCATGTTTATGTCTTGATATTTTTCTTTGTTGATCGCTCTCTCCTTTGACTGAAATATAGTTACTAGTGTTGAAACGATTAATTGGAAAAATCAAAGCTTTTGGGGTATCGGAAAAATTTGAGCCTATTTTCCAATGCCAGAACCGATTCCTTAAATTATCTTTTTTATTTGGTTTTTAGTTTAAGAAACATCTGCTTGTAGTAATAATAAAATAAATACTTGATTTAACCTTCTAGTAAGACTAAAATCTCTAGACCATTCACTCACAAGTGTTTTTATTTTTGAGAAAATATAAGCACATTTAAGATGTGTTTTTACAGTAATCGGAAGAAAATAACACACTTGAATATTTAGAGATTTATAAAGAATCAGAATCAGTAATTGTATCGGAATCTGGAAAAATACTGAAATCATCCCATTACTAATAGTTACACATAATTTGTTGGTCGAGTTAGATTTGGTTGTTTTTATCAACCTTTTTTCAAATCATTTAATGACACGTAGTCACATTTTTATGCTTCAAATTCTCAATACTTTCAAATTACATAGCATTTTTGATAAAAAAAATTCTAAAAGCCGAGATTTGTGAAGAAATATAGTGGAGTCAACATAAAATAAGAATAACGCTACAGTCAGAAGATAATATCTAGTGAAATACATTTTGATGCAGTACAAGGAATCGAAAAAATATTACAACTTTAAGTTACACTTCTCAAACACAAAAATGTTGTCACACTAGCTTCACAAGTGAATAACTGCAAAGTCCCCTAACATAGAATAGGAAATTGTTTAGTTTACAAAAGAAAAAATATGGTATGCAATTTATGTTTACAAGAAAAATTTACCATATTGCAATAGTATGATAACAATTTACTAAACTTGAACTTCTATTAAAATGTATATGCAATATGTATATTCCTACTCTGTATTTAGAAAGAGGAATATAAAGAGAAGGGATGCGAGTGAGAAAACAAATCTGAAAAATTAATTTCGGAGCCAGAGTTCATCAGCAATTTCCCAACCTAGATGATCAAAGTGTTCACTCGAAAAAAAAAAAAAAAAAAAAAAAAAATTGGAGGGTTGGTTGAGGTTGAGATGATTTAGCAAAGGGTGTTAATCTACAAATACAATACCTTTTTTCCTTTCATACTGAAAGCATTGATTGATTTCTTAAAAGAAATGGGAAGAAAATCATTGATGAAAGAATCTAGGCATGAATCGTTGGAAGTATGACAAAATATTTTAAAGAGATAAAAGAAATGGAGGCAAGGCAAGACAAGACAAAAAAAAGATACAGGACACAAGAGAGAAATAACTAATTCGGAAAAAGCGAAAGTCCATTTTTTCTCAAGTACAAAAAATGGACCACTCCCATCCCTGATATAGTTAATGTTATTTGAAGACATTTGAACATCCTTCAAAGAGTGTTGGTGTAGGCAAAGTTTCAAAATTTCAGTCTTAAGCAAATGAACATTTTGAGTCATAGTCAGGAGCCTCATTTTTAAAAGTGATTTTGGAGTGGGAAATAGCGACAAGTTTATGTGCGAGAGGGAGGGAGGAGACGCGACGGAGGGAGGGAGGGAGGAGACGCTAAGGAGAGAGAGAGGGAGGAGACGCTAAGGAGAGAGAGAGGGAGGAGACGCTAAGGAGAGAGAGAGAGAGGAGGAGACGCTAAGGAGAGAGAGAGAGAGAAGGAGACGCTAAGGAGAGAGAGAGAGAGAAGGAGACGCTAAGGAGAGAGAGAGAGAGAAGGAGACGCTAAGGAGAGAGAGAGAGAGAAGGAGACGCTAAGGAGAGAGAGAGAGAGAAGGAGACGCTAAGGAGAGAGAGAGAGAGAAGGAGACGCTAAGGAGAGAGAGAGAGAGAAGGAGACGCTAAGGAGAGAGAGAGAGAGAAGGAGACGCTAAGGAGAGAGAGAGAGAGAAGGAGACGCTAAGGAGAGAGAGAGAAGGAGACGCTAAGGAGAGAGAGAGTCAGAAGGAGACGCTAAGGAGAGAGAGAGTCAGAAGGAGACGCTAAGGAGAGAGAGAGAGAGAAGGAGACGCTAAGGAGAGAGAGAGAGAGAAGGAGACGCTAAGGAGAGAGAGAGAGAGAAGGAGACGCTAAGGAGAGAGAGAGAGAGAAGGAGACGCTAAGGAGAGAGAGAGAGAGAAGGAGACGCTAAGGAGAGAGAGAGAAGGAGACGCTAAGGAGAGAGAGAGTCAGAAGGAGACGCTAAGGAGAGAGAGAGTCAGAAGGAGACGCTAAGGAGAGAGAGAGAGAGAAGGAGACGCTAAGGAGAGAGAGAGAGAAGGAGACGCTAAGGAGAGAGAGAGAGAGAAGGAGACGCTAAGGAGAGAGAGAGAGAGAAGGAGACGCTAAGGAGAGAGAGAGAGAGAAGGAGACGCTAAGGAGAGAGAGAGAGAGAAGGAGACGCTAAGGAGAGAGAGAGAGAGAAGGAGACGCTAAGGAGAGAGAGAGAGAGAAGGAGACGCTAAGGAGAGAGAGAGAGAGAAGGAGACGCTAAGGAGAGAGAGAGAGAGAAGGAGACGCTAAGGAGAGAGAGAGAGAGAAGGAGACGCTAAGGAGAGAGAGAGAGAGAAGGAGACGCTAAGGAGAGAGAGAGAGAGAAGGAGACGCTAAGGAGAGAGAGAGAGAGAAGGAGACGCTAAGGAGAGAGAGAGAGAGAAGGAGACGCTAAGGAGAGAGAGAGAGAGAAGGAGACGCTAAGGAGAGAGAGAGAGAGAAGGAGACGCTAAGGAGAGAGAGAGAGAGAAGGAGACGCTAAGGAGAGAGAGAGAGAGAAGGAGACGCTAAGGAGAGAGAGAGAGAGAAGGAGACGCTAAGGAGAGAGAGAGAGAGAAGGAGACGCTAAGGAGAGAGAGAGAGAGAAGGAGACGCTAAGGAGAGAGAGAGAGAGAAGGAGACGCTAAGGAGAGAGAGAGAGAGAAGGAGACGCTAAGGAGAGAGAGAGAGAGAAGGAGACGCTAAGGAGAGAGAGAGAGAGAAGGAGACGCTAAGGAGAGAGAGAGAGAGAAGGAGACGCTAAGGAGAGAGAGAGAGAGAAGGAGACGCTAAGGAGAGAGAGAGAGAGAAGGAGACGCTAAGGAGAGAGAGAGAGAGAAGGAGACGCTAAGGAGAGAGAGAGAGAGAAGGAGACGCTAAGGAGAGAGAGAGAGAGAAGGAGACGCTAAGGAGAGAGAGAGAGAGAAGGAGACGCTAAGGAGAGAGAGAGAGAGAAGGAGACGCTAAGGAGAGAGAGAGAGAGAAGGAGACGCTAAGGAGAGAGAGAGAGAGAAGGAGACGCTAAGGAGAGAGAGAGAGAGAAGGAGACGCTAAGGAGAGAGAGAGAGAGAAGGAGACGCTAAGGAGAGAGAGAGAGAGAAGGAGACGCTAAGGAGAGAGAGAGAGAGAAGGAGACGCTAAGGAGAGAGAGAGAGAGAAGGAGACGCTAAGGAGAGAGAGAGAGAGAAGGAGACGCTAAGGAGAGAGAGAGAGAGAAGGAGACGCTAAGGAGAGAGAGAGGGAGGAGACGCTAAGGAGAGAGAGAGGGAGGAGACGCTAAGGAGAGAGAGAGGGAGGAGACGCTAAGGAGAGAGAGAGGGAGGAGACGCTAAGGAGAGAGAGAGGGAGGAGACGCTAAGGAGAGAGAGAGGGAGGAGACGCTAAGGAGAGAGAGAGGGAGGAGACGCTAAGGAGAGAGAGAGGGAGGAGACGCAAAGGAGAGAGAGAGGGAGGAGACGCTAAGGAGAGAGAGAGGGAGGAGACGCTAAGGAGAGAGAGAGGGAAGAGACGCTAAGGAGAGAGAGAGGGAAGAGACGCTAAGGAGAGAGAGAGGGAGGAGACGCTAAGGAGAGAGAGAGGGAGGAGACGCTAAGGAGAAAGAGAGGGAGGAGACGCTAAGGAGAGAGAGAGGGAGGAGACGCTAAGGAGAGAGAGAGGGAGGAGACGCTAAGGAGAGAGAGAGGGAGGAGACGCTAAGGAGAGAGAGAGGGAGGAGACGCTAAGGAGAGAGAGAGAGAGAAGGAGACGCTAAGGAGAGAGAGAGAGAGAAGGAGACGCTAAGGAGAGAGAGAGAGAGGAGACGCTAAGGAGAGAGAGAGAGAGAGGGAGACGCTAAGGAGAGAGAGAGAGAGAGGGAGACGCTAAGGAGAGAGAGAGAGAGAGGGAGACGCTAAGGAGAGAGAGAGAGAGAGAAGGAGACGCTAAGGAGAGAGAGAGAGAGAGAAGGAGACGCTAAGGAGAGAGAGAGAGAGAGAAGGAGACGCTAAGGAGAGAGAGAGAGAGAGAAGGAGACGCTAAGGAGAGAGAGAGAGAGAGAAGGAGACGCTAAGGAGAGAGAGAGAGAGAAGGAGACGCTAAGGAGAGAGAGAGAGAGAAGGAGACGCTAAGGAGAGAGAGAGAGAGAAGGAGACGCTAAGGAGAGAGAGAGAGAGAAGGAGACGCTAAGGAGAGAGAGAGAGAGAAGGAGACGCTAAGGAGAGAGAGAGAGAGAAGGAGACGCTAAGGAGAGAGAGAGAGAGAGAAGGAGACGCTAAGGAGAGAGAGAGAGAGAGAAGGAGACGCTAAGGAGAGAGAGAGAGAGAGAGAGAAGGAGACGCTAAGGAGAGAGAGAGAGAGAGAGAGAAGGAGACGCTAAGGAGAGAGAGAGAGATAGAAGGAGACGCTAAGGAGAGAGAGAGAGAGAGAAGGAGACGCTAAGGAGAGAGAGAGAGAGAGAAGGAGACGCTAAGGAGAGAGAGAGAGAGAGAAGGAGACGCTAAGGAGAGAGAGAGAGAGAGAGAAGGAGACGCTAAGGAGAGAGAGAGAGAGAGAGAGAAGGAGACGCTAAGGAGAGAGAGAGAGAGAGAGAGGAGACGCTAAGGAGAGAGAGAGAGAGAGAAGGAGACGCTAAGGAGAGAGAGAGAGAGAGAAGGAGACGCTAAGGAGAGAGAGAGAGAGAGAAGGAGACGCTAAGGAGAGAGAGAAGGAGACGCTAAGGAGAGAGAGAAGGAGACGCTAAGGAGAGAGAGAAGGAGACGCTAAGGAGAGAGAGAAGGAGACGCTAAGGAGAGAGAGAAGGAGACGCTAAGGAGAGAGAGAAGGAGACGCTAAGGAGAGAGAGAAGGAGACGCTAAGGAGAGAGAGAAGGAGACGCTAAGGAGAGAGAGAAGGAGACGCTAAGGAGAGAGAGAAGGAGACGCTAAGGAGAGAGAGAAGGAGACGCTAAGGAGAGAGAGAAGGAGACGCTAAGGAGAGAGAGAAGGAGACGCTAAGGAGAGAGAGAAGGAGACGCTAAGGAGAGAGAGAAGGAGACGCTAAGGAGAGAGAGAAGGAGACGCTAAGGAGAGAGAGAAGGAGACGCTAAGGAGAGAGAGAAGGAGACGCTAAGGAGAGAGAGAAGGAGACGCTAAGGAGAGAGAGAAGGAGACGCTAAGGAGAGAGAGAAGGAGACGCTAAGGAGAGAGAGAAGGAGACGCTAAGGAGAGAGAGAAGGAGACGCTAAGGAGAGAGAGAAGGAGACGCTAAGGAGAGAGAGAAGGAGACGCTAAGGAGAGAGAGAAGGAGACGCTAAGGAGAGAGAGAAGGAGACGCTAAGGAGAGAGAGAAGGAGACGCTAAGGAGAGAGAGAAGGAGACGCTAAGGAGAGAGAGAAGGAGACGCTAAGGAGAGAGAGAGAGAGAAGGAGACGCTAAGGAGAGAGAGAGAGAGAAGGAGACGCTAAGGAGAGAGAGAGAGAGAAGGAGACGCTAAGGAGAGAGAGAGAGAGAAGGAGACGCTAAGGAGAGAGAGAGAGAGAAGGAGACGCTAAGGAGAGAGAGAGAGAGAAGGAGACGCTAAGGAGAGAGAGAGAGAGAAGGAGACGCTAAGGAGAGAGAGAGAGAGAAGGAGACGCTAAGGAGAGAGAGAGAGAGAAGGAGACGCTAAGGAGAGAGAGAGAGAGAAGGAGACGCTAAGGAGAGAGAGAGAGAGAAGGAGACGCTAAGGAGAGAGAGAGAGAGAGAAGGAGACGCTAAGGAGAGAGAGAGAGAGAGAAGGAGACGCTAAGGAGAGAGAGAGAGAGAAGGAGACGCTAAGGAGAGAGAGAGAGAGAAGGAGACGCTAAGGAGAGAGAGAGAGAGAAGGAGACGCTAAGGAGAGAGAGAGAGAGAAGGAGACGCTAAGGAGAGAGAGAGAGAGAAGGAGACGCTAAGGAGAGAGAGAGAGAGAAGGAGACGCTAAGGAGAGAGAGAGAGAGAAGGAGACGCTAAGGAGAGAGAGAGAGAGAGAAGGAGACGCTAAGGAGAGAGAGAGAGAGAGAAGGAGACGCTAAGGAGAGAGAGAGAGAGAAGGAGACGCTAAGGAGAGAGAGAGAGAGAAGGAGACGCTAAGGAGAGAGAGAGAGAGAAGGAGACGCTAAGGAGAGAGAGAGAGAGAAGGAGACGCTAAGGAGAGAGAGAGAGAGAAGGAGACGCTAAGGAGAGAGAGAGAGAGAAGGAGACGCTAAGGAGAGAGAGAGAGAGAAGGAGACGCTAAGGAGAGAGAGAGAGAGAAGGAGACGCTAAGGAGAGAGAGAGAGAGAAGGAGACGCTAAGGAGAGAGAGAGAGAGAAGGAGACGCTAAGGAGAGAGAGAGAGAGAAGGAGACGCTAAGGAGAGAGAGAGAGAGAGAGAGAGAAGGAGACGCTAAGGAGAGAGAGAGAGAGAGAGAGAGAGAAGGAGACGCTAAGGAGAGAGAGAGAGAGAGGAGGAGACGCTAAGGAGAGAGAGAGAGAGAGGAGGAGACGCTAAGGAGAGAGAGAGAGAGAGGAGGAGACGCTAAGGAGAGAGAGAGAGAGAGAGAAGGAGACGCTAAGGAGAGAGAGAGAGAGAGAAGGAGACGCTAAGGAGAGAGAGAGAGAGAGAGAGAGAGAGAGAGAGAGAGAAGGAGACGCTAAGGAGAGAGAGAGAGAGAGAGAGAGAGAGAGAAGGAGACGCTAAGGAGAGAGAGAGAGAGAAGGAGACGCTAAGGAGAGAGAGAGAGAGAAGGAGACGCTAAGGAGAGAGAGAGAGAAGGAGACGCTAAGGAGAGAGAGAGAGAGAGAGAGAAGGAGACGCTAAGGAGAGAGAGAAGGAGACACGAAGGAGAGAGAGAAGGAAACACGAAGGAGAGAGAGAAGGAGACACGAAGAGAGAGAGAAGGAGACACGAAGGAGAGAGGGGGAGAGAGAGAGAGACAATCAACACCATCTCATCTTAAGATTTTTTGTTAATACACATCAATAGTGTCACTAATATGAAGGTTTGGAAAGCAGTTAAATCATTGGTTTCCAAGAGCAAAAGTAAAAACGGAAAATAAACGATATAAAAAAATAAATTTGAGTGGTAGCTGCAAGATTGACGAGATTCATATTCCTTCTTTCATAAGAATTTCAAAAGAATTTTCCAACCTCACTATACAATCAATATTACTGTCAACTTTAGCAGATTTCACCATAAAATGTATAGGCAATCCGTATAGCTTGACAGGTACAAAAAAATAGTATTCAGATAAAAGTGATGCCTTTTTCTAAGTAGCATTATTGAAATATACCGTCCTTATAAGTAATCAACTTTTGTTAGTTCCATTCATCATTTTCAGCCCTCTCATGTGCCTCATCATTCAACTGACAGTCCATCCATCTCTTGAAGAGACTTTTGATCTTAAGTACTTAGTACAAAAATAAAATGTTTCAATATATTCAAAATAATGTTACAAAAATATTTGGGGGGTTAACTTGCTATCATTGGTAGATTTTTTTTTTCCATCAGGTTACCAACTTTAAATGTTTTCTAATAATCTGTTTACATTTACATTATTCAGACTACTGTCCTCATTTTAATTTTTATTTGCACAATGTTTCGGCCTGTAACCTCATCTTGTCACGGCTCTACGGACCAATTTATCTCTAGTTGACCTTTGACAACTAAATAATTTGTTCACTAGCCAAATAGAAAAGTTACTACCCACATGATTTTTTTAGAATATGACATTTTAGTTCTGTCACGAGTATATAAAGATTTTTTTTTTTTTTTTTAAATAATTCTATACATACAAATTTTATGTTGATACTTGAAGGTATAAACATTCTAATTTCTTCAGATATTTTTTAAAACAGCCTTTGTTAAAAAAAAGAAAGAAAAAAGAGTATATTGTTCTATTAAACTTTTGTTTAAATAATTCGACTTTTTTTTTTTTTTTTTTTTTAATAAAACGAACAAAGTTGAAAAGATATTTTTCATTCAGTAGTGAGCTTTGGAAGACTGCCAGTGAAAGAAATACAATCGCCAAAATATAAGCGTTTCATTATTTCTAGTTGCCACTTTGAAAAATAAATCACTCGCAATGTAGAGCCCTGCTTGTATAACTCTGGAATCCTTCCATAAGAATCCGACATAACAGATGAAGTATTAGATAAAATTCAGTTATAAGTGACACTCTTGGGATGCAGGTGATACTAATCTGGTCATGGCTGACAGAATGGCAGCATGTCGTTACCTCCGTAGATTAAATAAAGGGCTCCGTTTGAAATTTTGTGCAGATTCCAGAGTTCAACAAGATATACCTCAAGTATAGAGATGACATCAGCCAAAACATGAAAATAACTCTCAAAGTGAGAACAGTAGTCTAAATAATCCAAATTAGCAATTCCCATCTAAAAAAAAAAAAAAAAAAAAAAAAAAAAAAAAAAATCCGTTTGCCATTTTCTCATACACACAGAATTGGAGAATCATTCAAAATTTTGATTACAAAAGTATACCATCAATAACAAGTTATTCTAGAAACCAAACTCTACCAAAACGCTTGTTTGATAAATTAACTTCATATCTGCATTAAAAACTTTTGAGACGAGGATTAAAAAAAATTGTTATTTAGATTGTTCAAACTACAGTTATTTTGATTGGCATATTTACAACATTCAAAAACCAATGTAACACCAGCCACATAAAATGGAACGGGAACAATATATCCCCATGGATTAAATAAAGAATCCAGGTTGGAATCCCCCCCATCCCCCAGGTTCCAGAGTTTGGAAAGATGCACACAGATGTTATCAAGGGTTGCATCGGTTAAAACATGAATGACAATTAAGATAATAGAATAATCAAAATTTATAAAAATTGTTTGAAAGAGAAACAAAAAGTGTGTGTGTGTGTGTGTGTGTATATATATATATATATATATATATATTACATACACACACACAAGGCCCTCAGATTCATATGGTACTATACATATATCTTATATATGGCACTTTATGCTGTATGATTCTGGGGGCCTCATATGGAAATCGCTCAAGACAAGGCATTAAACAACTTGATGTACGGAGCGCAAAAAAAAAAAGAAAAGAAAAATACTTCAAGGTCAAAATATAGCCAGTAATAAGTGTTAGATGTATAGATACTACCACAGAAACCCGCAATCCTTTTCCTTTAGCTCACTGAATGTGAGGACTAACGGACAAAATAGAGAAAGCAAAAGTTACAAGGCTGCCAAAAGTAAACTCATAGTCCACTTTCTACTCACCTTAAATATATTATATTCAATATCTGATTAATTGAAAGAATATTATCGGTATTTTTTGGTGAAATAATTTCATTAATTATTTTTGTCATTTTACTGTTTCTCTTGATTTTCTCTTTAAGTAATTGAATTCCTTGATTATTTATGTAGAATATTTGATTTTCATTTACCTTTACCGTAAGTTTTTTTGTGTGTGTTTTTTTTTTTAATTTCTTTATTAAATTCTTGGTATTTATGCAGAATATGTACTGTGCTAGGATTTTCAAATAAAATTAAATTTTTACAGTACGCTTTGTGTATTAAATTGTTAGATGAAAGTACAGAAAACTCCCTCCAAGAATGGGTTTCTAGATAACAGTATTATTTCAACATGTTTCATGACCTGATCACATTTCCATATAAAAGTTTTGGACACTATTTACAATTTCCATTGAAAAAGGAATTTGATCGTTTCAGAATCTTATGAATATTATAAGAATTTTAGTGAATATAATCTTTGCAGTTAAGTCTGATATCACTTGAAATTTAACATTACTCTTGATAAAAAAATGTTAGTAGAAAGATCTTGGAGAAATATTTTATGAAAATCAATCTCAACATTTTAGATTTTGAAAAATTTGGTAACACTTAAATTATGCAGAATCAGCATTTTCCTCGTAAGAAATGTTGAAGATTATTGGAAAATGTATAAGTACAACAGAACAGAAATTTTTTAAGGATTAGAGTATCTAATAATAATAAAAAAAAAAATGAAAAAAAATTCTACATAAGCCCTTTTTCTCTACCATATATTATTTCTAATATAAATTAACAAGGATGACATAACCCTTCTCTAAATAGAACAGATAAAATATGAGTTATATATAACAGCCATAGAAAGTTATGAAAATATATAGCAATTAAGCTTACAACCTAGCTCTACTTGCATATTGAGCACTGTTGAAGTAAAATATTGAAAATCAATGCATAAAAAATATATTCTTGAGTATATAAATTGTTTTTTAGATTATATATATATATATGTTCCTTATCGTCCAAATTGTTACAAATAAGCTCAATGAAGATATATTATAGGCTTCAGAGCTTATATACTATTAAGAAATCAATGAACAAACTATAAGCATCTGCTTAAATTATGAAAAAATTTTAAATAAAAAAAAAATAAAAAAAGAACAAAACAAAAACAAACAAAAAAAAAATTATTGACAGGGTTTTTTTGTCTTTGATCATTGGAATGTAATTTACCAGTATATATATATACATTAAAATATTAGGATTAAAAAAAAAAAATTCTTCATATCTTCCCAAAATCTACAAGCATTATATAATATAAGGAAATACCTTGTGAGTGGCATCAGAGAAGAGAAGCAGACCGTTCTGATGAGCCACATACAAGGGCATCATGACCAGTGCTTAAAGGTGCTCGATTAAAAATAAAATAGAGCAGGTGTAAGGAAGTCAGCATCCAAAGCTGTGGTTGTCTCCGCTGATATTTTTTAAAGGTAAGTGTAAAAATACCATTTGATGAATGCTCCGCTAAAATGTGGCAATGTATGGGTAGCAAGTACAACAACAACAACTACAGGCGTGCGCGCACGCGATGTGTGTATGTGTGTGCGAGACGGCGGAGTGGGTGAGAGTAGGAAAAGTGTGGAGTAGGAGGCGGCGAGGAGAGCAGCATGTAGTTGAATGCCAGGCAAACCAATCGATATAAAATATTGGGAAGTGGTAAGAAGGCAGAGGTAGGAACAGCCAGACAAGTCTTACAGACGTTTAAATTGTTGTAATGCAGACATCTGATTGGGGACGGAACAGGCACAAAAAAGCCAATTGGTAGAAGGCACAAGTAGTCTTTGGATTTTCCATTTTTCTTTTATAAAATGGAAAGTCATTTTTTGGTTTCATAATATTTGCTAAATGATCAGTGGCATCTTATTGCTTGCATCATAAATATAGGTGAATGGTATTAAATGGAACCGAGGCAAATATTTCAAGTCGTTAAAAAAAAAAAAAAAAAAAATGTTTTATTTTAATAAAAGATGAGGAAGGCGATAATTTTGTTTGAAACAATAAATTTTACATTGCAATTAAATATTAAGTAGCAGGTTAGAAATATTTAAAAAAAAATAAAATGTTAACACTTGTGAAAATGGAGTGATCAATATTTTTTCCCAGAAATTACATTGACATATTAAAAAAAAAAAAATCCAAATTTATTGCAGACGATTGGAATTATCCGACATCTAAAAATTGAGAAAACCATGCTCGAAAATTGTCAATGTAATGTGAAAGAAGCCAAAGGAAAACAAAATGGCCATAGAGTTTTAACTGACGTCGTGTTTATCTAATAACGGAACTCAAATTTTTACTTGAAACAATGCTGATAATATTAAGAATGATGGGAGTTAAAATTTAACGAAAATATAAAATAACTTTTAGTGTGTCATTTTTTTTTTGTTCTTTTTTTCCACAGCTGCATTCTTTATATTACTAACTTTGCAATTAAGCATTGATAAATACCATTTCTGATGACCTAAAGAAAAATATCACAATATTGAATTACAGTAAATCATTTCTTTCCACATTTATTATTCTCCAACCACATAAAATGTTTTGTTCATACGGTCACAAAAGGCCAATTACTTATGTGACAAAAAAAGATTTATATTACACACTGGTCTTTATTATAGAATCGAGAGTTCTTACATTAAATAAGCATCCTTAGATTATACAAATTGATTTTAACCCCTCACACGAAAAAGAAAAACAAAAAGGAAATTTCAGAGTAATGAGTAAATATATTAGTAAATGAGACACTAATGTAATATAATGTATGGTTTATGATTTGTGAAAAGTTTTTTTTTTCTTGTTAAATATGTTAATATAGAAATGTTATAACTCATTCTACAGATCATATTGAGTTTCATGCTTAGTTCAATGTTAATTTCGTTGTTCAATTCGTATTTAAATTAATTCATGGAAAGAGATCGGAGAGAGAAAGAAAGAAACGAAAAAGTAAAAAACTCATGCGTAGACAGGAAGGAGATAGAGATAGAGAAAAGGAGGAGAGATAGAGAGAGAGAGAGAGACGCGAAGGACAGAGAAAAGGAGGGGAGAGAGAGAGACGCGAAGGACAGAAAAGGAGGGGAGAGAGAGAGACGCGAAGGACAGAGAAAAGGAGGGGAGAGAGAGAGACGCGAAGGACAGAGAAAAGGAGGGGAGAGAGAGAGACGCGAAGGACAGAGAAAAGGAGGGGAGAGAGAGAGACGCGAAGGACAGAGAAAAGGAGGGGAGAGAGAGAGACGCGAAGGGCAGAGAAAAGGAGGGGAGAGAGAGAGACGCGAAGGACAGAGAAAAGGAGGGGAGAGAGAGAGAGAGACGCGAAGGACAGAGAAAAGGAGGGGAGAGAGAGAGAGACGCGAAGGACAGAGAAAAGGAGGGGAGAGAGAGAGAGAGAGACGCGAAGGACAGAGAAAAGGAGGGGAGAGAGAGAGAGACGCGAAGGACAGAGAAAAGGAGGGGAGAGAGAGAGAGAGACGCGAAGGACAGAGAAAAGGAGGGGAGAGAGAGAGAGACGCGAAGGACAGAGAAAAGGAGGGGAGAGAGAGAGAGACGCGGAGGGGAGAGAGAGAGAGACGCGGAGGGGAGAGAGAGAGAGACGCGGAGGACAGAGAAAAGGAGGGGAGAGAGAGAGAGAGACGCGGAGGACAGAGAAAAGGAGGGGAGAGAGAGAGAGAGACGCGGAGGACAGAGAAAAGGAGGGGAGAGAGAGAGAGAGACGCGGAGGACAGAGAAAAGGAGGGGAGAGAGAGAGAGAGACGCGGAGGACAGAGAAAAGGAGGGGAGAGAGAGAGAGAGACGCGGAGGACAGAGAAAAGGAGGGGAGAGAGAGAGAGACGCGGAGGACAGAGAAAAGGAGGGGAGAGAGAGAGAGACGCGGAGGACAGAGAAAAGGAGGGGAGAGAGAGAGAGACGCGGAGGACAGAGAAAAGGAGGGGAGAGAGAGAGAGAGACGCGGAGGACAGAGAAAAGGAGGGGAGAGAGAGAGAGAGACGCGGAGGACAGAGAAAAGGAGGGGAGAGAGAGAGAGAGACGCAGAGGACAGAGAAAAGGAGGGGAGAGAGAGAGAGAGAGACGCGGAGGACAGAGAAAAGGAGGGGAGAGAGAGAGAGAGAGACGCGGAGGACAGAGAAAAGGAGGGGAGAGAGAGAGAGAGACGCGGAGGACAGAGAAAAGGAGGGGAGAGAGAGAGAGAGACGCGGAGGACAGAGAAAAGGAGGGGAGAGAGAGAGAGAGACGCGGAGGACAGAGAAAAGGAGGGGAGAGAGAGAGAGAGACGCGGAGGACAGAGAAAAGGAGGGGAGAGAGAGAGAGAGACGCGGAGGACAGAGAAAAGGAGGGGAGAGAGAGAGAGAGACGCGGAGGACAGAGAAAAGGAGGGGAGAGAGAGAGAGAGACGCGGAGGACAGAGAAAAGGAGGGGAGAGAGAGAGAGAGACGCGGAGGACAGAGAAAAGGAGGGGAGAGAGAGAGAGAGACGCGGAGGACAGAGAAAAGGAGGGGAGAGAGAGAGAGAGACGCGGAGGACAGAGAAAAGGAGGGGAGAGAGAGAGAGAGAGACGCGGAGGACAGAGAAAAGGAGGGGAGAGAGAGACGCGAAGGACAGAGAAAAGGAGGGGAGAGAGAGACGCGAAGGACAGAGAAAAGGAGGGGAGAGAGAGACGCGAAGGACAGAGAAAAGGAGGGGAGAGAGAGACGCGAAGGACAGAGAAAAGGAGGGGAGAGAGAGACGCGAAGGACAGAGAAAAGGAGGGGAGAGAGAGACGCGAAGGACAGAGAAAAGGAGGGGAGAGAGAGACGCGAAGGACAGAGAAAAGGAGGGGAGAGAGAGACGCGAAGGACAGAGAAAAGGAGGGGAGAGAGAGACGCGAAGGACAGAGAAAAGGAGGGGAGAGAGAGACGCGAAGGACAGAGAAAAGGAGGGGAGAGAGAGACGCGAAGGACAGAGAAAAGGAGGGGAGAGAGAGACGCGAAGGACAGAGAAAAGGAGGGGAGAGAGAGACGCGAAGGACAGAGAAAAGGAGGGGAGAGAGAGACGCGAAGGACAGAGAAAAGGAGGGGAGAGAGAGACGCGAAGGACAGAGAAAAGGAGGGGAGAGAGAGACGCGAAGGACAGAGAAAAGGAGGGGAGAGAGAGACGCGAAGGACAGAGAAAAGGAGGGGAGAGAGAGACGCGAAGGACAGAGAAAAGGAGGGGAGAGAGAGACGCGAAGGACAGAGAAAAGGAGGGGAGAGAGAGACGCGAAGGACAGAGAAAAGGAGGGGAGAGAGAGACGCGAAGGACAGAGAAAAGGAGGGGAGAGAGAGACGCGAAGGACAGAGAAAAGGAGGGGAGAGAGAGACGCGAAGGACAGAGAAAAGGAGGGGAGAGAGAGACGCGAAGGACAGAGAAAAGGAGGGGAGAGAGAGACGCGAAGGACAGAGAAAAGGAGGGGAGAGAGAGACGCGAAGGACAGAGAAAAGGAGGGGAGAGAGAGACGCGAAGGACAGAGAAAAGGAGGGGAGAGAGAGACGCGAAGGACAGAGAAAAGGAGGGGAGAGAGAGACGCGAAGGACAGAGAAAAGGAGGGGAGAGAGAGAGACGCGAAGGACAGAGAAAAGGAGGGGAGAGAGAGAGACGCGAAGGACAGAGAAAAGGAGGGGAGAGAGAGACGCGAAGGACAGAGAAAAGGAGGGGAGAGAGAGACGCGAAGGACAGAGAAAAGGAGGGGAGAGAGAGACGCGAAGGACAGAGAAAAGGAGGGGAGAGAGAGACGCGAAGGACAGAGAAAAGGAGGGGAGAGAGAGACGCGAAGGACAGAGAAAAGGAGGGGAGAGAGAGACGCGAAGGACAGAGAAAAGGAGGGGAGAGAGAGACGCGAAGGACAGAGAAAAGGAGGGGAGAGAGAGACGCGAAGGACAGAGAAAAGGAGGGGAGAGAGAGACGCGAAGGACAGAGAAAAGGAGGGGAGAGAGAGAGACGCGAAGGACAGAGAAAAGGAGAGAGAGAGACGCAGAAGGACAGAGAAAAGGAGGGGAGAGAGAGACGCGAAGGACAGAGAAAAGGAGGGGAGAGAGAGAGACGCGAAGGACAGAGAAAAGGAGAGAGAGAGACGCAGAAGGACAGAGAAAAGGAGGGGAGAGAGAGAGACGCGAAGGACAGAGAAAAGGAGAGAGAGAGACGCAGAAGGACAGAGAAAAGGAGGGGAGAGAGAGACGCGAAGGACAGAGAAAAGGAGGGGAGAGAGAGAGACGCGAAGGACAGAGAAAAGGAGAGAGAGAGACGCGAAGGACAGAGAAAAGGAGAGAGAGAGACGCGAAGGACAGAGAAAAGGAGAGAGAGAGACGCGAAGGACAGAGAAAAGGAGGGGAGAGAGACGCGAAGGACAGAGAAAAGGAGAGAGAGAGACGCGAAGGACAGAGAAAAGGAGAGAGAGAGACGCGAAGGACAGAGAAAAGGAGAGAGAGAGACGCGAAGGACAGAGAAAAGGAGAGAGAGAGACGCGAAGGACAGAGAAAAGGAGAGAGAGAGACGCGAAGGACAGAGAAAAGGAGAGAGAGAGACGCGAAGGACAGAGAAAAGGAGAGAGAGAGACGCGAAGGACAGAGAAAAGGAGGGGAGAGAGAGACGCGAAGGACAGAGAAAAGGAGGGGAGAGAGAGACGCGAAGGACAGAGAAAAGGAGGGGAGAGAGAGACGCGAAGGACAGAGAAAAGGAGGGGAGAGAGAGACGCGAAGGACAGAGAAAAGGAGGGGAGAGAGAGACGCGAAGGACAGAGAAAAGGAGGGGAGAGAGAGACGCGAAGGACAGAGAAAAGGAGGGGAGAGAGAGACGCGAAGGACAGAGAAAAGGAGGGGAGAGAGAGACGCGAAGGACAGAGAAAAGGAGGGGAGAGAGAGACGCGAAGGACAGAGAAAAGGAGGGGAGAGAGAGACGCGAAGGACAGAGAAAAGGAGGGGAGAGAGAGACGCGAAGGACAGAGAAAAGGAGGGGAGAGAGAGACGCGAAGGACAGAGAAAAGGAGGGGAGAGAGAGACGCGAAGGACAGAGAAAAGGAGGGGAGAGAGAGAGACGCGAAGGACAGAGAAAAGGAGGGGAGAGAGAGAGACGCGAAGGACAGAGAAAAGGAGGGGAGAGAGAGACGCGAAGGACAGAGAAAAGGAGGGGAGAGAGAGACGCGAAGGACAGAGAAAAGGAGGGGAGAGAGAGACGCGAAGGACAGAGAAAAGGAGGGGAGAGAGAGACGCGAAGGACAGAGAAAAGGAGGGGAGAGAGAGACGCGAAGGACAGAGAAAAGGAGGGGAGAGAGAGACGCGAAGGACAGAGAAAAGGAGGGGAGAGAGAGACGCGAAGGACAGAGAAAAGGAGGGGAGAGAGAGACGCGAAGGACAGAGAAAAGGAGGGGAGAGAGAGACGCGAAGGACAGAGAAAAGGAGGGGAGAGAGAGACGCGAAGGACAGAGAAAAGGAGGGGAGAGAGAGACGCGAAGGACAGAGAAAAGGAGGGGAGAGAGAGAGACGCGAAGGACAGAGAAAAGGAGAGAGAGAGACGCGAAGGACAGAGAAAAGGAGAGAGAGAGACGCGAAGGACAGAGAAAAGGAGAGAGAGAGACGCGAAGGACAGAGAAAAGGAGAGAGAGAGACGCGAAGGACAGAGAAAAGGAGAGAGAGAGACGCGAAGGACAGAGAAAAGGAGAGAGAGAGACGCGAAGGACAGAGAAAAGGAGAGAGAGAGAGAGACGCGAAGGACAGAGAAAAGGAGAGAGAGAGAGAGACGCGAAGGACAGAGAAAAGGAGAGAGAGAGAGAGACGCGAAGGACAGAGAAAAGGAGAGAGAGAGAGAGACGCGAAGGACAGAGAAAAGGAGAGAGAGAGAGAGACGCGAAGGACAGAGAAAAGGAGAGAGAGAGAGAGAGACGCGAAGGACAGAGAAAAGGAGAGAGAGAGAGAGAGACGCGAAGGACAGAGAAAAGGAGAGAGAGAGAGAGACGCGAAGGACAGAAAAGGAGAGAGAGAGAGACGCGAAGGACAGAGAAAAGGAGAGAGAGAGAGACGCGAAGGACAGAGAAAAGGAGAGAGAGAGAGACGCGAAGGACAGAGAAAAGGAGAGAGAGAGAGACGAAGGACAGAGAAAAGGAGAGTGAGAGAGACGAAGGACAGAGAAAAGGAGAGAGAGAGAGACGCGAAGGACAGAGAAAAGGAGAGAGAGAGAGACGCGAAGGACAGAGAAAAGGAGAGAGAGAGAGACGCGAAGGACAGAGAAAAGGAGAGAGAGAGAGACGCGAAGGACAGAGAAAAGGAGAGAGAGAGAGACGCGAAGGACAGAGAAAAGGAGAGAGAGAGAGACGCGAAGGACAGAGAAAAGGAGAGAGAGAGAGAGACGCGAAGGACAGAGAAAAGGAGAGAGAGAGAGAGACGCGAAGGACAGAGAGAAGGAGAGAGAGAGAGACAGCGACGCCCGAAGGACAGAGAGAGAGGCAGAGACGCCCGAAGGACAGAGAGAAGGAGAGAGAGAGAGAGGCAGAGACGCCCGAAGGACAGAGAGAAGGAGAGAGAGAGAGAGGCAGAGACGCCCGAAGGACAGAGAGAAGGAGAGAGAGAGAGAGGCAGAGACGCCCGAAGGACAGAGAGAAGGAGAGAGAGAGAGAGGCAGAGACGCCCGAAGGACAGAGAGAAGGAGAGAGAGAGAGAGAGAGGCAGAGACGCCCGAAGGACAGAGAGAAGGAGAGAGAGAGAGAGGCAGAGACGCCCGAAGGACAGAGAGAAGGAGAGAGAGAGAGAGGCAGAGACGCCCGAAGGACAGAGGGGGAGAGAGACAGAGACAGAGACGCCCGAAGGACAGAGGGGGAGAGAGACAGAGACAGAGACGCCCGAAGGACAGAGGGGGAGAGAGACAGAGACAGAGACGCCCGAAGGACAGAGGGGGAGAGAGACAGAGACAGAGACGCCCGAAGGACAGAGGGGGAGAGAGACAGAGACAGAGACGCCCGAAGGACAGAGGGGGAGAGAGACAGAGACAGAGACGCCCGAAGGACAGAGGGGGAGAGAGACAGAGACGCCCGAAGGACAGAGGGGGAGAGAGACAGAGACGCCCGAAGGACAGAGGGGGAGAGAGGCAGAGACAGAGACGCCCGAAGGACAGAGGGGGAGAGAGGCAGAGACGCCCGAAGGACAGAGGGGGAGAGAGACAGAGACGCCCGAAGGACAGAGAGGGGGAGAGAGACAGAGACGCCCGAAGGACAGAGAGGGGGAGAGAGACAGAGACGCCCGAAGGACAGAGAGGGGGAGAGAGACAGAGACGCCCGAAGGACAGAGGGGGAGAGAGACAGAGACGCCCGAAGGACAGAGGGGGAGAGAGACAGAGACGCCCGAAGGACAGAGGGGGAGAGAGACAGAGACGCCCGAAGGACAGAGGGGGAGAGAGACAGAGACGCCCGAAGGACAGAGGGGGAGAGAGACAGAGACGCCCGAAGGACAGAGGGGGAGAGAGACAGAGACGCCCGAAGGACAGAGGGGGAGAGAGACAGAGACGCCCGAAGGACAGAGGGGGAGAGAGACAGAGACGCCCGAAGGACAGAGGGGGAGAGAGACAGAGACGCCCGAAGGACAGAGGGGGAGAGAGACAGAGACGCCCGAAGGACAGAGGGGGAGAGAGACAGAGACGCCCGAAGGACAGAGGGGGAGAGAGACAGAGACGCCCGAAGGACAGAGGGGGAGAGAGACAGAGACGCCCGAAGGAGACAGAGGGGGAGAGAGACAGAGACGCCCGAAGGAGACAGAGGGGGAGAGAGACAGAGACGCCCGAAGGAGACAGAGGGGGAGAGAGACAGAGACGCCCGAAGGACAGAGGGGGAGAGAGACAGAGACGCCCGAAGGACAGAGGGGGAGAGAGACAGAGACGCCCGAAGGACAGAGGGGGAGAGAGACAGAGACGCCCGAAGGACAGAGGGGGAGAGAGACAGAGACGCCCGAAGGACAGAGGGGGAGAGAGACAGAGACGCCCGAAGGACAGAGGGGGAGAGAGACAGAGACGCCAGAAGGACAGAGGGGGAGAGAGAGAGACACGAAGGACAGAGGGGGAGAGAGAGAGACACGAAGGACAGAGGGGGAGAGAGAGAGACACGAAGGACAGAGGGGGAGAGAGAGAGACACGAAGGACAGAGGGGGAGAGAGAGAGACACGAAGGACAGAGGGGGAGAGAGAGAGACACGAAGGACAGAGGGGGAGAGAGAGAGAGACACGAAGGACAGAGGGGGAGAGAGAGAGACACGAAGGACAGAGGGGGAGAGAGAGACACGAAGGACAGGGGGAGAGAGAGTGTGGTAAGAGAGAGATAGAGGCAATGTGGTAAGGTGGAGAGAGAGGGACTTTATTTTTATTTACGATAGTTAATAACTACTAACTTCACGTGGCTGCAATACTACAATTTAATAACTTGTTAACTTTGTCTACATCATTTAATTGCTCACTAATGTGTTACTGAAACTAAGCATATCGAATTTTAATTACAGCACTACGAGATATTAAGGAATTTTGGGTGTAAAACCTTTCACTAAAACGACTGAAACCAAAAAGTGCAGTTTTCTTGAGGTTAAAAGAATCTCAGTAAATCGATTGGTCTTTATCAATAGAAATCTCTTTAGACAAAGCATTTTAAATGCAGACACGTGTTTGGTGACTTTTAGAAATTCCAAACTCCCTTATCTTTAGCCAGTTCTTTAAATTGTATAGCCTAAAATTTGAGCTTTTTTTCAAAGTCATTTCTTTAGTTGTAGTTGGTTGGTTGTTTTACGGCATATCAACCCTTTTCAGGTTACTTAATGCCGAAGCCAGTGATTCGGCAGAAAATTTTTTTAATAGAATATATATATTTTTTTTTCAAGTCGGTTTCTATTTAACCCATAGTTGGGACCCTAATAGGTACTACCACTTCAGGTCAGATTGGACCTGGGAACAATAGCATTAAGGGGTGGCTCCACACTCCCCGAAGCCCGCAAGCTGGGACCTCACCATCGGATATAGTTTAAGGTCATATCCAGGACCTCCTTAATTGTAAAAGGATTTTTCATCAGCAGAATTCCCTTCGCGATGCCAATGAAGTGTGGTTATGAGGACCACAATGCTTTTATCAAGACACCATTCCTAACTGATTGCCTATTAAGGATTCATCTGATTGAAAATACAATTTAACTGCCCGATGATGGGTTATTGAAGTGTTAAAACATGTTAATTTTGTGTATCTAGGTCTATCCTATTTAACATGGACGAAAAAATCTCTTACTCAGAACTGAAAAACAATGAAACTGAGAGTTAATATTTCAAATTATCTCCATTTTCCATCACTGAAAGTGTTGAACAATCTAACAGATCTTGTTGGAAATCAGTAAATGAAAAAAAAATTAAAAATCCTTTCTATACGAATCAAGTGAAAATGATGAAAAATAACAAGTTGAATGAAAGCCAAGGAGGAACTCGATTGAATCAAAGAAAACCAGCCAGCCTCACAAAGTAGACAGAAAAGAGTTGTGACTCCAAGTATTGATTAAATGTAGAAAATCTACAAATAGCTTCTATTTATAAATTATCCGGTCAGAGCAAGGTAAATATTATCAAATACACAACACCTGAGAAAATAGCATTTGCAGTTACAGTGCAAGTACTATCAGGGACACTTAGCGTTGTCTAGGATTGACAAGAAACTCCAAGTCTTAACCCAGACCATAAAAGTGTATCTTTTTATTCTTATTTTTACATTTTATGATATTAAATTTTGGAAGTTGGGCCCAAAGATCGACTAAGCGTTGATTATGGTAAATAAATTTCGGAAAGTTGTCTTCAATCCATTGGAGGTGCACCTGATGTTTTTCCAAGAATGAAAAAGGTCCGTATGTATTCTTGCTCCAAACCCTGAAACCTTTAACATTTAAGTTATAAATGAAATAAAAGTTACTTTTATGGATGGTAATCAGAAATGAAGATACCCCCCCCCAATCAAAACCTAATATATAAAAGGCTATATGTCTTTGTCTCCATATTTTCAAACTATCTCTTCCGAAACTTAAAGTCGCAGAGTGGCGGTATGGGCCTTAAATGATTGGATTTTTTTATGGACTGTTCTTTCATGGGTCTTTAGCCGGTCAACATAAGTTTTAAGGGGTCAAAATTGAAAAAAGAAAAATCATTATAAATTTATTTTATTTTGTATCAATGCTTATGCGTGTCACATTATTACAGTATTAACAGCACCAGCTTTGAATCCTAGTTTTGCTTTCGGTTTCGATTCTAGCTGATGGCACCCAAATTTTTTTTTTTTTTTTTTTACTTTTGAAATCACGACTATAATATATATGGAATCTGGACAAATTAAAATATATTGAAGCATATTTTACGACCGGGCTTTTATAATTGTGCATGTTAAAATAATATCAAACATTGGTAACATTTTTCGAAGTATATTTTAACAATTATTACAAATAAATTCCCATATGCTGACAAGAATCAAAATTATAATCAAGCCTACAATCAAGTTGGTTATCTTTATAATTATTGTAATCATTTCACTTCCGGTTGCTTTTTTTTTTTTTTTTTTTTTTTTTTTTTAAATTTCTGTTTAATAAATTCTTAAAGAAAACCTACCTCATGTTAAGAGCTTTTCCAAACATTATTTCAAAGTTCATATAGATTTTCAATGTTTATTTTCAAAGACTTTTCAAGCTTTTATTAAAGGCCTTCTCCAGACAAAATTCAAGTTTTCAAAGCAAAATTTAATATATAAAAACATAAAAACAAAACTAGTATCATCTTAATTAGTTAAAAAATATTTTAATAGTGTTTATTTTGATTTTACTTTTAATATTTCGGTGCAAATTTTTACGGGACATAAAATAGGATTTTAAAGCTTTTTTTTCAAGACAATTCCCATCTTTTAAAAGTAATAAATAGAAATAGGGCCTTTTCAAGGTGAAGCTCAAAATTCAAGCTCTTTAAGACTGTGCAAACCCTGTAGTTAGAAAACATTCTTAATATGGGAGAGGTCCAAGGATGGAGTACTGTTGCCATATCTGGGCAGGAGTTGCTAGAAACGATTTATCCTACCTTGATAGAGTTCAAAATAAACTTCGTAACATCGTAGGGGATGTCCTTTTCTCTTCCCTTACACCTTTTTACTGAAGAGATGTTGCGAGTTTGCCTCCGCTTCATTATTTTCATGGGAAGTGCTCGACTGAGCTCCAATCTATGGGATCCCCTCACCAAACTTTCACAAGAAACACTGGTCTAGCTGAAAACACTATCAATAATTCCCCCCACTCTTTATTTGTGCCTAAACCTAAACGTAGATTCCATGAACAAAGCTTCTTTCTTAGAATTGCACGCCTGTGGAATTGTCTTCAGTTTTCCTGCTTTCCAGTTGACTACAATATGGTTGTCTTCAAGTCTAACGTAAACAAGTTTTGATGAGCCGTTTCACTTGAGTTAACAAATTTACCGAATTTCCATTACTAACAATTACTATATTGTCCAATTGTCTACTGTACACTCTATAACCCTTATCTTCGAGTGGCCTTTAGCCTTGATAAGTGGCGATGCCTATGTAAAAAAAAAAAAATTGGAAACCGTAATCATAAAAATAATCAAGTTTTATCTCATGGCATGTTAATCTTAAACTCTTATATTACAAGATATAATTCAGTTGATAGTGACTCCTATCTGTGGAACATTACCATAAAACTACTTCTCTGAAGACTACAACATTGTCTTAAAATCTAATAAATACTTGGCATAAAATTTCAGTATATAATCACATTTTCTCCTTTCCATTTTATCAGTTTCAATTTTCTCATATCCTTCGTCATTCAACTTACACTCATTAACCCTTATCCTTCAGTGACTTTTTACCTTGATAATTGGTGAATCAGTAAAAAAAACTTATGCAGAATATGACCATGCTATTTTTATTTTATTTTATTTTTTTTTGATAGGATTTTGATTGTAAATTCAAGTTTTATGGTATCTGAAATTGTTAGGTTAAAAAATGCCCCTCCCCACGGTTTTTCTCAACGTGGTCCATATTCTGCACAACTACCATAAAAATGTAATAAGAAATTGCCTTTTTATATACTCATGAGGAGATTGTTCTCCCCATGTAAATTTTAATTCTTTCCAGAAAATATCAGAATTATTTTTTAAATGATCACTATATATAACTGCATTCATCCATAGTTACTTCTCTTTGATTGGAACAAAAAATATTGAAAGTGAAAGTAAAACTGGATAAGTCCGACTAGTATTAAATCTGAATTTAATTTTCGCCAAAAGACAACCTCTGTTCAGTCTAAAGAGACAATGGATACTCTGTAAGGATAGATATGCAGGTAATTCTAAGAGATGTTGCACAATTCCCAACTATACTCCTGAATTGGCACTAGGCACTGCTTGAGTCCAGTGGCAAAAAGAAATGCTAGATGACTGGAAACAATGCTGAAATCCAAATGGTCACCCATTTTGTACTGACCAGGCTAAATGTTGCTTAACTTCAGTTATCTAATGGGAACAGGTGTATTAACGTCATTATGCCATATATAAATATAAATTATTTAATTCCTTTATATCTCGGCCAGTCAGTCTGAAAAATAGATTTTTAGTAGAAAAAACAAAAGCAACATCTTGTTCTTGGCATAGGAATCCCAGGTTGCTCAAATGATGTACTTAAATATCACAGGAATAGAATCAGCAGAAGCAGTTTGCCCTGCCACACTGATGAAATGAGCATTTTTGGGAGAGGAGTTGATACATCTAAACATAGGACCACACCAAGGATGAAAAATACTATTTTTAACCCCAAAACCCGCTTAAGCAATATTATTGATACATAAAAAAATAAAAAATTAAAAAAAATCAATACTTTTGTAGTAGTAGGAGGAGGACTGGTCGATAGTTTACCAAATTAATAATTCGTTTTTTGGTGTAATATTTGAGAGAGAGAGATAGAGAGCATGACAATAAAAGAGAGGATGGTGGAATGGAATTGCATAAAACATGAAAGCTTGGCATTAATGAAAGACGCAATAGAATTTGCAGAAAAAGAAATGAATTGTATTTTCAATGATCAATAGATTTGAGATGTGTCCTCACTTCTAAGACTGGCTTGGTCCATCTACAGTTGAAATAACTTTTCCATTACGAAATACAGATTCAATAGACATAGTTAAAATAGATCTGAGCATTTCTAGAAAAAGGCTTAGTCTGTCGGGCGCATTGCAGCTGAAAATAGCATTTTTGTCTGTCCGTCTGACGCACCACAGCTAGTAATAGCATTTTTGTCTGTCCATCTGACACACTGCAGCTAGAAATAGTATTTTTGTCTGTCTGTCTGACGCACCGCAGCTAGAAATAGCATTTTTGTCTGTCCGTCTGACGCACTACAGCTAGAAATAGCATTTTTGTCTGTCCGTCTGACGCACTACAGCTAGAAATAGTATTTTTGTCTCTCCATCTGATGCACTGCAACTAGAAATAGTATTTTTGTCTGTCCATCTGATGCACTGCAGCTAGAAATAGCATTTTTGTCTGTCCATCTGATGCACTGCAGCTAGAAATAGCATTTTTGTCTATCCATCTGGCGCACTGCATCTGGAAACAGCATTTTTTTACTGGAGCATCAGAATTTGAACAGTACTTTCGTTGGTCTATCACAGTTAAGCTGGAAACATTTTTCTCGCTTGATCTTGGAATAACATTTTTGTCATGAAATACATAAACTGAATGCACACATTTTAAGAATACCCGTTTTTGCTTTGTTACTTGTTCCTTTTCATGTGTTAACTAATTTGTTACTCTGTGCTGCTTAGAAGGATGTATAATTGGTTCTATTGGTCAGTTATGACTGTTGCAATGTGATTATTCACATCTCATCAGAAGACCTATTTTGTCTTTACAAAGACATTTGCTTTTTGTAAAAAACAAAAAAAAGAAATGTACAAAATCTAAATAATCCCCCCCCCCAAAAAAAAACAGTGCAACTCATTACTTATTTATTATACCATCATTGCAAATGGCTGTTTGATAAAGACATGTTCATATATTAATATTGATGGAGAACATTCAAGGTTACAGCTTAGTTATATACATGAAGTGAAGATAAAGTCGCATTGTAACTTGTGATACGGTAATTACATTTAGAAAAGACATAAAATAATGACTACATTAGATGAACAGGATTGGTGACAGGTTTCCAAAAACAACCTACACATTAACTTTTTTTTCCCCCATTTTTAAAACTGATTAGATTTACAAGAAAAATACTTTAGGAAAAAAAAAAGGGCAAATTTGTTATAACTATAATGAAAATGAATCCGAATGTGGGTCCTGGCACAAAATTTAAATTGTAATAAAAAGCAGAATAACCTTAAAAAAAAAAAGAAAAAATGCGAGTAGGGAGACAAGTCATGACTACTAGAATTTACTTCTTCTAGTCTAGTACACACAGAACATGAACATAAGTCAGTGATGAGACTGTATACCTTCACCTGACAACAGGATGGGGCAAAATCTTATTTAGGCTTTACTACATACTGAATGAAATATGGGCAAAGTTATGCCATGGAAACTGTATCTGATGAGGCTGAAATACATGTACCGTGGCGGTTACTGTTATCAAAAAGCACCAGATGATACACCAAATTTGGTGGAAAGAAAAAAAAAAAAAAAAAAAAAAAAAATTGAAATTCAGTCAGACTGAACTTTTAAAAATCAAATTCATACAGCATGCAGGACTTCATTAGCTACAGTATGGGCCAAGTAGAGAGTCTATGATAAACAAAACTAAAGTTATCACCCGAAGTTTTACTTCCACTTTTTCTGTGACCTTGACACTTCCAAAATGACATCAGTTCACAATTGGACCATGACTAATATTTTGATCAAGTTTACTGACAACTTTCCCAGCAACAAGAATGCTAGGCTATACACGAACCAAACATTGATCAATTCAACGTAACTTTCATTTTGCCAGACATACTGAAGTGGGGGCAGAATTTAAATAGTTAACAATAAGAATGAGACAATCTAATACGAGCAACAAAAATACTTGACGTATAGGATGGGCAAATAAAAATTACGATTGCTAGAATTTACTTATTCCAGTTCAGTACATGGAGCAATAATTACAAAATATTTGTAGAGGAATCAACGTACATTAAATAAATTAATACAAATTAAATATAGGTTCATTTATAAACACATAATAGTTTGTATGATGATAGAGTGAAGTTAAGAAAATCTTGGTTGAAATAATAAATGCAGAAATGATAAGCTTTAGTATTTTTTTTTTTTCTATTAAGACTCATTTATCAAGACCCAAAGGTCACTCAAGGATAAGATGAATGGTGGGACAACACCGTGAGGATTAGTAACGATGGTTGAAATTGGTCAATCAATGTGTTACACCATTATAGAAAGATTTATTCAAAAGAAGCAAAAGTTGTAGATAAGAAAAAGAAGCACAACTAATACTCAGAGACGGACATTCCAAGAGCAAGTGGCAGAGGAGCCTCCAGCAAAGCAAGCTACTAAAGAATCAATATTGGCCAAAAAGAAAGTTTGGGATATTAATGACCACATGTCACAAGAGATCCATTATCTGATAAGACAAATGATTGCTGTTGATATTCAATATCTGACATTGGATTTAATAGGCTTGTTCCAAAACTTTGTTCAAATTACAGCATTCCATCAAAAGCGTACTTCACTGCAAAATAATTTGATATATTTACAAAAGTAAAACAAAAATTCAACTGTCACTTGGTGAAATTAGCAGCATTTCATGGACTACAGACATTTGGACAGATACAACAGATAATGCTCCCTTTCTGGGTTTGACAGGTTGTCGGTTTTCAAATGACTTTGAACAAATGTAAAGCTGTGCTTAGAGTTGCTCTATACTCTGATGCACACACAAGTGCAAAAATAAGTGAAGAATTGCACAATGTTCTGGGTGAGTATAAAATCTTCATTAAGGTTTTCTTAGTCTTGCCGGATTCAGGAGCAAATATGGTTGCTGGTGTCAGGGAATGTGATTTTGAATAACTATCATACATTGTAATTCAGGCTGTGAAGGCAACCATTACATCTAACAGAAATAGTCTTTCACTTGGACGCTTTCTATTAGCAATAAACAAATTAACAGAAAATCAGAATCAGCTTGATTTGGAAAAACAAACTCATTTAAGATGTGACCACATGATGGAATTCAACATATATGCTGAAAATAAATTAACAAAAAGCTTTTGTAATGTGTGCTGTTGATAAGATTTCTACCTTAACACCTTACCAATGAGGACTAAGTCCATTTGAAGAAATCACTAAAGAAACAAGTCACAGAATATCAACCATATCAATGATACCTACAAATTTAGTTGTGAGGTTATTTCTGTTAAAAGCTTTCCAATCTAATTCTAGTACTTCTGGCTTTAGTTGGTACTACCAATCCGGGTCAGAGTGGACATGGGAGCAATGGCAATTAAAGGGTGGCTCCACACTCCCCAAAGCCCGCAAGTTAGGGCCTCACCATCGGATATAG
This sequence comes from Euprymna scolopes, assembly GCF_053919585.1. Taxonomy (NCBI): domain Eukaryota; kingdom Metazoa; phylum Mollusca; class Cephalopoda; order Sepiida; family Sepiolidae; genus Euprymna; species Euprymna scolopes. Next base: position 86,674,845 of record NC_136516.1, on the reverse strand, counting down.
TTTAAGGTCATATTCAAGACCTCCGGTTTTAGTGGAATCCTTACCATTGTTGAACAATTCAGGTTATCAATGGAAACAAGATTATATATATATATATATTAAAGCGAAAATGTGTTAGTGTGTGCACTTTTTGTGTATGTCCGCAAAAGGCTTTTTTCGCTGGGCTTCTCGGCCGGCTCACTCCTTAAAACTTTTTATATACTGTCTAAATCATAATATCTACGAGTTAAGAACGGGGGACATGTCTATCTTTAATTTGCCCAACTTTTACAAGCTATTTTTGAGATATTTTTCAATCGTTGCGTCTTCGTTACGCTTTTCAGTATAAAAAAATGAATGCTGCGGCGGGGGAAACAAACTGGCTTGTAGCGCCAAACTTAGTTTGACCTTAATATGGTCAAACATCACGCGACTTAACTTTCTCGCACCCGTCAATTTCACTTTATAAACATTAAATTAAGACAGCTTTCATTTCCTATCCCCTCGTGGCCGGGATCGTTAGGTGTCTGGGTTTTTTCCCTTTTGTTTCCACTTTCGCGTCAAGGCTTCGGGTTCGAGCCTACCTTCCTACTAAAACTTTTTTTCTTTTACACCTCCAAACACCCGGCCAACGTTTTTTTTGGGGTTTTTTTTATCTCCTTCCAACACACACACCTCCAAACACCCGAGCAATGACGTCACTTTTCACGTTTTTTCCTCCTTCGTGGTATGGGTTCGAACCTGCCTACTACCACTTTTTTTTTTTTTTTTTTTTGCTCAACAGACCTCCAAACACACGGGCTAGTATATATATATATATATATTATATATATAAGACTAGTCTTCACTTTGAAATGTTTCTTTTTGAGGAATGGTTTATTTTTAATGAAGTGTTACAACTTTTCTGTCTAAAGATAGAATATTATTGGGTCTCTGTGCGTGCCGGACGTCCGTAGAATAAAAAATATGAAAAAAAGAAGAAAAAAAAAAAAATTAAAACTGCAAATTTTTATACACAATGTAGTAGATACAATTTCCTAAAAGAGATGCATTATGTTGGCTGCTTAGATTTTGTACAAAAGATAGAGCAATTAGGAATAGGAATTTTAAGGAAAAAAAAAAAAAAAAACTCTTGGCATAGATAAACTATGAAATGTGTCATCTCGTCCCCATTATTGTTCAATTATCTGAGCCAGACTTGGCATTGGAATTGTATCAATATTACTTCCTATTCATGTTATTCTTATATTGGAAAAAAAAAAAAATCATTGAAAAGGAAACAAGCCAAAGCAAAATCATACTACTGCAACACGAGGCCAGTATTTCAATAAACATTAATCAATAAAGAGAAATCAAATTAAGGTGTTTCATTAGATTGCTGTGTTTCTCTTAGTAAAAGGAAAGAAAATTCTTTGAAAGGAATTCAAAAGGGAGAACTTGATACATAAACGAAACCCAAAAAAAGTCCATGGTGATTTTTTTACAGTAGCTACCAAAACCAGATATTAATGTTGTCCCAAGGAAAATGGGAAAAAGAAAAAAGTGAAAGGAGCCAAGAAATTAAAAGGAGGAAAGGGAATACAAGGAGAGAAGGAAAATAAAGTGGGGGTGGGGACAAGGGAGGAAAGTAAGGAAAGAGAAAAGTGAAAGAAGGAGAAAGCAAAGGGGAATAAAAAGGAAAAAAAAAAAAACAAAAAAAAAAAACTCAATTTTACCACAAACTTTTAATGTGTTTGAATTAAGTTTTCCACTTGGGTTTTATATATTTGATGATAAAAATGCATTTACCCGGCATTGCTTAGGCAGAGATATGTTGCTAGGTAGAGTGCTTAAAAATATTAAATTCTATTTCAGGATATACAGCACTTCCACTTAATGATATTACCACCTGCTAGGTATTTAATCACAGGATTTTGAGTGGCAAAGAACATCAAGTTGGTTTAAAGCTTTTAAACAGACTAAATACTTTTTCCCTCGAGGTACAGAAGACCAATTACCACTTTTCATAGACACACACTTAAAATACATATGGGGTTAGATTAAAGTATTGAAATAATTGTAAAACTCATCAATTACTAGAATATCCGTCCCAGGATAGGTAAAATTCCAAACAGAACAATTTTGTATCACTTCTGTTCCCAAGTAAAGGTTTAAATTTCAAATTTATCTATGAAATAAGGTTTTCAAAGATGTGATCAAACATATATATATATATATATATATACTTGTTTATTGTTATATAAACATGCTCACATCCCGCTGCTACAAACAGCCACTTGTTTCAATCAACGTTTTTGTGTTGTTTGATTGAAACAAGTGGCTGTTTGTAGCAGCGGGATGTGAGCATGTTTATATAATAAACAAGTATTATCAGCTCTTTTTATTGAGCACTAACAACCTCGTTGAATTCACTAGTCCATTACTTTTGAATAAAAAACCCCGAGTGTATATATATATATGTCACTGTGTGTTCCTTCCTCATAGATTCCGAAACTGCTAAGCTCATCTTTTGCAAATTTCACACAAAGGTAAATTATATTTCTGGCAGTGTTCTTAGATATGTTTTGTACAGAAGTTCATTCGACAAGTATCGAAAATTTAAAAATCAGATCCTAAAAATAGTCTTTCCTATGGATAAAAAAGAATTTTTACAAGGGAATATTTTTCAGTTACACCAGCCAAGGGAGAGAATTCTCAGCAAATCATTTCTTTAAAAAAAACAGAACTATTGTTATCTGGAGGTATAGTTCAGTGGTAGATTATTCAACTACAGATAGAATAGTCCTGCTTAAGCCCAGGCGTATCTAAATTAAGTTTTTAATTTTTTTTCTTATTAATGAGTTCAATTTATGATTAAAGATATACCATTTAAAATCGCCACAAATCATTTTTTCATTTGCATATTTTAAAACTAAACATTAATCAGAAGTGACTTTTCCAGGGCATTCATTGTCAAACCCAACTATCAGCTGATGTGATATTGTAAACAAGCACAGACAGAATTTGATGAATAACATTTTTTTTTCGAATTAGTCCACCAGGCAAATTATTCCTCGTAATATATAATAATCTATAGAGGATTGATTCTATAATATACGTAATCTGCACAAATTAAAATATGTTTAAGCGTATTGCACGACCAGGCAACGCTGGGCATCCAGCTAGTGTGTATATATATATATATATATATATGCTACTTTCTTCAATAATGCCTTAAGGAACTCAGGACACAAGGAAAAGCTTAAATACAACCATTATGCTCCTCCTGCAGGCCGCTGTAATCACACATAAATATGACTCGTAAGAAACCAGTTCAAATAACAAGATCTGCCACTATCAATAACAATGTACCAGTCTACATATATAATCCAAACCAAAATACTAATCGTAATACATCTAAGTCGCATCAGGAGAAAGAAAAATATTTGGTTTAATCCTCCATTTAGTGTAAATGTCAAAACTAATATTAACTAAGGAATTCTTCAACATTGTACAAAACTCTTTCAAATACCCACACAGATATAGTTCTATTTTCAATAAAAATTCAATCAGGATTTCTTATTCAACAATGCCTAATTTAGCACAAAGAATCTTAACATCTAATAACAAAAAAATTAAAATCGGCCCAAAAAATCCCTTTCCCAATTAAGCCCAAAACTGTAATTGTAATAACAAACATCATTGTCCACTCAATAATGATTGCACTCATAAAGATGTTTTATATTCTTGCACAATTACTGAGCTTCCCATCCTCCATCTGATATAGTTACTAATCCAATATACCACTCGAGCATCCCCTCCATCTACAATCATATAACTAGCAATAATAATAGTAATAATAATAATATTAATGAGAATTTCTCCTAACAGCCATCCTAACACTAACAACACTCATTATCCCCTCCAAAATAGTCCTCGTACAATCATTGTCCCACTATTTGTTGAACACTATGAACAAAATTCAAACTATTTAACTAATACAAATCAGCAAATTAATATCAAACCTCGAGCTTTTAATAAAGTACATACATATATCGGCGCTACTTCAACATTAAGAAAAGAATATCAAACCACATTTCTTCTTTTAACAACCATAATTCTAATAATAACCAAGGAACTTCTCAAACCACTTTAACTAAAAAACTTTAACTCTAATAATACCCCCTTCTCAATCAAATGGACTATCATAAAAAAAGTCCAAGTCGTATACTCCAGGCTCTAAGCCATGTCATCTCTGCACAACCGAAGCTATAACTATAATTACTTCCCATGAAAGTAACAATATAATAAATTCTAAAAACGAACTGATCTTTCTGTAAACATAAGTCCAAATTTAATTATGGTAATTTTGAAATTACATAGTTATTACTTTAACCTTTCAGATAGATATAATTTTTCTTTAACATTATCGGTTTTTTTCTACATACTTTCTTAATACTTTATAACTTAATAATCCTTTATTTTAATTCTTTATTTCTTCTTTGCTTGGTCAGTTTTTTTATCTGCAATTTCCGTTGTAGTCTTTAAATATTCCTATCTAATATATCAATCTACCCACACATTCATATCCTGTATGTATATTTACTTACATTTTACTACATGCATTTACTTACATACATACTTGCTTTATCCGGAATTTGCAGATACCGGCCATCCTCTCCCCTTAAATTTTTTTTATTTTATATTTTATTTATTTTTTTATTTATTATTTATTTTTTCCATTGTCTTTTAACAACTCTTGCTAACATTTTATTAAGTAATAACCTGTACATTTCAGTTGACCTATTTTTTTGCCGTATATTTTTTGCGCCTTTTACCATCATTTTGTCTGGGTCATTTTGATATTTGCTTTTCTATTTTATATTTAATTCTATCACCATTTTTTTCTCTTTTTCCCTGATCTTTCTTAATTACATTATGTCTCGGCAGTCATGCCAAATGCATATCTTATTTTTCTTTTATTAATATTATTCGAATTTTTCCCCTTTTCCTTGTACATATTTGTGAATTATTCCATGGATTTCGGCCTTTTGGATTATTTTGGACCATCTTCCAATGACGTGATTTCCTTGGATTTTACATGTGTGAATGGAAATTCAATTAACTTTCTTGGATTTATATTTTTGGATTTTACCGTCATTGGATAATTTATCTTTCAGCAGACTATCCATTCACGTGTAATCACCTTTTTCTTCACCATATTCCCTCTGCTTCACTTTTTTGGTATCAAGTAAGATCTTTGACTTGTTCTTTCAAATATTTTTGTATGCAAAATTCGATCCCACATTCCTACCCTCTGATGAAAAGGGAAGTATTTCTTCGAAACTCTGGATTAAGGACTATCCACTTATCAAGTGTTTCCTTTTCAGATTAAATATGTTTTTTTTTTCAAAGTCTTTTTAACATGTTTTATTAACTGTTTGCTATTATATATATATATATATAAGAGAGAGAGAGAGATGAGGGTTGTTCCAAAAGTGAAGCCTCCTATTTTAACTGAAAACATTGAAGAGTTATGAAGACGGGCGTGGTACCATTTAAAATAAGCAACTTTTTTAATTTATTTTTCTACATAGTCACCGTCATTCTTGATGCACTTTTGCCAGATATTTAATAACACATTTTATGACAGGGGTTGCTTTCATAGACTCTCCCTCCAATATCTGCAACAGATTAAACTTTCAGAAGTGATGAACGCATAAATTCAGTCATCATAATAATGTAATTTGCAATCTTCTCTAATCCATTTGGGCAGAATAAAAAAATTGGAGGCATTACTTTTGGAACACCCTTATAATTTTGATTCTAGAAAATTTACAAGTAATAATCTTAAGAAATCTTCAGGAATTGAAATCCAGAGAATCAATACATGTTCTAAGAATCTTTTCTTGGCATGATGGCAGTTTAACAATAGTCACGTATAGCTACTGTTAATTATTACAAAATGGCACCAAGATTCTACAGCCTCTTTGAGGATCTCTTATTTCAATTAATGCTGGCATAGTAACTTTTAACGGAAAAACACAAAGTAGTTATTCACAGACTGTTTTGCTGTATCAGTTCTTCAGTGTGTCTATACATTGATTAGCAGAGATTGAAAGTTTTTTTTTGTTTTTTTTTTCTCTCTTTTGACAGTCCAAGTTTTTTTGTCCACTATACCAACATAAGCAAGAAAAGCAAATCTTACTTCATGGAAAGACCAGTACTCAAAGAGTGTGCTGTTTGTGTTTTTATAAAGAACTAATGAACACTGCTAATTTTACATCCAACAGTGCTGAACCCAAGGAGTAGGGAGAACACATCTATATATATATATCTATAAAAGTGAAAATGTGTGTGTGTGTATATTTCTTACACAATAACTATCAATTTCGGTCTACAGACTCGAGATTTGACATAAGGGGTATTGAGGTTTGGGAAAATCTTTTTGATCGGTTTTCGGCCAGAAATTTGGCTGTTAAGAGGTCACAGTTCAACGATTTGACCTTTGAGAACTCTACCAAACTCCTCCAACAATTTTGGGTCTAAACACTTGAAATTTTAGATATGGGTTCTTTGGACATGGATCAAACTTTACAATTTGATTTGAGCCCAAAACAAATGCTAAGGAGTCAAAATTGGGGTCAAAGTTTAAAAAAAAATTGACCTTTGCGGCCTCTACCAAATTACTCAGACAATTTTTGGTCTAAATATTTGAAATTTTTTATAAAGTCTATTCAGACATAGAGAAAGCTTTTTAATCGGTCTTTGGCCGAAAATTTGGCTGCCAAGGGGTCAAAGTTCAAAACATCTTACATTTGTGGTCTCTAGCAAACTATTAAGCCAATATTGGATCTAAACATTTGAAATTTTACATAAAGGGTAATCAGACATGCAGCAAGCTTTTTAATCAGTTGTTGGGCGAAAGTTTTGCTGCAAAGAGGTCAAGGTTGAAATAGTTGATCTTTGCAGACTCTACCAAACTCCTGCGCCAATTTTAGGTCTAAATTTTAGATGTAGGTTACCTGAACATGGGTCGAACATTTTAATTTGATTTCAGTCCAAAACAATGTTATGGGGTCAAAATGGTGGTCAAAGTTTTAAAAATTTTTACCTCTGCAGTCTAACTTTTCTCTATAGTAGTTAAGAAAGTCTATTATATAGAAAGGCATTACCATACATATGCACACTTTAATATATATATATATATATATATATATATATATATATATGCACATAAAGTTATGAACAGTACATAGGGCCCGAGCAAAGCCAGGATGAACTGCTAGTATTTAAATATTAACTAGCGGGATCTATGGAAATTCCACAGGGAACTGATTCATATGTAATATATTGATGTTAACATTCTGTAGATATTCAACGTAAATGGAGACACTGATATTATTGCAGCTATTTTGTTAAAACTGCAAAAGTATTTATCCAAGCTAGCAGGGACACCCGGCATAGCCAGGTCATAAAATACGCTTAAATATGATATTTTAATTCTTGGAGATTTTGTATATATATTATTATAGAGTTAACATTCTATTGATTGTTATATATTATAAAGTTGTGATTCCAAAAATAAAAAATATTTCTATATGACTTGGGTTCATCAGCTTTAATCGAAACCGAATCCCAAACTTATAAATATACTTTAGTTCCTTTAGCTATAATCAAAACCAAAACTTATGAAGAATTCTTGATAAAATTTATAAAAAAGATTAGTAAGATGCCATCAGCTAAAATCGAAACCAAGACTTCTGAAGAATTCTGGATAAAATTTTAAAAAATTATTGGAGCGCCATTAGCTGTAATTGAAACCAAAACCAAAATTATGAAGAATTCTTAGTAAGATTATTTATAAAAAAATTAAATGACTTGAGTGGCATCAGCTATAATCGAAACCAAAACTTATGAAGAATTCTTTGTAAAATTATTTATTACAAATGGAAGTACATAATTAAACGACCCGGATGTAAGTGTGACACAGAAAATAACACACGCTATCATATTAATATATAGATTTGTAAATCTACGAACACTAGAGTTTAACGCTGATGTAATCAGTATAAAAAGTGATAATTACTGCTGGTTGAGAGATTTAATCCAACCTACAATTTTTATGCTTTTACTTAAATTATAAAGACTTTGTCAATTATTGCTGCTGTCAGTATAGCATGTACCGTAGATTGATTTGTTTCACTGTAAAATACAAGGATACAGACAATAGTACTACTATTAATAATAATGGCAAACTTACTAACCCTACCATTTTTTTTTTTAAATCAGCATTTACTATTTTTAGGTAATTATGTATGAACACCTTGAAAAACTTGTCAAAAAGAACAAAAAATTGAGGAGTTTATTTAAATGTAACATAAAATAATATTTATAGTATAGTATCAGTTTCAGTTCACATGGGAAGAAATAATAATAAACCCAAGGGAAAGAGGGATAAACAAAAACCCGGCCAGAAGTAGGTTACTTTGGAAGTCAATTTCTTAAAGCTGTTCAATGCACATCAGCATATAAAACAGACATTCAACTGAATAGGATGTATTCTGTAAAAGTTTGTGATGGCAAGGTTCAACTGACTCAAAATATCAGACTCACTCCTTATTTTAAAGTCTTCCAGTATTCAAACTTTATTGTTCTGAGATTAAAACATCCAACTTAGTATTCTTAATAGTTAGACTCCACAACCCTGCTAAGGTTGTCTTGACACGACTCTTAGAAAAGATCATTTACAGTTTTAATCTGACCAGATTTCCAAGTAGCCAACATTTACAGCAACAACATATGGCAGCAATAGTTATTGTACGTGGGTGACACAAAACTAGTTCAAGAGACACTCAGCTGACTTTCCGTGCTGGAAAGTAATGGGATCGGTTGCAGATTTCAACCCATCTTATGCTATTATGTCGAACAACTGGGTTATTTATAAATATTTACATAATAACTTTAGCATTATGTAAACTCCATGCTATATCCAGTGATGCGAGTGGCTAATAGAAAAAAAATTTGAAAACAAGATGAATTTCCCCAAATAGGGAGGGAAGGAACAGCTCCCACTAATTTCATAAACCTGATGGTCATGCTCCTCTCCTTAAGATCCCCTCCCACTGCACATATGAAATTTAACAAAAAAAAAAAAAAAAAAAAAAAAAAAAAAAAAAAAAAAAAAAAAAAAAAAAAAAAAAAAAAAAAAAAAAAAAAAGATCCTGTTTCCAGACCATTCTAGCTATTCAGGGCAATTTTTAAAAATATATATTGCTATGAGATATATAAATATACAAGGGATGTATGAGAAGTTTTAAGCATTGCATATAAGAAGTGTTGATGCCATGTTCAAAACAATGATTTTTTTTTTTTTTATAAATTTAACTTTTCTAAAGTATTCTTGGCAAATTTTAAGATTTCACCATGTTTGTTACATTTTCTGCTGCTTTTTGAAGAAGAGTCAAAGATTTGATGAAAAATGTAGAAAACAGATTTCTGTAGTTATCAAGTATCTGCATTTGAAAGGCATAACTCAGAAATTCATAACATGTTGAGAACATTAGTAGAGTGTCCTTTCATATACAAGTCACATGTTGGCTTAGAGAATTTAAGTATGGCAGGGATAGTGTTGAAAGTGACCCACGGTCAAAATGACCCCCCCCCCTCCCCAACAGCAATAACCAAGGATCATCTTGGAACTTGTTTTGCAGATAATTCTGCAAGATCTAATATCAGGCCGTCTATGATATAAATCTCACCTATCTGAATGTATGTATGTCTGCCTAAAACTTTCCACAGAGGCGACGGATTTTCACGAGATCCATATTGTTTTAAAGCTCGACCCTTTGGACGACAAATATTGAAAACTCTTTCACCCTCAACTGGACACTTGTCTACAAGGATGGAGGTTGCTTTTTTTTTTTTTTGCCGATATTTTCAAAAGTCATCCCCTCTTTTCGATTGACTAGCCTTAATTTAAACATTTGTCACTTCCTGTTTGGCGATGGGCGCAACAGCAAAGACATCACTTTTTTTTCACATTCTTTTCCGGTATGGGTTCAAGACTACCTGCCTACTACCACTTTTTTTTTTTTTTTTTTTTGCTCAACTCCAAACACCCAGGTACCCAGATAGAAAAGAGCCTTCAAATATCCCTCAAGTATCCAGACAAAAAAAAAAAATTTTCTACAAGGTGGGTCTTTCATCTTGACACCGTAACAGAAACACCAGGTGCACCGTTGTGTTCAAGAGCAATCTTGAACTGTCTGAAGCTGATTTTCTCGCTATGCTATCGATGAAAGTTGGATTCATCACTACCAACCGGAAACCAAAGAACAATCAGAGCAGTAGAAGCATACAAAATCTCTGACCTCAAAAGAAGGCTAAGATCATTCCTTCAGCTGTTCTGTTTTCTGGGATTTCCAAGGTGTCATACTGATTGAAATCTTCAGAAGGGTGACACAGTGACTGAACAGCATTATTCCGGAGTGTTGAAACACCTAAGCAATCAAAAAAAAAAAAAGCCAGTAATACTGAGAAAGGAATTCTCTTCCAAGACAAACACCAGCCCACACCTCAGTTGCTGCCATGGCAATAATTCATGATTGAAGTTAAACTTGTTTTCCATCCACCTTATTTGCCAGACCTGCTCCCTCTCTGTCTTCCATCCCCAACACCCATTGAAAGAGGAGGTCAAAGCTGCAGTTGATTTTTTTTTTAGTCTCCAACAAGAGTTCTACATCAAGATACAAGCACTTTAGTGCTGTTGGAGCAAGTATTCAATTATTATTAAAAATCCCTTTTAGTTTTTCTGAGGTTTACTCACACACCCCACCTATATACAACATATTGGTCCTCATAGAGTAGAGGATAGCATTTTTATTTAAAAAAAAAAAAAATAAAATAAAAATAGTGAAGCATGCATGGTCCTCTGTGAGTGCACAGTGAACGAGGCATAAAAAAAAAAAAGACCACGTTCAGCTCCCCCCCCCCCATTTAGCCCCAAAGGTACCAAAGGGACATCAAATCTTGGTGAAAATGAACAAACGGTGTAGTTTAAGGCCTTAATATGTACATTTGAGTTCAGCACCATGCAAAACTGCTAAATAGACATACACAGAAAATGTTGGACAAATATGGTAAAATAGTCCCAAAAATGGAGTGTTTTTATTAGTTCTAAAAGAGCCCCTGGGGCACACCCAAGAGTTATCGCGAAGTATAGACAAACAAAATTATGTAGAAATCAGTTACAACTTTTCAGAAAGTTTTATAAAAGTCCAAGGCATCAATTTTTTTCAAGCACAAAAGCATCAATTTTCGCTATTTTAACCAGAAAGGCACTCCTAGGGGAGCAACCGGAGTTTTCCCGGAAAATCCATTGTCACTTTTTACTCATATCATGTTTAATGTTTGTGCAAAATTTTAAAAATTTCCGAGGCATAGTTAGAAAAGTGCGGACAGACGAACGGACAAGGATGAATTTACAGGTCCACCCTCCTTTGTCGGGGGGACCAAAAAAATGTTTTATAAAGATCTATGAATTGAATACTCTGTCTAAATCAATGAATAATGTTAAAAAAATTTTTTTTTTAAATCTATCTTCAGTATTTACTTCAACAGTGCTCAATACATGAGTAGAGCTAGTTAATAAGTTATGAAAATGTATGGCAATTAAACTAAATTGCAGAAAATTCTACATAGAAATAGGTATGGCAATTAAGCTAACTTAATAAATGCAACCACCATTTAATGCGGATATTCTTGTTTTAGGCATTTTTCATTTTTTTTTTTTTTTTTTTTAAATTGGAATCTGACAATTTTGATACAATTTTAAAAGGTCAGACTGTTAAAGCAATGAATTTTCTCCGATTCAAAAATCGGACATGAGAAAACTGAAATCTCAATTAAGTAGGCATTCCGTACAAGCCTATTTTCAGTTTTATTACTGAACCCGTGACACAAACTCCTTGCCCTTATCATCCTCTCTTATCTGTAGCCTTCAAAGCTGCTCTTATTTACAACCTTCTCACTTTTTTGCTTCCATTTAAATAAGTTTAAGTGCCCTTAAACTGAATTCTCTAACCTAAAGGTTCCATCCAAGTTTCCATTTGGCATCAAGATTGGTTGGTTGTTTTTGTTTTACGGCATATCAACCCTTTTCAGGTTATTTAATGGTGAATCCAAAGATTTTAAAGAATTTTTTTAATAGAATATATTTGTTGTTTTCACGTCGGTTTCTATTTAACCCATAGTTGGGACCCTAACAGGTACTACCACTCCGGATCAAAGTGGACCTGGGAGCAATGGTAATTAAAGGGTGGCTTCACACTCCCCAAAGCCCACAAGCTGGGGCCTCAACACTGGATATAGTTTAAGGTCATATCCAGGACCCCCATTGAGGGACTTGTACCCTCTGCAGGGGGGCAGTCGGCGTATTCTAATGCCCCACCGACAGGGCCGTGGCGTCAAGAAGAGTTATATTCTTTATACAAAGTCACGATCTTACCACTCCTACACCATTTTGATTGTGCTAAACAAGTGTTTCCCAAATGGTGCAACATAAAATGGCAGGAATATTCAAAGGCAATGAAGAATTTAAATAAATATGCAACTGTTTTATACTTTTGGGCTGTTTAAAGATATCCAAAAGCGCTACGGCATTGCATTGATTAAAGATAAAATGAAGGAATGGGAGCTTAGATTAGAAGTCACTGGGAACCAAACCAAGAGGAAAGCTGATGATGAAATAGGCAAACACCCTGCAAAAAGATCTCTGTAAAACCAGCCTACACCCGAACCAAGCCTGTGGTCATATCAAGTAGAAACAAAAATTCATTATTGTGGACATGTAGGTTGAGATTAACGAAAAGTGTCTAATCAGGATTCTACAGACAAATTTATCTTTCGTTAACCTTTGACAAGTAAATAGTTTCATTTACTTTTGTAATATGACATCTTTTTCTGTGACGAGTACATACATTTTTTAAAATAATGGTAATTCTAAATATGCACCAAATTTTATGCTAAGATTTGAAAGTATAAACATTCAAATTTCTTTAGATGTCTTTTTTTAAACAGCCTTCATTAAAGAAAAAAAAACATTGTTCTATTAAACTTGTTTTTGTTTAAATAATTTGATTTCTCATTTTATTAAAAAGCAAATAAAACGTTGAAAAGACATTTTTCACTCGGTTGAGCTTTGGATGATAAAAAAAAATAAAAAATAAAAAAAAAACTTGCAAATGCAACTATTTCACTTGCAACGTAAAGCCCTGCTAATGATCATCTTATAAAGTAGTTGCAACAGAGATGCGACTGGCAAGTCATTGTATGTAGTATCAAGCTTATTCTCTAGATGTCTTAAGGTAATCATCCCAATTGAAGTAAAAGTCACATTCATCAATAACCTACTACATGGCACACAAGATTGGAAAGCATGCAAGATTAAGAACGCTTGCGGAGCCGTGCGGATTCTGTGGTGAAGTGTCCTGAAAGACAGCATTTGATTGATAAGATCAAATCACTCATCACCGCTGTTTTCTTAAATGCATTTAATTTATTTTTAAAAAATTGAAACAAACCGAGCAGGCCTCCTTCACAAGTGAAAAATTTACTGTCATGACTAGGGCTATGACAACAGCATATTCTTTTCTTTGTTTTGATTCTCATAAGATATCAATGGATATAGACCTATCTTTTTATGTAGTGATGCGGTTCTCAGTTGATCATGTCGGATACACATATATATATATATATACATACACACACACTCGAGAGTCAAAACAATGAAAAGAATATGCTGTTGTCATAGCCCTAATCATGACTAATATTTGTGCAAAATTTTTTTTAAATCTAAGACGTGATTATTGCGATAAGTACAAACAAACAAATGAACAGAATGAAATACTCTGTTCAATAACTTCCTTTGTCAGGGGGAGGGGGGAATAAATAAAAAAAAAAAAAAAAAAAAAAAAAAAAAGCATGCAAGAAAATTTTCCTTCTGGACATGCATCCATTACAGAAAAACAAAGTTTGAAAGCTATTGCAGTGGGGAGTTATCAATTTCTGTAGAATAATAGTTTTGCTTTCTCCCCACCTTGGAGGTGGGAATCAGGTTTTGAAAATGTATCTTAACTTTTGGTGCTAGAGGGAATTGTTTTCTCAAGAGCTGGGCTTTGAGATCTTTAATGTCATAAGTGCCAAGCAAGAAGCGTCACAAAACATTTGTAGCAAAACGTGTTTTTCAGAACGATTAACTGAAAAAGCAGGGGAGAGGGTATTTGGAATCAAAAGTTTTAATTGGAAAATTAGTTTTCTTAAAAAAAAAATTTTCTTAAGCTGTTCTTAACATTCAGACAAACGACAATATTAGAACAAAGAAAATGTTCTCACCCCAGGATGGCCAAGATCCACACCACCTCCCAGCCGAAGCACTGTTGAGGAAGGGAGAAGTGTTGCATCATGCTCAAGTTTAACCTGAAATTGTACAAGATAAGATTTAACCCTTGTGTCGATCATTCTTTACAACTACACGAGCAAGTTTTGCATGAATAGCCAATTTGTGTAACAAGCAGTTTTTTTAATTTTTTTTTTTTTTAAATTTACTCATTAAATCAGATGTCACCAGGTTGGCCATTGTATTAATTTGATGTTTGTGAAGATACTTAGGCAGTACAAGAACCGTGTTATCTTTGGAATTGTTCAGGCGATTTACAGAAAACACTGGAAGGTGCCAAACAAAAGTTTCATGTTTTTTTTTCTGCAAACCCTGGCCAATTTGTTCAGTGGAAAATATTAAACTAATTCAATGAAAAATAAAAATATTCTTGAATAATTATTAGATATGTTTTACAAAATTTTTACAAAATTAAAATCAAGGAAAAAAAAACAAAAAAAAAAACACATTCATAAATTTTTATGGAGCAAAAAAATTTTTTTATGTTTTTTTTATAATGAATTTATTTTTTTTTTTTTTAATTTAGATTTGTTTTAAATAAATCAATGATAGATTTTTTTATTTTATATTTTTGTATTAAGATTTTAAGGTGCTCAACACTTCGCTACCTGCCAGCATTTTTTGTAAACCACCTAGATGATTTCAGTAATAATAGCACAGTGCTTATGCTACATTTGTATTTTGTTTTATGGCATATCAATCCTTTTCGGATCATTTAATGCCAAATCCAATAATTTTGGAAAAGGTTTTATGATTCAAATTCTTTATATCTTCAAATATTTATCGTGTTTGGTTGTTTTGAATTTGCAGAGCATGATTGAGTTTCGCAATAGGAAAAGGAATAAAAATAACAATGTTTGGTGTATTTTACGAGTTCATCTACGAAGCAGTTACAGGGTTAGAAGGCGTAATATCGTGAATAATAAAAAAAAGCTGATTTAAAGCTGACCTGGAGTTCAACTTGACCCCACCCTCAGGTCTATGTAGTTTGTTGTTCGAACAGTGAGTGGCTAGAGATCACTCAATCATAGACTTCAAATTGTCAAACTTTGGCAGTAGAGAGATGCAGTGGCGAAGATAGAGTCAGCTCAACCCACTTTACATGAATGATGTTTCAAGTATCCGCAACTTCACATGTAACCAACCATGCCTTAATGTCCAGTGTGTTAAGTAAAAACTTACAACCTTGCAGGTATTAATATCTGCAGCCAAATAGAACTTCATGCAAACCAGATAATCCTGAGGTATGACCTTTGTGGGTTCTGTGTAGAAATCCAATTCCAAAACATTTGCTATAGTATCATATAAATAACGAAATAATGAAAAGGGAAATGTGGACCCGATGGAGTGGGGGGGGGGGTGCATACACAACGGAAACGGATGGGGGGGGGACAAAAGTGAAATGGAGGTGGGGAGGCAAAAAGAAATGAAAGAAAAGAGAAAAAATTAAAATGGAATAATTTTCAATTAAAATATAAAATTAAAAATGTGCTGAGATGCCAACAGCAGAAGAAATACGAAAAAACTCAGCATCATATTTGATTTAACGTCTGTTTTACGTATTGGCATATGTCTGACAAATTATAAATTTAATTCCGAACTGACTTATCTCCGTGAAAAACAGAACAAGTGAAAAGGAAGAGGATACAGCATTGAAGATTTATGCCTATGTCATTGTCACCACTGGTTTAGTATTACTAGACTTGGAGAATCGTACAAAATTACAACCTTCAATAATTTAAGACTGGTTTTCATAAATCAATGCTTATAAAATTATGCTTTTTATTTAATTTTTTCTTTTTTTTTTTTTTTTTTTAAATATTTATAAAACGTGTTGCAACATTAGATTAGCAAATCAGTCTTGCTTAAAAAGTATGGATTCTAAAAATACCAATTTTGTCCCGAAGTATTTTTACCTTTAAATGGTTAGTTTTAAGTGTAAGGAATGTCTTACGCAGCTATGCACAGTTAAGTGGATAGCACAAGGTTATAATTAAGAATGAGGACTGTATTAGCAGCTACTTGCCGAGGAGACAGACATTTTGAGAACAATTATCTTGATATTTCAGTGGGAGATTCGAGAAAGCTTACAAAACAAGCACTTAGCAACATTTGAAATGAATATAATAATAAAAGTAAATCGAGTGTTTAGCATCATTCCCCCCCTTTGTTTTGGTTGCTAATTTGTATTTGTTTAGAACTGCCTTTATTTGTCTAACTAGCGTCCCTATTTACTTGCTGCTCCACGAGGGCAGAGTTAGACACAAGATCAGATATTAATGTGTGAAAAATCAGCCTTGGAAAAAAAAAAAAAAAAATTACTCTGGATAGAGAAACAAAAATAAAAATTGCCTCCGTTTAGAAAGATCTCTCTTACTGACTGAAGACAATAGATGAAATGCAACATCAGAACAAATGTTGGGGAAAATATTTTTGCCAATTTCAAAATCTTAAAAAAAAACTATTCATAATAACAATTTTTGCTCTCTATAACTTAATTCCATCTATCAACAAGCTTACAAATCCCTCGCTTGCAAAATTATTTTGATGTGAAATATGAACATAATTCATGTTCAATCTCCTGTTGTAATGTTAATCTATGGTCATCGAAATGGTTTTAAACTCCTCAAAGTGATAATCAGAGGGAGCTAAGTCAGGAGAATGTGCAGAATGGGGCAAGATTCCCAACTAAATTATCCTAGAAAATCTTTGGTCGATAATGCTGTGCAAGGACAAGCATTATCATAATAGAAGAGGACTCCCTTTCTGTTGACTAAAGTTTTCTGGTCAACATGGATGAAAAAAGTTAATCCAAAACTACTTTTCAGCAGACCCACTCCTACCACAAGTGTAGTTAAGAGTAATAAAAAAATTAAAAAAAAAATTCCAGATTCCATCTTAAAAACATACGGTTTTGACAATGCTAAAATGACTAAAAGAAACGCTTACAAATATAGCACCTGCTAAACCTAGTAAATAAAAAAAGAAAAAAAAAAGAAAAATGAAAACAGTTATGTAACAAGAATGGAGTTGAAGTAAAATGAACTAAGAAGCCAGTTCCGTATAGCAACTGAGTCAGCTGTCCTAAAAGCCTACACGATTGAAGTCATGGTAAGGGGGTAACACAAAAACAACATGGACTGTAACATAAAAGTTAACACTGTATCAAGAAGCAGTAGCAAATGCAGGGTATGTTAAGTTCAAATCTAGTTCATTCCAATCGAAACACTTTCACTTAAAAGATGTTAGCAACCTTTATGTGGTCCTTATCGAAAGTACTTGATGCCTTTCTAGAAAGAATTCTAACAAAAAATATCAGGGAAGCAAATGCCGATAATTATTCAATTCATCTATAATATAAAAGGCAAAATGGGTGCACGCGTTTGTGTATGTCCACGAAAGGCTTTTTGCATCAGGGTTCTTGCATCAGATTCCGGGAGAAGTTTTTGCATACTTCCTAGATCGTAATATCTCAGATTCACAAATCGATTATTGTCTATCTTTTTTTTCTTCAACTTTTAAAAAATTCTCTCCGCCCTGTCGTGTCGGCTGTTTGTCTTTTCCGTATAAAGCAAAACTATTCAAATGCAAATGACAGCTCGATGGCCTGGTGGTGACCATCACTGCACCAAAATGAGATTAGCTCTCAGTCAATGGAGAGGGAAACCTTTCTATAATGAGAAAATTTCATTTTTAAGCAAATTTTGTCACATTTTGTTTTTGTGAGAAAACAAATACCAACAGAAAGCGCCCTCAGCCAGTTTTAAAAGCAATATGTATTTCTGTGCATGCGTGGTGACTCCTATGATTCTTAACTTAATTACCAACTCATTAAATTCAATAACCTCTTTGGCCTAATGGTTAGCGAGGAAGACTAATTACCCTACGTTTTCGAGTTCAATCCCACCTTTTTTTTTTTTTTTTTTTTTTTTAATTTCAATTCACCATCCTCTTTTTTCTCTAATGGTTAGCGTGGAAAACTAATTACTCATCTCTATCTTTTTTTTTTTTTTTTTTTTAAAATCACGTGGAAGCCATTCTTAACATCACTTTGTCCTTGTGCCAATATCCTCCACTCAGGCAATGCTGAGTACCCCTGCTAACGTGAAATAAATCAATGATGAGCAACAACAGCAATTGCAAAATGCATGAAGTATTGCTGCCACACCTCAACTAGTGTAGCAATAAATAGCCTCTCCCTCCTGGACAGATTGCAACAAAGAGGTTCTATTCTAATAGCTGCCGTATTGTCTGTCAAGCTCCAGCCCTCGTCACATTTTCGCAGTGTTACATCCCTATGCTTATTTTACAAGTACTGAACTTGTTGCACTTGTATAACCACCCCATCCCACCTCCTCTGAACGAAAATACCCGAGACTAGAAGCAAAATCCCACTCATTCGCTGTGAAGGTCCATAGATGCTCGAAGATATTTTATTCTAATAGCTTCTTTCTTTGGACCACTTGCCTTCAGATTTTCCTCCTTGCCTCCCCTCCCCAAAATCTAGCCCCTTATGCTTAAGTAGTAATATACCTTGTTTGTGGGTGCAGGAAAAGACGCCAAATATTTAGTCTTGTATAAAATCCAGGCGAACGGTTCTGCTGCCGAGATCACTTATCAATAATTCATGATATGGCATCCAACTAAAAAATATCTATTTGAAATAATTTAGATTGAATGTGGCTGCAGAGAAGTAATTCTATTAATATCCATATTGAAGTTGTAACAAAAATGCAATTAGTAACTATGACAACTTATAATGGGTAAAGCTTTGCATATTTTTTGTTTAAATATCTTGATAAAAGTGAAAATATGTGCGCGTGTGTGTGTGAACACTTCTCAGCCTATATACTTAACGAATTTTGATCTACAGACTTGAAACCTGGTATATAGAGTATTCAGATATGTGGAAAACTAATCGGCTTTCATCCAGAAAAAAAAAAGGGGCTACTAAGGAGCCAAAATTGAAAAATTGGTATTTGGGGATTATCGGATTTTTATCTGGTTTTCAACTACTTCACAACTGCACATGTGTGAATTGTTCACATTATGTTAAGAATAAGTAGGTTTGAAAACACTTTAAAAGATCAGGACAAGCTGGCCTAATGGTTATCATACTTGACTATTTTCAGGTTTTGGTTTCAATCTCAGCTTGCATTTTTTTTTTTTTTTTTTTTTTTTACTTAACTTAGAAGAAATTAGTCACATATGCATATCTCAGTTTCTTTAGTTTTTTAACTTTATTTTTTAAGGAATTTTACATTCCATTTAATACCGGGCAACACCGGGTACATCTAGTGTCAGGGCTCTATAGATAAATTTATCTTTAGTTGACGTTTGACAACTAAATATTTTCGTTTACTAGCCAAATAGAAAACTTACTAGCCAAACCCACGTGATTTTTGGAATATGACATCTTCGTTCTGTGACGATTATGTACATAATAAAGTTGGGTTTTTTTTTGTATTTTTCAATAAGTAATTCTAAATATACAACAAATTTTATGTTGATACTTGAAGGTATTCTAATAATGATTCTAATTTCTTCAGATGTTTTTTTAAACAGTCTTCGTTAAAAAAAAGAAAAAAAAAGTATATTATTCTATTAAACTTTTTTTTTTTTTTTTTTTTTTTTTTAAATAATTTTACTTTTTTTTCTTTTTTTTTTTTAAATAAAACGAACAAAGTTGAAAAGATATTTTTCATTCAGTAGTGAGCTTTGGAAAATTGTCAGTGAAAGAAATACAATCGCCAAAAGATAAGCGTTCCATTATTTCTAGTTGCCACTTTGAAAAATCATTCGCAAATACGATTATTTCACTCGCAATGTAGAGCCCTGAGTGTGTGTGTGTGTATATATATATATATATATATATATATATATATATATATATAACACTTTTCACTTAAAACTATTTGGGATTATTTAGGCCAAAAATAGCACAAGAATCATCTACTTAAATCATAATTAAGAAATAAAAATTATACTAAGTTGTGTGCTACTAGAATTTAGTTCATCAGCATCATTGAAAGGTTTCGAACATTTTTGAAAATCTTTCAGGAAACTGAAATGTTTTTTAAATTTGCTCATTAACATCTCATTTAAAAATTCAGTTTATATAATACTAGCAGTAACCATGGAAATTCCATGGAATGAGAAATATATTTAATCCACAAATGTTTTGATAAAGCTGATATTTTTCTGAATAGCGAAAAAATAAAGTTTTATGGACAGAAAAAAAACAAAAAAACGCAAATATAAGCATTCCTATGAAAAATAGTGTTCATTGTATTTTAAATATAAAACTGACTAAAATTAAATTAATAGTTCTAATAAATACTCTAATATTGTGGTACATAGTTCAATAATAAAATCATATTGTAAGAAAATCTTTAATTTACTCCTTCCGTCCAGCACCTCTTGGCAGACAATGTTTTGTCATTTCTTTCGAATGTTCCGTTTTTTTTACATAAAGTTTTGTTGACTTTTAATTGATGAAGAACTGCTGCACGTGAAAATTATGAGTTCCTTTCTTGCACCATTATAACAATGATCATATATTATGACAATGATCATATATTATGACATCCAAAAACTAAGTTACAAAGGGAACTCGCTCATTCTTGTCTAGGGTTGCCAGATTTATCTTTGTAAAGCCAAATTTGGCAAATTTGGTCATTTTTGAAACAGTTTTGCGTTCAAAAATTTTACTTCACTGTTTTCAAAACATGACATATGAACTAGGGAAGAAATAACAGAATATTAAATAGACTAGCAAAAAAAAAAAAAAAAAAAAAAAAAAGTATAATGTACAACAAACATGCTACGAAAGGCAAGATAAGTTTAAAAAAATATATATATTTTGTTTACAGAAAGTTTTTAGATGAAACAAGTCATTGGTACCATCAGTCTCAAACCCGATAATCAGGACCGTTTTAGATACCCATATCAAGCTCTCTTCAGCCAATACTCATCCTATATCTATAAAAGTGAAAATGTGTGTGTGTATCTATGTCCGTGTACATTTCCCTAACAAATACTCGAAATTTGAGATACAGGGTATTGAGATTTATGAAAATCTTTTTACTCGGGTTTCAACCAGAAATTTGGCTGTTAAGGGGTCAAAGTTAAACGATTTGACCTTTGAGAACTCTACCAAACTCCTCCGCCAATTTTTGGTCTAAACACTTGAAATTTTAGATACACGTTACTTGGACATGGATCTAACTTAATAATTTCATTTAAGCCCAAAACAATAAATGTTAAGGGGTCAAAATTCAGAAAAATTTGATCTCTACAGTCTAAAAAAGTCAATTTTTGGTCTAAACATTTGAAATTTTACATAAAGTGTATTCAGACATAAGGCAAGCTTTTTAATTCTTTTTTTTTTTTTTTCTGAAAATTTAGCTTCCAAGGGGTCAAAGTTCAAAAGATGTGACCTTTGCATTTTCTAGTAAACTATCAAGCCAATTTTGGGTCTAAACATTTGAAATTTTACATAAAGAATATTCAGACTTTCAACAAGCTTTTTAATCAGTTTTTGGGTGAAAATTTGGCTGCCAAGAGGTCAAAGTTGAAAGAGTTGACCCATGCAGACTCTACCAAATTCTTTTCACTATGTTAGTTAAGGAAGCCTATTATATAGAAAGGCATTACCATACATATGCATACTTTAATATATACATATTCATATAAAGTTATTAACAGTACATAAGGCCCGAGCAAAGCGCAGATGAATTGCAAGTATATGTATATATATATATATGTTTGTGTGTGTGTGTGTGTGTGTGTGTGTGTGTGTATATATATATATATATATATGTTTGTGTGTATATATATATATATACTAGCAGGGGTGCCCGGCGTTGCTCGGGTGTTTGGAGGTGTATGCTGTGCAAAAAAAGCAAAAAAAACAAAAAAATGGTTAATTTTTTAAAACTTTGACCCCTATTATGACCCCTTAAAATTTATAGTTTCGGGCTCAAATCACTTTATTAAGTTAGATCCAGGTTCAAGGAACCTATATCTAAAATTTCAAGTGCCTAGACCCAAAATTGTCGGAGGAGTTTGGTAGAGTTCTTAAATGGTCAAATCGTTGAAATTTGACCCCTTAACAGCCAAATTTCTGGCTGACACTCGTCACATCGATTTTCCCAAATCTCAGTACCCGGTATTTCAAATTTCGAATCTATAGACTAAAAATTGACAGAGTTATTGCGTAGGGAAATGTAGACAGACAGACACGCTCACTTTTATAGATATATGTTTGTGTGTGTGTCTGTGTGTGTGTATATTATGTTTGTGTGTCTGTGTGTGTGTATATTATGTTTGTGTGTGTGTGTGTGTGTATATTATGTTTGTGTGTGTGTGTGTGTATATTATGTTTGTGTGTGTGTGTGTATATTATATGTTTGTGTGCGTGTGTGTGTGTATATATTATATGTTTGCGCGTGTGTGTATATATATGTTTGCGCGTGTGTGTATATATATGTTTGCGTGTGTGTGTGTGTATATATGTTTGCGTGTGTGTGTGTGTGTGTATATATATGTTTGCGTGTGTGTGTATATATGTTTGCATGTGTGTGTGTATATATGTTTGCATGTGTGTGTGTATATATGTTTGCATGTGTGTGTGTATATATGTTTGCATGTGTGTGTGTATATATGTTTGCATGTGTGTGTGTGTATATATGTTTGCATGTGTGTGTGTGTGTATATATATGTTTGCATGTGTGTGTGTGTGTATATATATGTTTGCGTGTGTGTGTGTGTGTATATATATGTTTGTGTGTGTGTATATAGATATGTTTGTGTGTGTGTATATATATATGTTTGCGTGTGTGTGTGTGTATATATGTTTGCGTGTGTGTGTGTGTATATATATGTTTGCGTGTGTGTATATATATGTTTGCGTGTGTGTGTATATATGTTTGCGTGTGTGTGTGTGTATATATGTTTGCGTGTGTGTGTGTATATATATGTTTGCGTGTGTGTGTGTATATATATGTTTGCGTGTGTGTGTGTATATATATGTTTGCGTGTGTGTGTGTGTGTATATATATGTTTGCGTGTGTGTTTGTATATATGTTTGCGTGTGTGTGTGTGTATATATGTTTGCGTGTGTGTGTGTGTATATATGTTTGCGTGTGTGTGTGTGTATATATGTTTGCGTGTGTGTGTGTATATATGTTTGCGTGTGTGTGTATATATGTTTGCGTGTGTGTGTGTGTGTATATGTTTGCGTGTGTGTGTATATATATGTTTGAGTGTGTGTGTATATATATGTTTGCGTGTGTGTGTATATATATGTTTGCGTGTGTGTGTGTATATATATGTTTGCGTGTGTGTGTGTGTGTATATATATGTTTGCGTGTGTGTGTGTGTGTATATATATGTTTGCGTGTGTGTGTGTATATATATGTTTGCGTGTGTGTGTGTGTGTATATATATGTTTGCGTGTGTGTGTATACATGTTTGCGTGTGTGTGTATACATGTTTGCGTGTGTGTGTATACATGTTTGCGTGTGTGTGTATACATGTTTGCGTGTGTGTGTATACATGTTTGCGTGTGTGTGTGTGTATACATGTTTGCGTGTGTGTGTGTGTATACATGTTTGCGTGTGTGTGTATATATGTTTGCGTGTGTGTGTATATATGTTTGCGTGTGTGTGTATATATGTTTGCGTGCGTGTATATATGTTTGCGTGTGTGAGTATATATATGTTTGCGTGTGTGTGTGTGTGAGTATATATATGTTTGCGTGTGTGTGTGTGTGTATATATATGTTTGCGTGTGTGTGTGTATATATATGTTTGCGTGTGTGTGTGTATATATATGTTTGCGTGTGTGTGTGTGTATATATGTTTGCGTGTGTGTGTGTGTATATATGTTTGCGTGTGTGTGTGTGTATATATGTTTGCGTGTGTGTGTGTGTATATATATGTTTGCGTGTGTGTGTGTGTATATATATGTTTGCGTGTGTGTGTGTGTATATATATGTTTGCGTGCGTGTGTGTGTGTGTATATATATATGTTTGCGTGTGTGTGTGTGTGTGTGTATATATGTTTGCGTGTGTGTGTGTGTATATATATGTTTGCGTGTGTGTGTGTGTGTGTGTATATATGTTTGCGTGTGTGTGTGTGTATATATGTTTGCGTGTGTGTGTGTGTGTATATATGTTTGCGTGTGTGTGTGTGTGTATATATGTTTGCGTGTGTGTGTGTGTATATATGTTTGCGTGTGTGTGTGTGTGTATATATGTTTGCGTGTGTGTGTATATATGTTTGCGTGTGTGTGTGTGTATATATGTTTGCGTGTGTGTGTATATATATGTTTGCGTGTGTGTGTATATGTTTGCGTGTGTGTGTATATGTTTGCGTGTGTGTGTGTATATGTTTGCGTGTGTGTGTGTATATGTTTGCGTGTGTACATATATAGGTTTGCGTGTGTACATATATAGGTTTGCGTGTGTACATATATAGGTTTGCGTGTGTACATATATAGGTTTGCGTGTGTACATATATAGGTTTGCGTGTGTACATATATAGGTTTGCGTGTGTACATATATAGGTTTGCGTGTGTACATATATAGGTTTGCGTGTGTACATATATAGGTTTGCGTGTGTACATATATAGGTTTGCGTGTGTACATATATAGGTTTGCGTGTGTAAATATATAGGTTTGCGTGTGTAAATATATAGGTTTGCGTGTGTAAATATATAGGTTTGCGTGTGTAAATATATAGGTTTGCGTGTGTAAATATATAGGTTTGCGTGTGTAAATATATAGGTTTGCGTGTGTAAATATATAGGTTTTGCGTGTGTACATATGTCTGTATATAGGTTTGCGTGTGCACATGTCTGTATATAGGTTTGCGTGTGTACATATGTCTGTATATAGGTTTGCGTGTGCACATATGTCTGTATATAGGTTTGCGTGTGTACATATGTCTGTATATAGGTTTGCGTGTGTACATATGTCTGTATATAGGTTTGCGTGTGTACATGTCTGTATATAGGTTTGCGTGTGTACATATGTCTGTATATAGGTTTGCGTGTGTACATATGTGGTTTCTCTCTTTTCATTTTTCTTATTTTGTTTAAGCCAGGGATGGGGCATCCTACCAGATGCCAAACATACACCTGCTATTTTAGACACTCCAACCGAGAGATCTTTTTAAGATTCTAACTGTCCCTTTAAGTGCAATTGTTTGAATCTCCTTTGCACTTGGTTTACCTGGTATATTTGTAAGATAGTTTGTAAAATTCTTTTTCATAAGTCCGGTTGCTCCTATAATTACTGGAATGATAGAGATCTTCTTAAGGTTCCAGTTTCTTTTCATGTCATACATAAGACCCTGGTATTTAGTAATCTTTTCCCTCTCAGCTCTGTTTAACCCAGCATCATTCGGGACACTAACTTCCACCAAGGTTGCTTCCTTCTCCTTCTTGTCCCATATTACAATGTCAGGTTTTATAGCTCCGTTTTCTAGGTATGTGGCTGTAGGGATTGCATAGTCATAGTGGATGGTATATGACTTGTTTCCGACTGTTCTTTCGGGTATATGTTCCCATGACTTCTTACTGCATTCGATATTTAACTTATTGCAGATCGTCCAGTGGAGATATTTGCATACTTCATTGTGTCGCATTGTATAGTAGCCGTCCCCTAGCAGAACCTTACAGCTAGAAATCAGGTGGCTCACACTACTTCTGTGTGGCAGAACCTGCATTTGTTGTCTTTGCTGAGATCACTCATTTTTTTAAACGCATTGGTCATCAAGCCTTGATCTTGGGCAGCTATTATATACTTCTCCTGGTCATAGTGGAGCGATCCATCCTTTAGCCAGCTTATAGACCCTTCCTTATCAATATAGTTTTGGTTATATTCGTCCAGAAAATACTTGGCCCGTTGTTGGTTGGCCCATTCTTCAACTTTCTTGTCATGGAAAGCTTTAGTGTATTTCTGGCGACTTTTTCTGGCTATTTCAGTCGCAGGTATCTTTTCTGTTTCTGTCTCACTTGTAAGACAGTCTTCCCCAAAATGTTTGGCCAGTTTTGTGATGGATGTTGTTCTACTGGCTCTTGATTCCTGATGTTGGTGTACCATCTTTAGAGTTGGGTTTTTAGAGCTCATCAGATATTGTCCGGTGCTCACAATAGTTGCACGATGTTGATGGTCAATCTCCGAGAGCCCCATACCTCCTTTCCATCTGGGCAGATACATTCTAGACAGACACTGGTTTCTGTATATTACTTTATACATTGTCAGCATTTTACGTGTCTTAGTGTCTAGTCTATTTGTCTTTTTGTGGCCAGTCGACAATACCAAAACTGTATGTTACCACTGGCATGGCTAGTTGGTTAATGGCAGTTATTGTTTCTGGCTGTGAGTTCTGTTTTGCATATCTTCTTGACTCGGCGTATGTACTCACTTCCAATTTTGTTTCTCATCTTGGCATGCTGGATGGTATCATTCTCTTCTATGCCACGGTATTTGTATCCTTCCTGCCCTTCTAGGTCCTTGATGGTGGTATATTCATCAAGCTGTATATTTTTTCAGTTTCGATCTTCTTCCCAGATAGGTTTGTGTGTGTACATATGTCTGTATACAGGTTTGTGTGTGTACATATGTCTGTATATAGGTTTGTGTGTGTACATATGTCTGTATATAGGTTTGTGTGTGTACATATGTCTGTATATAGGTTTGTGTGTGTACATATGTCTGTATATAGGTTTGTGTGTGTACATATGTCTGTATATAGGTTTGTGTGTGTACATATGTCTGTATATAGGTTTGTGTGTGTACATATGTCTGTATATAGGTTTGTGTGTGTACATATGTCTGTATATAGGTTTGTGTGTGTACATATGTCTGTATATAGGTTTGTGTGTGTACATATGTCTGTATATAGGTTTGTGTGTGTACATATGTCTGTATATAGGTTTGTGTGTGTACATATGTCTGTATATAGGTTTGTGTGTGTACATATGTCTGTATATAGGTTTGTGTGTGTACATATGTCTGTATATAGGTTTGTGTGTGTACATATGTCTGTATATAGGTTTGTGTGTGTACATATGTCTGTATATAGGTTTGTGTGCCTACATATGTCTGTATATAGGTTTGTGTGCCTACATATGTCTGTATATATATATTGGTGTGTGCCTACATATGTCTGTATATATATATTGGTGTGTGCCTACATATGTCTGTATATATATATTGGTGTGTGCCTACATATGTCTGTATATATATATTGGTGTGTGCCTACATATGTCTATATATATATATTGGTGTGTGCCTACATATGTCTATATATATATATTGGTGTGTGCCTACATATGTCTATATATATATATTGGTGTGTGCCTACATATGTCTGTATATATATTGGTGTGTGCCTACATATGTCTGTATATATATATATATATATATATATATATATATATTGGTGTGTGCCTACATATGTCTGTATATATATATATATTGGTGTGTGCCTACATATGTCTATATATATATATATATATATATTGGTGTGTGCCTACATATGTCTGTATATATATATATATTGGTGTGTGCCTACATATGTCTGTATATATATATATATTGGTGTGTGCCTACATATGTCTGTATATATATATATTGGTGTGTGCCTACATATGTCTGTATATATATATATTGGTGTGTGCCTACATATGTCTGTATATATATATTGGTGTGTGCCTACATATGTCTGTATATATATATTGGTGTGTGCCTACATATGTCTATATATATATTGGTGTGTGCCTACATATGTGCCATTTTTATTCTTACTGCATTATCACGGGCTTCGTGCTTGTACTTGAAGATTTTAAAACTGCCCTGTTTACATCATAACGGACTACCACAATTTCCAGGAAAAAATAAAAAAAAATCAAAAAGAAACTCTTGAAAAGGCCTTTTTCATGCCGAAAGCTTGCTTAATATCTTTATATATTTAAAGAAAAAAATCGTTTTGGTTTTCTATAAAAAAAACAATATATATAAATATAGTATACAAGCAAGCAACCGTTTCGCAAAAGTTATTAGAAACAAAGACAGGTGTGTCTAAAGAAAAAAGTTAATTATATTACAGGTAAATCAAATTAGTACAGTTTAACATCAGAAACATCTGGTTGTATGAACTAGGTTTGCACTGTTCAAATGCACACACGCACATACACACACAACTAATGCTCATACAAATATGGTATGCTAATGTGCTTTTGTTCTAGCTTCTACAGTTCAATTATTACACAAGAATTATGACACTATTATAATGGTTTGGCGAGTTTCATAATGGCTGACAAACTCAAATCATTAAATCAAATATGATGTTGATATGTGAGGATTGCACTGTTCTAATGTGCACACAATCATACGTTAAATCGTTCCAGACAAGACATGAAGCCACTTTGTGCAAGGAGCTAAAAGAAAAATGCCACTTCAAAAAATGTCCAACAATAAGTGTTAGATGGCTAGATTTGAACCTAGGAATCAGCAATTCTTCCTGTATCAGAAACATTGGCCATTAATATGACGACTAAAGAACAAAGTAAAGGAAGTGAGAGTTATGGGGCTGCCTTTATTTTGTCCTTTAGTACTCACATGCCATGAGCAATTTTTAGTTTCTTATATCAAGTGACTTCATGCTTTGCCTAGAGCAATTTCCAGAAAAAAAAAAAAAAAAAAAAAAGTTATGATAATGCATTGGAATACCGCTGTTGACCAAGGGAAGAGTCTATGCAGTTTATAATTAGGGAAGGAAAATCTTACCAGTGAGGATTGAGGTCATGCGTTGAATGCAGAGAAATTCTATGAGAATGATACAATGGAGGTGTAATGCGAGTCTCAAAGACAGGCTTAAATTTCATGATCTAAGAGGAAAATAAAATTTGGACAGTACAGGAAGATGCTGAACAGGAGACTTTAATGGTATGGTTATGTAGAAAGAATAGATGCGAGTTTGGGGTTAGTAGATGTAGAACAGTTGAAGTAACAGGTTCAGTTCAAAGAGGAAGGCCAAGGTAACTGCAAAGATTTTCTTGAAGACAAAGATTATAAATTTGCTGAAATTAGTCCTTTCACGAAAGAGCAGGACACAAAATGTTTTAAATAATAGAATAACAAAGACTTTCGCTGGCGAGGACTACTATTAACCATAACCAGTTATTCAGTCCTTTTGGAATTTTCATCTATTTTTCTCGTTATGTACTGAATATTTATTTGTTAATGAAACCTATATGAAATATGTTCCTTATTAAATTTTAAAGATTTCCTATTCTGAAAAAAGTTTTTAAAAATTTGATCTAAAAAGAGTTATTTTAAAGTTTTTGTTAAAAAAAATTCAGATTTTCTCATTATTCAGACCTGTATTACAAAGAGGGGAGGGAGGTGGAAAAAAATGAGGTGTGGTGTGAGGAGAAATACAAATTGAAACAGAATATTCAGACCTGTAATAATAGAAAGAGGGGGTTGCAAAAATGAGTTGTGGTATGAGGAGAAATACAAACTGAAATAGGAGAGTTTTAAAATATAATCTTAAAAAGATAAGTTAGAAAATCATTTCATCCAAGGCATGAAAATTGTTAAACAAAATGTTTTTACTATAGGCTTTAAAAATGAAGGTACAAGATTTATTTTGAAATTTATTTATCTTCAAAGTGCACTTTTATAAATTTTACAAAGTAAGGTATAAAAATTTAATTTAAATTAAATCAAAAAATTACCTTGGATTTATTTTATGTAATGTACATTTGTACAACACCTGCCTTCGCCCCGCCACAAAATGTAAACCAAATTTTTGTAAAATATTAAACAGTTCTGCTCGGTTAATGTCGCCACGTTACTCACATTAAAACGGTTAATTAAACTGCATAAGCACCTGTCAAAAAACTACACAAGTTCTATAATTGAATATCACCCTCCAAAAAAAAAAAAAAAAAAAAAAATGACCATAAAGTGAGTGCATTTGTTCATATCTTGGAAACAACTTGTTTCCTGGAATTTTAAAAGTTAGTGGAAAATTTAAAGGATTTTCCGAGGGTGAAAAGAAAGCCCCCCCCCCCCCTCACCGAAAAAATTTTACGTTAAATTATTATAGAAAAGTGATCCCCACTTTTCTAAAACTAACATTTCTTCATATCTTGGAATCTACTCATTTGCCGTATTTTTAAATGTTATTTTCATTTTCAGTGACCCCAAAAACCTATAAGAGTGGTTATTTTAAAGGAATTTTTTAGGGTGGAGTAATTCTTCATATTTACCCTTTTTTTTAACAGTATTTTTTTTTTTTTATTATTAAATAATGAGAGCTCAAGTTCAATCTAATTAAAATACACAGAAAAAAATCTTTGATGTACGTACCAGTCACGGAACGAAGATGTCATTCCAAAAATCGCTTAAATTGATTTTTTACTAACGTTGTCTTGACTCGCCATGTTTCATAAAGTGGGACAACTTAATTCAAACTACTGAGATTAAAATCGGTCTTGTAACGACTATGATTTACTACTAAAATTGCTAAAAATCGTTAAAAAACAAAACTAACTTGATCAATTTATATTTTTGGAATGACATTTTCATTCCATGAAAATTTTTTTTTAATTTAAATTTGGAACTTGTATCTTAAGTGAAAGTACCAAAAAAAAAAAAAAAAAAAAAAAAAGTAATTCCTTTCCTCGGCCCTCAAAATCAAGAGATTAGACCATTTCTGCATTGACCTAGCCCCTGTTGAATTCGGTGTAATGTTGTGCAATTCTAGGAGGTTCATCCTCCCAGACTTTACCTTTTAAGGGGTTAGTTTATTGCTAATCATCTGAGGTGCCTTTACTGGGGAATGTCGATGGAGTAGTCTAAGCACTCTTTGCAGGTCAGTGTCCATCCTTAGGGGGGTGGGGGTGCTGACTTCTCAATGCCACTTTCCGACTGATGTCACAGTTCTTACAATGGGGGAGAACTAAATAACCACTTTTACAAGTTAAGAATGTGTTTATCTATTCTATATATATATATATATATATATATAAATAAAATGACTGCAGAAATTCCCTTCAGGACCAAAATATCGTGGGTTTGCAACAACAGATGCCACATACAAATACATCTAGCCTAATAGCCACTATCTTATGTAGCTTTCAAACACCATTTTAGACACATTCCGTAGTGATAATAAAATGCTACATTGCATCCGATGAGCAACACCATCACAATCACAACATCTTCAGAGGAAGGAGTCCCTATCAGTCTATCTAAATATTTAGTCCTACTACCACTACCTGCTGTCACTGGAACCAATTCTACATGTTCCACAGATACTGTGATCGTAAGTGGCTCATTGATGCATAGAGATAACATTTCCGATTCATAAAGTTTACCCCCACTAAATTCTGTTTATTCTGATTGGTCGAGCTTTGAAAACTCATATTCTGAAATCCACTTAAACATTACAATATGGTATCAGGGAGACATATTTTGCCAGGAGTCAAGTCCATTTAATGCATCGGTCATTTCAGACATGTTAAATGGAAAAAAATACAAGAACAAAAATCATTAAACGAACATTAAATAATCCATTTACTTGCTTCCTTCCACAAAGTTTCAATTGGTCTATCCACTATCAAATTCTACTTCGTCGTCGGTGACTGTCAAAATATCAACACAACCGAGTTTGAAAACAACGCATTACTTATTTATATATTAAATATTTTAGATCCAAAATATTTTCGGCTTTTATACTCAGATTTTACCTAAAACCTTAAAATAAACACCCGCCAAGGTCTTCGTCGACGACAACGACACTGTCAAAACGTCAACAAAACAGTTCTTTTACCATAAAACACACTGTGTATACACTGGTAATGTTTCAAAACTGTGCATTACATATGTATTTATATATTGAAGAGTTTAGCTCCAAAATATTTGCGACCTTCACATGAAGATTTTTCCTAAAAAGTATAAATCATTAAAAAATATACTTATTTGGAAGCTAGTCTTCAATATATAAATATATATAACCTAGAACCCCATCCTCCAACGTAGACCCCTACTACCATGTCTCTTTCTCTAACATCAGGGGTCTACGTTCCAACCTTCCAGAGGTTGAAACCCAATTGCAGAAGACGAAACCGGAAATATTGTTCCTAAGAGGAGTTCATAATTAATGGATACTCTAACTTAACATCTAAATCTGACCCCCAAGATCGCCATGGGCATGGAATATGTGCCTACATTAAAGATGGCTTTCCATGTGGTAGGGGAGAAGACCTTAATTTACCTTATACGTGCTTCCGGGTTACACTTGCTTACACCACTGCATTTATATTTGCCTTCTATCACCCCCACAACAGCGGAATTACTATCTTTAAGAGCATATCTGAGAAAATTGACCACATCCTGTCTGCTCATCCTTCAGCTAACATTCACATCTGTGGTGACTTCAATATCCACAATGTGGAATGGCTGACCCACTACAAGACAGATGATTAGGGGAGGTTCTGTTATGACTTCTGCATTGCCTATGACCTCACTCAGATTTGTTCACGAATCCACCTGTGTGCCCGATACACCCGGTCAGTATGCAAGCCTTCTAGACTTTTTTCTCACAACTTCCCCTGAGTTATGTTCATATTCCGTTCTATCTCCTCCAGGATCTTCCAACCACTCCGTTGTATCAGTTAAGATAAAAATGAAATGCAACAAGTCTTCAAACGTACCTCACCATCGTACAGTATATCGATACTCTATGACTGACTGGGCTAGCTTTCGTACATTTATATCTGATCTACCCCTGCATTCCATGTTTAAAAAGGATGTGTCCTCTATAGTATCAGACCTGACGGAATGGTTAATTGAAGGTATATACCATCCAAAAAATTCCAATAAAACAGCCAACCATGGTTCTCTCCAGAATGTGCTGCTGCCATTGCGCACAGAAATCACTTTTTCCATAGCTACCAACGTAATAGATATACTGAGACTAAAGCTGCTTTCAGGACTGCCAGCAACAACTGTAAAAGAGTAATAAAACATGCAAGAGAGCTATATGCTCAGTTCATTAAATCCAAAGTAGCTGAGCAGCGGCTTGGTTCCCACCAGTTTCGGCAAATAGCAAACAGGATCCTGAACAGAAGCGTGCGTTCTATCCCAACCATCATCAATGGACCTGAGGTCATCGTCAGCATCAGACAAAGCCTAACTATGTACCAAGAACTTTGCAGCTAATTCTACCCTATGCGATGAAGGCCATCAACTCCCCGTATTTCCTACTATAACAAACAACACGCTATGCAACATACAAATATCTGTGTGCGTGAAATCACCAAGCTAATCAGAACCTTGATTCCAGTAAAGTAACTAACTAACCCTGACAGCATTCCAATTATAGTGTTGAAAGCTTCAACCAGAACTTGTCCCCATACTTACAAAACTGTTTAAGTGTTGCCTTAAGGAAGAGTGCTTCCCAACACCCCGGAAAACCTCATCAGTATGCCTTGTATTTAAGAATTCAGGTGACAGGTCATCTCCCTCTCAGTACAGACCAATAAGTCTCCTGTGTGTTATGAGTAAGTTGCTGGAATCCATATTAAATAAAGTAGTCAACCACCTCAGCAGAAAGAACCTTCTTAGTGACATGCAATATGGTTTTCGTTCTGCCAGATCTACAGCAGATGTGCTAATGGTTATATCTCATAGGATTAGTGAATCTCTCGACAAAGTCTTCCTTTCTAGGGAAATTGCTCTTGACATATCAAAGACCTTTTGATAAGGTATGGCATAAAGGCCTACTTTACAAGATTTCCAGCTACAGTATAACGGGAAATGTTCTCTCAATTATTAAATCATTTCTTTCTGATAGGCTCATAAGAGTAGTGGTTGATGGGAAGAAATCAGAGGCCCACAGTATTAATGCTGGTGTCCCTCAAGGGCCCATCCCGGACCCAACTCTTCTTGATCTACATCAATGATCTCCCAAAACACATACTTAAATCATTCGTTGACATCTATGCTGATGACATGACCATCACATCAAAGGCCGTAAATGACAAAGTTCTGATTCTCTCTCCTCTGATCTTCAGTGTGTGGTACAATGGGGGAAGAGGTGGTTGGTTACATTTAATGCATCTAAAATCAAGCGTATGGTTCTCGTCTTAGGGAGGCTCCATGATTTTACAAGCTTCTGGGATTGACCTTTACTCCTGATCTGAAATGGAACATACATCAAATCTGTTGCCAAGGTCGTTGGAAAAATGGTGGAATTCTTCTACCGCTCCAGTAGATATCTCACTGCTAAAAACAGCCTATCCTGCCTTGACAGAGTACAAAATAGACTTCGTAGCCTGGTGGAGATGCTCTTTACTCTTCCCTGCAACCTCTCCCACAGAAGGGACGTTGCGAGCCTGTCATTTTATCGTTATTTCGATGGGAAGTGCTCGTCTGATCTCCAATTTCTGGTCCCCCTCGTTAATCTTTCACGAAAAACACCCGTCTAGTTGAAACCACTGTAAGTAATTTTCCCCACTCTTTATCTTTGCCTAAATCAAAACGTAGATTCCATGAACAAAGCTTTTTTCTTAGAAGTGCATGCCTGTGGAACTCTCGTTTGCCTGTTTCCCACCTGTCTTCAAAAAAAAAAATATATATGAAATGCGTTGGTACTTCGCCACGGTACATACATTTTGGCCACGGGCGCCAGTGACCGTCATTATACAAGCCCGGCAGTAGCTCCCACTAACAACCGTCGTTTGCTTTTTTTTTTTTTTTTTTAGAGATGGGGTGGGGGGGGGGGCATATTTTCGCCGTGCAACCAACACCGGTACACGGGTTCTGCTCGTAAATAACATTACTGCAGCAACACAGTCCGTATTCTGCAAAAGTACCATTTTCTTCATATAGAATTTAATTTTTAGACCTAGAATAAAAACAATATTCGCTGAGAAACATGTTATACCTTGCTAACATCCAATTATCAATTCATACGTAATTCACTCAATAATATTAACTCCTGATTCCCTTAAAAAAAAAAAAAAAAAATACATGGAAAACGCCCCCCCCCCCGTTCCCCCGGAATTTATGATCAACACATTTGAAATGGAAAATTAATCGATAATTGAGTTTGTCAACTTTCTTGAATGAAACCCGCCACTAATATGGTTAATTCATTAAATTAACATAAAATTAAAAAATTATAAAATATTAAAATATGAATTAATGATTTCTACCCATTCGTGTAACTAAACGAAGAAACCGTCTCGAAAATATGCCGTCTTCCTATTTCCTTGACTTCACATGTGGGAAAAGTAAGACAAGTCAGTTTTTTTTTTGTTTTTTTAAGGCACTGTGGGTTGGTCGGAACAAAAGTGGGATAACCTCAGTCTAGACTAATACCTTAAATTTCATTGACAAGTGTGCCTTCAGAACAGATATTTCACGTTATTCTGAGCCAGGGTTGCCTATCCCTTTTTTTTTTTTTTTTTTTTTTTTTTTTTTAAAGTTGAATTTTAAGTGGCAGTCTTTTCTGGTACTACACTATCTGTTTTGTTCTCGGTCAGTGAAGAAGGGAAATCCTTCTAGACTGAAACAAATTTTGGTAAATGTTACCTTACGCTACAACAGAACAGTTTTTAGGGGTATTCGAGGTCGCTAACAATGAATCTGATAATCAAACCCGCCGCAAATTTACCGTTTGCATGGTATTAACCCCTAGACCTTGGGACTATTTTGTGCCATTTCACCGCCTTCGGTAGTGTTTTTCTTGATGAGCGACCTCGAATACCCATAAAAAAAACAGTGATCAGTGTTCTGTTGTAGCGTAGGGTAACATTTACCCAATTTTTTTTATTTTATTCTTGTCACAATCCAGAATCCCCTTTCAAGAAAAAGTCGGGCGCCATTTTAAATTTTTCAATACATCGGTAAGCACCGTTTTTCGAGCTGAATAAACGGTAAATGTTTCGTTTAGGTCCACCTCCACAATTTTCTTTAAAATGACGACATTTAAAGGTTTTCGACTATGCTGAATACGAAAATCGCATTGAAATGTTGCAGTTATCAAGATAGAAAAAAACGCATTATGCACGATAATTTTGGCGGCAATTTTTTACGCGCATGCGCGCGCGCCCTAAGCAATCAATTTTACACGAAGGAAAAAAAACAAGTTTAAAAAAAAATGGCCGCCAAAATTACCGTGCATAATGCATTTTTTTCTATCTTGATAACTACTTATCTCTGCAACATTTCAATGCGATTTTCGTATTCAGCATAGTCGAAAACCTCAAAATGTCGTCATTTTAAAGAAAATTGTGGAGGTGGACCTAAACGAAACATTTACCGATTTATTTGTTTGTTGGCCGTCGCCTGCATAAGTGCATTTCATTTTCTTTCAAAAAAAAAAAAAAAAAAAAATCAAACTCATTTCAAAACATAAAATTCAATGCTGCTTCGTTATTAGAGCGAAAATCGAAATATTGGATTTCGATAAAAAGCAATGCTATGTTGAAATTAGTGCACCGTTGATCCGTTCTGAAATAACGTTATTTAGAAAGCCATTCTTAAGAGGGCGAGGGGGAGAGTGTTTTGTACCTATTTCTGTGCTTTAACATTGAAATAAAAACATCAAAAAACTTGAAAATATTATTTAAAAAATAGCGGATCAATAAGTGCACTTCACTAGCACCTCGAAATTTAATAACATATCCAAAAAATTACGAAAACCAATCAGGTAGAAAATAAAAATCGTTTCCAAAAACGACTTTTAAGAGTTTATTCAAATTGGCACTTATGGCGCCAATTTAAAAAAAAAATGCACCGCGTTATTTTTTTTAAACCGTATTTTCAAATTAAATTTTTACGATATATTTTGTTTTAAATTGTTAGGTGAAAGTACAAAATAGTTACACAGCACTCTCCCCTCATGTTAAGAATGGTGCCCGGAAAACTCGTCCCGGGAAAACTCGTCCCCTTTCGCTAGGTAGGAAAACTGGTCCCTTATTGAATAAATATCGATTGAAAACACATTTTATGATCGTTCTTGAAGGAGAAATTGTTTTTTTAAAATAGACTATAGCCCCCCCCCCCATAATATTAAAAAAAACTTTTTTTTACTTGTTTGATGTTTTTTTTTTTTTTTTTTTTTTTTAAATAAAATCGATTTTCTAAGTGTCCGTTTTCTACCTAACTGGCTAAGTTCTTAGTGGTTTCACTTATTTTAAAGCGTTTATTATGTTCATAAACGAGACCGCATATTTTTTTTATATTAATATAAAAAGAATTTACTTATTTACTGTTGTTATGAAAGGGTAAAATCGATTTGGGTTTTTATTACTGTACACAGATTCGAAAAAATTGTCAAAAAACAAATATATAACAAATAAATGTTATCAAAGGCAAGATAAGTTACTTTTCTACCTAACTGGATATATTTTTTTGTGTTTTTATTCAATGTAACATGTTTACTCAGCTCGAAAAGCATACAGTGTTTAACCGATGTAGTGGAAAATTCAAGATGGCGCCCGACTCTCTCTTTAACATGGTAAGTTTGGGAAAGGGTGTTATAAATAATAAACTAGACAAAATACTATTAAAAAAACACCGAATATATGTCAACCTATGTCACGGTAATATATATTGAGCGAATTTCTAACAGTATTTTGTCTAGTTTATTATTTTTCGAATCTATGTGTACAGTAATACAAACCAAAATTTTAATATTTTTTGAAATATAATTTAGAGAGGGGGGGGGTTATATCTCCCTCGGAAAAACAACCAACAAAAAATGAAATGAAAAAGATTCTTGATAAACGATAGCGGAGTTTTCAATAAAATTGATTAATAAATTTATTTAGTGATTACTTTTTCTCTTAATGATTGATTTGAGAATTTTGATGTAAAAATTAAAAATTAGTTAACGAGAGATTGTTAGCACATGGCATCTCTCGCGCCAAAAAAATATTTCGTTTTTAATTTATTAGTTAATTTTTGTAAAATTTGACAGGACGACAATAAATGTTGATAATTGATAGAATTATAATTTTAAATAACGCATGAGTGCATTGCATTTGGTATGAGAGAAAACGAAAACATAACAAAAAACTATCATAATTAAAAAACCAAAACAGAAAAGTAACGCTCCCAGTTTTTAATTTTTTTGTTTTGTTTTTTTATTATTGTTTTTATGACTCCAAAAAACATCGTTAAAATAAGAACCAAAAAATTTTTAATTAACTTTGTATGAACATAATAAACGCTTTAAAATAAGTGAAACCACTAAGAACTTAGCCAGTTAGGTAGAAAAAAAAACAAAAAAAACATTAAACAAATAAAAATATTTTTTTAAAATATTATGGGGGGGGGCTATAGTCTATTTTAAAAAGCAATATCTCCTTCAAGAACGATCATAAAATGTGTTTTCAATCGATATTTATTCAATACGGGACCAGTTTTCCTACCTAGCGAAAGGGGACGAGTTTTCCCGAGACGAGTTTTCCGGAGACGAGTTTTCCCGAGACGAGTTTTCCCGAGACGAGTTTTCCCGAGACGAGTTTTCCGGAGACGAGTTTTCCCGGGACGAGTTTTCCCGGGACGAGTTTTCCTAAATTCGTTAAGAATGATAAGAACGTCATTTCAGCATGGTACCTTTTTTTACATAAGTACCTTTTTATATTGAAAGTTTTTTTTTGTTTTTTTTTTTAAGTTGGTTAAAATTTAAACGGTGCTAATGAATGCACTTACTGATCCGCGCTATTTTTTAAATCATATTTCCAAGTTTAAGTTTTTTTTTTTTTTCTTTTTTTTTTTTTAAAATTCAATTGTTAGGTTAAAGTACAGAATAGGTACAAAATACCCTCCCCATGTTTAGAATGGCTTTTTAAATAATAACGTTATTTTTCAGCACGGATCAATAAGTGCATGGCATGAGTACCATTTAAACTCATTCATCTTGAACTATTTTTATTTTGAAAGAGACAAAAATGAGAATATCCAAAAAGATTTACAGATATTAAAAATCGCAGACAAAAATTGTTAATGGTGGAGTTGGTTATCTAGCTTTTCATCTATTGGTATATTCATATTTCATACCATTTTTTTTTAAATTTTAAATGTCCGAATTTAATTTTTAGATGTCTAAAAATAAAATTATCCAAGATATCTAAAAATTAACTTCGGACATTTGAACAGGAGCGACCCCCCCCCCTCTCCCCCAAAGAGGGGGGGGGGAATATAAATATTCGGTAAAGGTGCAGACTGCCACATCTTTCCACCCTAAAAAAATCCTTGAAAATTACCGCTGTTACAGGGGGTTGTGGAGGGGGGGGGGGCTGAAAACGAAAATAACGTTTAAACTTTCATGAAACAAGTAGTTTTAATGATATGAAGAAATTCGGGGTTTTGTTTTACTGTACACACAATTGGAAAAAGTTGTCACAAAACAAATATACAAATAAATGTTATCAAAGGCAAGATAAGTTACTTTTCTACCCAACTGGATATGTTTTTAGTGTTTATATTTAATGTAACATGTTTATTCAGCTCGAAAAACAGTGTTTACCGATGTATTGGAAAATTCAAAATGGCGGCCCTCTCTCTCGGAGACGGTAAGTTTGGTAAAAGGAGTTATAAATAAAAAACCAGTCAAAATACTGTTAAAAACCCGCCGAATATATGTCACGGTAACATATATTAAGCGAGTTTCTAACCGTATTTTGTCTGTTTTTTTTATTTATAACTCATTTTCCCAAACTTATCGCCATTTAAAATTTTCCAATACATCGGAAAACACTGTTCTTCGAGCTGAATAAACATGTTACATTGAATAAAAACACGAAAAATATATCCAGTTAGGTAGAAAAGTAACTTATCTTGCCTTTGATAACATTTATTTGTTATATATTTGTTTTGTGACAACTTTTTCGAATCTGTGTACAGTAAAACAAACCCTAAGTTACTTTTCTACCTAACTGGATATGTTTTTAGTGTCTATATTTAATGTAACATGTTTATTCAGCTCGAAAAACAGTGTTTACCGCTGTATTTGGAAAATTTAAAATGGCAGCCGACTGTCTTTGAGGCGGTAAGTTTGGGAAAATGAGTTATAAATAAAAAAACAGACAAAATACTGTTAGAAACTCGCTCAATATATGTTACCGTAACATAGGCGGGTTTTTAACAGCATTTTGACTGGTTTTTTATTTATAACTCCTTTTCCCAAACTTACCGTCTCCGAGAAAGAGTCGGCCGCCATTTTAAATTTTCCAATACATCGGTAAACACTGTTTTTCGAACTGAATAAACATGTTACATTAAATATAAACACTAAAAACATCCGGTTGGGTAGAAAAGTAACTTACCTTGAAGTTTTTAATGTTTTTATTTAATGTAACATGTTTATTCAGCTAAAAAAAAAAAAAAAAACATACAATGTTTACCGATGCTACAAAACCGATGTTTACGAAAGTTAAAAATGGCGCCGACTCTTTGACACAGTAAGTTTGGGGAAAGGAGTTAAAAATAAATCTAGACAAAATACTGTTAGAAACTCGCTCAATATATGTTACCGTGACATAGAAACCCACCAAATATGTCGGCCTAACAGTATTTTGTCTAGATTTTTTTTTTTTAACTTTTCCTAAACTTACTGTGTCAAAGAGTCGGGTGC
Organism: Euprymna scolopes; assembly: GCF_053919585.1. NCBI lineage: Eukaryota > Metazoa > Mollusca > Cephalopoda > Sepiida > Sepiolidae > Euprymna > Euprymna scolopes. The sequence continues at coordinate 86,633,753 of NC_136516.1, read as the reverse complement.
CATTTTTAACTTTCCAATACATCGGTAAACACTGTTTTTCGAGCTGAATAAACATGTTACATTAAATAAAAAACGCTAAAAACATATCCAGTTACGTAGAAAATATCTTGCCTTTGATAACATTTGTTATATATTTGGGTACTACAGAGAGTGATCATCCGGACGTAAATAACGTTATTATTTAAAAAGCCATTCTTAACATAGGGAGGGTCTTTTGTACCTATTCTTTTACTTCAACCTTACAATTGAATAAAAAAAACAAACAAACAAAAATCTTTAATTAAACTAGGAAATACGATTTAAAAAATAGCGCGGATCAGTAAGTGCACTTAGCACCTATATTTGTTTGACAACTTTTTCGAATCTGTGTACAGTAATACAAACCCCTTAGTGCTTATGCACTTACGTTACCTTGCTATTTTTTCAAATATTCAAGTTAAATCAAAGTTTTATTAAATTGTTTTATTAAATTGTTTCGGAATAACCCGCCTCCCCACCTCGAAAGCCGTTCTTAACATGGGAAGGTTGGTGGGGGGGGGGGGGTTATACTACGCTGGGGCAGGTCGTACAAAAAATACCTGTTTCTGGGTGTGCTGACTGCTGCAAATGAATATCGCATTTAAATTGGGGCTGACAACTAGTTTTCACGATACTAAAGATTCTTTTCCACAGGTTTTATGTAATAGAAAATATATACGCGCGCTTGCGCGTACGACAATGGTCACCACTTATAAAATATCGCAGTAAATTTTCCGCTGGTGTACTGTACTGGTGTCCATTGTTGTACGCGCATTTTTTATTACATGAAACCTACGGAAAAAATACCTTCAGTATCGTGAAAACTAGTTGCCGGTCCCAATTTTAAATGCGATATTCGTTTTCAGCACACCCGAAAATCGCTAGAACGTTTTCAAACAGGTAGGTTTGTGTTGGTCTACCAGGCCACAATAACCCATTTTACGTTAAATTGTATTGATTTTACGTCGACCTTTTACGTAGCCATAAAGTGAGTGCTCATTTTACGTATAATTGATCCCCCACTTTTTAAAACTATAATTTCTTCACATCTTATTCGGTGCTTAATGTATTTTTTGCACCACGCTATTTTTAAATAGTTTTTTTTTTTCGGGTTAAATTCTAGTTTTACGATATCTTTATTAAATTGTTAGGCGGAAACAGAAATAATTACAAACAAAACACTCTCCCAATGTTAAGAATGGCTTCCGAAATAGTTATTTCAGCACGGTACCAAAAATGCATAAGTATCCGTCATGTTCGTTTTCAGCACCCCGAAAACCTAATAGACTGGTAATTTTGGTACTCATGCAGAGAGTGATCCGTGCTGAAATAACGTTATTTAAAAAGCCATTCTTAACATGGGGAGGATGTTTTGTACCTATTCTGTACTTTAACCTTACAATTGAATAAAAAAATAAATATCAAAACTTTAATTAAACGTGGAAATACGATTTAAAAAATAGCGCGGATCATTCTCTGCATTAGCACCGTAATTTTAATGGATTTTTTTTAGTCAAATGTTAAAAAAAAAAAAAAAAAAAAAATTAAATCTTTATAATCCCCCCCCCCCAAAAAAAATTTGGTAAAACTATACAAACACCGTGACAGCGAATTAACCCTACCCCTAACCCTAACCCCTAACCCTAACGCTGTCACGGTGTTTGTATAATAATACCAAAAATTTCAGTTTTGGTAAATTTTCAACCTTCATTTTTTAAATTGAGGTTTTTAAAATTCCTTTTTTTAACCATTTTTTTTATTTTATGGCTTATTTTTCAAAAACGTGTTTTTTGTGGGGTGTTTTTTTCACAAAAAAAAAGAAAAGACATTTTAAGTGAGCTTAGAAAATTCATTGTTTTCATTTTCATTCTTCTTGGGAAATCCTTTTTTTATATACTAATTTTTGTTTGTTTTTTAACCTATTTTATTTATTTTTTATTTAAATTTATTTGTTAAAAAAAAAAAAAATGTCCACCCACAGCAGTTCGTTTGTCTGGCGTTGCATTTCCACGTTCATATAAGAAAAAAAAGATTTTTTTCCTCTTAAAAATCTCGACAGGTTATAAAACAAACCTGTTTTAAATAAAACACATAAAAAGGGGGGCAAAAACGGAATAAAACATTTTTTTTTAAAAAAGCCAAAATAAATAAGAGACGAGACGAAGCCAACAACAATAAAAAAAAAAAAGCAGACGACATTTAACCCCCCCCCTCAGAGGAAGAGAGGGGAAAAAACCCGAAAAATTACGGACATATAATTCATACAATATTAATAATTAATTACTTACAATCACATTCCCGTTGCAATTCATCATTCTGTGACGTTTCAACAGTAAAATAAAAAATTGAAAAAAAAATAATTACGATTTGTCTTCGAAATAAATCAGCTGTTTGCTATTACAGTAAGTATAAATATACAAAAAAAAAAAAAGAGAGAAGTCCAACCACTACTGCCTGCTACGCACACACGCACTCGCTCAATCAGCAGCAGCGACGAGCGGAGCAGTAAGTGAGAAACAGCAGAAGAAAGCGAGTCTGTGTGTTGGCATCACCCACGTGACCTTGACTTCCGTTCAGCGACAAAACCGGGTTATTCACCCGGTCTTGTTCCACCGAAAGAATCTCTAGGAATGAATGAATGAACGAACGAAAGAATGAATGAATGAATGAATGAATGGATGGATGGATGGATGATTGGGTGAAGTATCTGGAAAGAAGGAGGAGGTTGAATTCTTCCAGTCCAAAATCAAATAAGAATAGAAACTACTACTACTAATAATAATAATTAATCGAATGATTGTGTGACCATTTCTCTTACGTCTGTGTGTCTGTATTTTTCGTGTCATCGTAACTTTGACAACGTGCAAATTGAATTTCCTTATCTACTACTAATCGATTATATATATATATATATATATATATATATATATATATATATATATATATTTTTTTTTTTTTTTTTATTTCAATAAAAACGATTTTTTTTAATCTTGAATTTTTTATGAAAAAGGCTACTCGAGGATTAGGATTTTTTTTTTTTTTTTGCAAGGTGGTCACCATCACCACTTATTAAGGCCCGGAAGCCACTCGGGGATAAGGGTTATTGCGTGTACACTGTACAGTACGTTAGTGTTGAGATCTGATAAAGGGGGGCGCTGGTTCATCAGGAATTTGTTTATGTTGGACTTGAAGACATCCGAGTTGTAGTCAGGTGGGAAACAGGCAAACGGAAGAGAGTTCCATTCCACAGGCGTGCAGTGCACTTCTAAGAAAGAAGCTTTGTTCATGGAATCTACGTTTTGATTTAGACACAGATAAAGAGTGGGAAAAATTACTGACGGTGGTTTCAGCTGGACGGGTGTTTTTCGTGAAAGATTGGCGAGGGGGGACTGGGGATTGGGGATCAGACGAGCAGTGCTCGTCACGAGCACTTGTCATGGAAGTAATGATAAAACAAAGACAGGCTGTGTGAGAGAGGTTGCAGGGAAGAGAAAGGGGCATTCCCACTAAGCCACGAAGTCTATTTTGTACTCTGTCAAGGCAGGATAGGCTGTTTTTAGCAGCTCCTGCCCAGATATGGCATCAATACTCCATCCTTGGACATACCTGGCTTTTATATAGATAGAGAATTGCATCAGCAGTGAGATATCTTCTGGAGTAGTAGAAGGATCCTACCATTTTTCCAGCGACCTTGGCAACTGACTTGATGTATGTGTTCCATTTCAGGGCAGGAGTAAAGGTCAATCTCAGAAACTTGTCAAAACATAGAGCTCCCCATAGTCGAGAGCCATCCATTTCAATTGATGCCAGATGGGGATCAGAGCGTTGATGATGTAAAGATAGGAGCTTAGTTTTAGATGCATTAAAAGTAACCAGCCACCTCTTCCCCACTGTACCACGCGCTCGAGATTAGAGGAGAGAGAATCAGAGAGAACTTAAGCTTGTCATGTGGTCAGTTGAGACGATAGTTGAAACAGTAGAATTTTATAGCGCTTCTCCCGCCGCTTCTACACTATTGGAACGAAATTTTGTAGTTGATAAATAGAGTTTTCAAATTAAAAAAAACGATGATTTCTACTGATTTTTTTTTCAATTCTAATAAATTACAATGGTAGCTTCCAAAGTATGCAGTCGAAATTACCTGAATATTACTGAATTATTAAAAGAACAACTTTAATCGTGTTAGCAGGTGAAAATTGCGGTTATCTTGTTTAAATCGAAACGGAAAATTAGCTCTCTTTTGAACTCTCCTGTGTGTCTGTGTCTTATGATCGTTTTCATCGACTTCTATTTTTAATTTTCTTTAATAAATAATTCTCTACCTTATAGATTTTCGTAATCTTTTGGATATAATCATCTTAAAATACGAGGAATACGTAGATACCATTGTTTTCACGTGAAATTCTAAATTCAGTATTACGATTTCCGAAATTTCGTTCTGATAGTGTGGAAGCGCAGATTTCATTATTGAAGAGGACGGCTCAGAAATAATTTGTTACTATTATCCTTAAAAATAAAAAAGAAATAGTGGGGTGCTTTAGAGTCGACAGATCGATTAAAAAAAATACGTCGTTTTAAGCACAAACAATATTACGGCCTTAATTGTCATGTCGAAAATAGTAATATATCCCAAAGCTAAGAGAATTCATTGATTAGAAGATTATTGATAGTTAAAAATAATTTTTACGGAAAATTGGGTAAAATTGCATTTTTCTTACATGCCATTAAGTAGATGGTGAAGGAAGAGTACATAGAGGGAACATAAATCGGAACGCAAAATATAGATTACACCGGTTTCCGATATTTAGAGTCTATAACGATAGACTTCTTTTCTTTTTCTGTTTTTTTTTTTTTTTACTAAAAACAAGAGCAGTTGTTCTAATCGATGAATTTTCGTAATTTTTTTTATAGATTATTTTCGATATGACAATTGAGTACGTGATATTGTTTTTGCTTAAAACGACATATTAAAAAAAAAATCAATCTGTTGACTCTATCTTAACAAGCACCAAAATGCAATTTATGAGTAACCTCTTATTGAGGCCAAAAAGCAACTCGGGGATAAGGATTAAAAATGTAAGCTGGTCAGGTGGCCAGTTGAGAAGATGGTTGAAACTGGGCAGGATTTGATTATTCCTATTTACTTACCTCCCTACGAGGGCAGAGTTAAACACAAGGTCGGTTTTTAATGTGGGAAAAACACAGCTCCCCCAAAAGGAGCACTTTGGATAGGAACAAAGATAAAAATTGAACATTGTGTCACTTTCAGACATATTAGAAGGGGTACTCGGCAAAAATGGCACAAGTAAAAAAAAAAAAGACACCAGTAAAAATGGCAAAAATGAATAAATAGCTAAAAATGGCACTTTTTGACAACAGGAAAGTAGGACCGTTTGAGAAGTGCGGGTTAAGCTCCCATTCCCTAATTTAAAATAGGGTTAAGCCCCTTAGCTTTAATTTGGAAAAAGTCAGTTTAGTTAGGTTCAATTCTGTAGAAGCACCAACAAAATTATAATGTTTTATTTAATAATTATTTCATAATAAATATTTATATATAATAATCTGAAAAAAAAAAGTCTATATAAAATTTTAACGCTGCCATATTTACTTAAATTCGTTTTATTTTTTAAGTCTTGAAAATAGAAACTTAATTCAAAGATTTAATCACTGGCGGCCACTGCTTTTAATTTTCTTGCACCAAGACGATTTTTACTTGTTAAAAGAAAAACATGTTATTATACAGAAAATTGGCAAAACTTATTTACACATTTACATTTACAAATAATTAATTAAAACTTTTTGGGGGTTTGTTTTACAATAGACTTTAAGGCATTTATTCAGTTTGCGCAAGCCTTTTCTTGTCTCACACAAAAACACGCGTTCACATTTCAAGCTATATTACTTGTCATATACATACGCGCACGCAAACATACGCGCGCACGTCCACACACGTACATATATTCACGTTCGCGTACATACACTCACATTCACGTGTATATACACACACGCTAACGTACACACATGTACTCACATACACGCACGCATGGACAACGTCACTTCCCCTTTCAAAGGAAATCCACACATGCGCAAAAGACCAGCGGAAACACCTATAAAAGCAAGAGCAATAAGCAGCTTCTCCCTTTTTAGGGCCAGCTTTCGAGTTGTACGGTCTACGGACTGACAGCGTGCCTTTTCGGCATGTGCGTGCATGTGCGTACCTCACACCACTTGCTACTATGTGGGACAAAAAGCCAACAGACAGTACGTACACTTTATACGCTTTCTCTCTCCATAACCGGGATTGACTTTCTCACTCTATCTCCCCTCCGGCTTTGGTCCATCAAAGCAGATATGTGTGTGACGCTCTACTGAGCTTAACCCTCTCTTTCTACAGGCCGGCTTGCCACTTCGTGTTTCTCTATTGCATTCCCCTTTCCTTCCACGCCTGTAGTCGTCAACGGCGGAATGAACACGTGTACACCCAAGACTTTCATTTCTCAACAGAAAATAAACGACATGTTTATTTTATTCAAGCATTTGAGTTCTTTGTTTCCTTCATTCAATTCGTTTCATTATTTTTTTCTTGTAGCGAGTTTAGGGTATATATATCCTGGTCCGCTACAAATTCGAGCGTTACTTGAGAATGAGATAAAAAATGACGACCATGATGATGATTTAAAAATGAATAATAACAGAAATTACCCAATAAAAGTTACTGGCCGTGCTGAAATAATAATATTATAATTTAGAAAGCCACCCTTAACATGAAGCGGAAGGTTTTTTGTCAACTATTCTGTATTTTCACCAAACAATTTAATAAATAAATAAACTTGGGAAATTGAAACTCTCACTGGAAGTTATATTACTGATAAAGTTCAATATCAGAAAAAGAATTTAACCAAACACCGTTTGCTGTTAACTTCGAATAAGGTACTGTTCTGGTCTGCCAATAGTTGTGAAATTATCATCGCTTTTATTTTGTTTTGCTTGTTTATGTTTTTCCCAATTCGCAGTTATAACTTTTTAGTCGTGTACAAGCGACTCTATAAGTCACTCCGTCGGTCGGTCGGTCTGTCGGTCGGTTGGTCGGTCAGTCGGTCGGTCGGTCTGTCGGTGTGTCTGTAACACTTTTGTGCTTGGCCTTTTTGGTTAAGATCAACGGTCTGTTGTTAATAGATGCTGTTCTTAGCTTAAGATCAAAGCGTAGTATCTGTTCCGGCCAATACTGCAAGCAAAGACCATATGTGGGGGCAACCTCACATATAAGACCTTGGTCAATATAGGGGCAACCCTTCATACCAATTGTCACTATCCAGCTCCCCTACTCCCCGGGGAGCTGGTCCCCATTTCCCCAATCTCTCCACATTAAAAAACGGCTTTGTGCCAAATTTGCTCAGTGGGGAAGCAAATAAATACACTGTAGTTGGATTAATAAAAAAAAAAAAAAGAGGGAGGGGTGAGTGCCAGCCAAAAAAATAAATATGCAGCAAATAAATGTTACTATTGTGGGGTACAAATCACCCCCTAATTGAGAACTAAGTGGAATCAACCAGTCCTATAAATACCATTGGTATCAGAGACTAGATGGAGTCATGCACACCATGTTCAACCGCATGCTACGAACACAGTCCTCTTATACCACTTTAGTGGCTCCTGGATTCTTTATGATAAATACATACACTTTATACTGCTTGTGGTTTCTTTCATTTGTGACCCCTAGCACGGGTCTACAACAGTTACCAAAGACAATATGAAGGCGCTTATATAAAATTACTTATTTTGTTTAAAAAAAAAAAAATACAGAAAAAATATGCATGTATAATTTCTTTTTAATTTCACTAAATTCTTATTGCTGTCTCTTTATGCATTGTATCCAACATTTTATTGAATTCATTGAGATATTCATCCATATTGTGACCCCCCCCCCCATTCATCCACTGATGCTATTTTTGCCGGTGACATTTTTACCTATGCCATTTTTACCCACATACCTCTCTTTCAGCCTTTTCATACCTATCTATCTTTTATTTATTTGTTTATTTATTGCATTTTCACCCCAAACAAGGCACAGTGCCACTTTGATGTAGGGGGTTACTATCTGGGACATAGTTTGTAGGGGTACTATGTAGGGAGTTGAGCAACAAGATGTCTGTCTATATTTCACTTGAACGTCTGCATATCAGTACAGTCAGAAAAACAGGAACCCGGAAGGAAATTCCAAAGTCTAGCAGTCCTAGAGAAGAAACTATTAGAGCGGAAGGTTATCTTACATTTAGGGATTTCTACTGTGTAAGGTTTATCGAGGGTATTTACGTCGAGGGAATACTTGGGCTTGAAGTTCGTTGGAACATCTAACATTAAAGTACTTGTAAAACAGGCAGAGGGATGCAACATTTCATCGATGGGACAGCGATTGAAGCCTAGCTGATAGTGTGGGACTTATTAGGTTAGCGACTCTCTTTTAAACTGTCAAAGAGAGAGAGACTAGTAGTAGATGCACCAGCCCAAATGTGGCAACAATACTCCATACATGAGTGAACGGTGGCCTTGTAATGTTACAGGATACTCTCAGGTGTAAGTAGGTTTCTAGCATGGTAGAGAGAGCCCACCTTCTTTGCAGCAGCCTTAGCAATACACCCAATGTATCTGTTCCAACTCATATTCCCTGTGAACGTTAAGCCGAGGAGTTTGAAGAAACTGCTTTCAAGTAATGCATCATTAGTCATGACTATTAGTGGTTGAGAATGTTTTTGTAGCTATTAAAAGAAAGGATCTTAGTTTTGGCAGCATTGAATGTGAGTATCCATTTTTGTCCGCATTCCACCACAGACTGGAGGTCTTCCGCTAGGGTTTCTGTCATTGTCTTGGATATGTGTTCATTCGTTTTCCCTTTGTGTCTGTTATAGAACGTGGTGTCGTCAGCAAATATACTCGTCTTAATAACATTTTTTTTTTTTTTTTTTTTAGTGAGATCATTTATGAATGTCAGTAATAAAGGTCAAAGAACTGACTCTTGCGGTACACAGCATTTATATCATATTGTTTTGATGTACGACCATCAAGGACAACTTGGATTCTTCTCTTAAGATTTAATTATGTTAAGTATGCCTCCAGTAATACCATAGGATCTGATTTTCATGAGAAGACCATCATGGCATATCCTATCAAAGACCTTAGATATATCTAGGGCTACTGCCCTTGCCTTCTCTGCACTTTGTATATAAGTTCAGAGATTACAGTTAGGATATATGCAGTAGAACAGGCTTGTCTAAACCCATACTGTTGGTCAGACAGATGTTTAGTAGCTGTGAGGTGGTGGACTGGAGCTTAATTACTTATGGACTCAAATATTTTGAGAAAAAGAGGAAGGAGGCTAATGGGACGATAATTTAATGGGTCAGTTCTTTCTTCAGAATTCTTGTAAACTGGTATTAAAGAAGCGGTTTTCCAGCAGTCAGAAAAGCAAGATTCATTAAGGCATTTATTGAAAAATTTGAAGAGAACTGGAGCAACTTTGTCGGAGCATTTTTTTTTTTTTTTAATAGTACAGCCATGTTAAGATCAGATTTTGAGGTGTCTAGGTTTTTTATGATATCATGTACTTGAGAAGGGGTGATTTTCAGATCATCTAGTATGGTTTCTGTCTGCGGAGGAAAATCTGGGAGGGAGTGGTTTGCTGGGTCCAAAGTAAAGTTGCAGGCAAGCTGATGGGCAAGCAGATTAGCCTTCTCGATTGCCATGAAAACAACTTCAAGATTGTTGGATAGTGGGGGAATGGTTGATTGCCCATTATTGACTACACTGTTATAGATTTTCCAGAAGTCACAGGTTCCTATTTTCTGCACTTTAATGCATTTTCTGGTGGTTTTGGTATATTTTCTCTCGGCTGTGGCTATTTCCTTGTTACAATTACTCTAGCTTCTATATACTTTTGTCGGATAAATATGCGGTATGCATGCTGTCTTTGAGCAATGGCAGCTGCGCAAGTAGAAGTAAATCACTGGGGAGAGTCGGGTTTGCTATGGAACTTACATGTGTGAACATGTGCTTCAATTGCCACTTAAAACCATTCAATAGTCTCATTTGAGCACTGTTCAGCAGGGAGAGAAAAGATAATTCCTCATGCAGCATCTCTGATGTGATCTCTGATGTGATCTCCGATGGCCTCCCAATCAGCCTTATTGTAGTACCTTGTTTTGAGTAGTAACTTTCAACTTGGGGTCGAGAGTTCAGGATGATATCTATCATTATCACAACATGATCCGCATTCCCAAGAGGGAAATGGGTATTTTTATGCAATCCTCAGGAACTGTAGTCAGGAATAGGTCCAGAAGTGAGGCTTGCTGGTCCTGTCGATCTGGGATGTTACTTTCTGTGTCAAGGAATGGGATATAGAAAAGTTATGTGTGATGCTACCATCTGTGTCAGTGGAGTTAGAGAAGCCAAGCTAACTACTGTGGTGGATATTAAAGTCCACAAGTACATGTATTTTGGCACTAGTGTCTAGAGAGAGTGCTACATCTATACAGTCAGAGACATGATTGATTGAGGTACAGTCTTTGGTTGAGGGAGAACAATAAAAAAAAATGTAAGTAGCTAACGCTATGTCTTAAAACTAGTCTAAAACACATGAAGCTTTGGTCGTCTGATTCTAGTTTAGATTCCCTAGTCATGGGAAGGGTATTACACATATAGACTCTAAGTCCGTGCATGTGTCTGTCAGAGTCCTTATCTATCTATCTATCTATCTATCTATCTATCTATCTATCTATTAGGTGGACATCAAAGTTCTTGCAGAATTTTTAATTTTGATTTCAAATGATGTATTTTCAAATAAGTTTTCGTTATAATACCTTTACTTTATATATCATTTTAAAGAGTGTTTTTCGGTCTATCTAATCGTTTAAATTACAATCGTTTTAAAACAATTATGTCTTCTTTTTAGAATGTTGAATACAAGATGGAAAATAAAGCAAATTCGCACAATTTTTTCTTTCAATTCAAGCTATGCTGGATCAGCTTGCAATATCCACAACGCGTTTGACCCAGGAACCACTACTGAATGCACAGCACAATGGTGGTTTAAGAAATTTCATGGTGGCAATGAGAATCTTGAAGATAATGAGCATAGTGGTCGGCCATCGAACATTGATTACGATTAATTAAGAGCCTTAATCAAAGCCAATCTGTGCACAACTGCTCGAGAACTTACTTCTGAATTAGACGTAATGTATACACCAATTTCCAACCACTTCAGAGATTGGAAAGACAAAAAACTTAATAAATAGGTGCCTCATGAACTGAATGACAATCAAAAGAAACGTTGTTATGAAGTGTCATCTTCCCTTTGTTTACGCAACAAAAATGTGACTTGTGATGAAAAGTGGGTTCTTTATGACAACAACTGGCAACGCTCAGCTCAGTGGTTGGACGCCAACAACGCTCCACAACACTTCCCGAAGCCAGAGTTACACCAAAAGAAGGTCATGCTGATAGTTTGGTGGTCTGCAATGGGTCTCCTCTGTTATAGTTTTATGAATGCAGGCGAAACCATGGCGGCGGAAGTAGTACTGTCAACAAATGGATGAAATGCATCAGAAACTTCGACAACACTCAGCATTAGTCAACAGAAATAACCCAATTCTCCTCCATGAAAATAACCGACTGCACGTTGCTAAATCGACCCTGCAGAAATTAAACAAATTGAGCCATGAAAATCTGCCTCATCCACGATATTCTCCAGACCTCTCACCTACTGACTACCACTTTTCAAGCATCTCAACAACTTTTTGCGTAAGAAATGCTTCAAAAACCTAAGCGATATCAAAAATGCCTTCAGTGACTTCATCGCCACCAGAACGCAAGATTGTTATGTTACTGGCATAAATACGCTTGTTTTACATTGACAAAAGGATGTTGATTCTGATGGTATTTATTTCAATCAATAAATTTTTGTTTTGAACCGAGATATGTTCATCTAAATTTAGAAGTTAACAACCGCAAGAACATTATTGTCAACCTGATACCTTTTCTTTTTTAATTTTTATTTATTACATTTTCACCCCAAACAAGGCACATTGCCACTTTGGTGTAGGGGGCTACTATCAGGGACAGCAACTACTGAGGCACTATGTTGGGATTTGGGCAGCAAGATATCGGTTCACGTTATACTTGAACTTCTGCATGTCAGTACAGTTGGGGAAGCAGGAACCTGGAATGGAATTCCAGAGTCTAGCAGTTCTGGGGAAGAAACTACTGGAGTAGAAAGATCTTTTACATCTAGGGATCTCTACTGCATGGGGGTGGGATTTAGCGGCCTGTCGGGTTTGTCGAGGGTATCTACGTTGTGGGGGCACAAGTGTCTGCAGTTTGTCATAGCATTCACCATTAAAATACTTGTAGAACAGGCAGAGGGATGCAACGTTTCGTCGATGGAACAGAGGCTGAAGCTTAGATGCCAGTTCAGGGCCTATCAGATTGGCGACTCTCTTTTGAACCTTGTCTAGGAGCGAGAGACTAGCAGCAGATGCACCAGCCCAAATGTAACAGCAATACTCCATACATGGGCGAATGGTAGCCTTATAGAGGTACAGGATACTTTCAGGTGTCAGTAGTTTTCTAGCACAGTAGAGAGAGCCTACCTTCTTCGCAGCGGCCCTGGCAGTGTTTTCAATGTAATTTTTCCAACTCATGTTTACTTTCTGCCTGTCTGTCTATCTATCTATCTATCTATCTATCCTATCTCTGTCTGTATGTCTGTTCACTTATCTATCTATCTATCTATCTCTGTCTGTATGTCTGTTCACTTATCTATCTATCTATCTATCTATCTATCTATCTCTGTCTGTATGTCTGTTCACTTATCTATCTATCTATCTATCTATCTATCTATCTATCTATCTCTGTCTGTATGTCTGTTCACTTATCTATCTATCTATCTATCTATCTATCTATCTCTGTCTGTATGTCTGTTCACTTATCTATCTATCTATCTATCTATCTATCTATCTCTGTCTGTATGTCTGTTCACTTATCTATCTATCTATCTATCTATCTATCTATCTATCTCTGTCTGTATGTCTGTTCACTTATCTATCTATCTATCTATCTATCTCTGTCTGTATGTCTGTTCACTTATCTATCTATCTATCTATCTATCTATCTATCTATCTATCTATCTCTGTTTGTATGTCTGTTCACTTATCTATCTATCTATCTATCTATCTATCTATCTATCTATCTAAAGCATGTCCTCTCTTTATTATTCAGCAACAAAAAAACAAGCAAGCTCGGAAACCGAGTTCACTTGTTTTTTGTTGATGAAAAGATCCCGGAAAACAGTGAGAGGCACATTTCTATCCTGCTTGAGTTGAAAGTATCTTATTAACCACTTTACATTTTATTCCGTTTTGCTATTATATACTGCCTATTTTCTTTTTGTTTTTTTTTTAGTAGAAACCTCCTACCCCAACTGATGAAATTGCAATTCTCTCTCTTTCTCCCCCCCCCTCTCTCTCTCTCTCTCTCTCTCTCTCTCTATATATATATATATATATATATATATATATATATATATATATATATATATATATATATATATACTTTCTTGAAGTTATATATTTGGATTTTACCGTCACTGGATTATTTATCTTCCACCAGACTATCAATTCACGTGTAATAACCTTTTTCTTTACCATATTCCCTCTGCTTCACTTTTTTGTTATCAAGTAAGATCTTTGACTTACTTGTTGTTTCATTAAATACTTTTGCATGCAAAATCCGATCCGAAGGAAAGTATTTTTTCGAAACTCCGCAGATTAAGGACTATCCACTTATCTAGTGTTTCCTTTTCAGATTAAATGTTTTTAACTCATTTCAAAGTGTTTTTTAACATGTTTTATTAACTGTTTGCTCGTATATATATATATATATATATATATATATATATATATATATATATTTAAATATGTATGAATAAAAAATCAATACGAAAAATATATAAATGTTTATATCTTTTCTGTATTTATTTCCTGTGTGTTGACGTGTAGGAATACAAAAAGTCTTTTGAAAAAAAAACAAGAATGTTTCCTTCAAAAGCACATAATTTTCGACCGATCCTTCGATCTTCCTCAGTGTGAATGATAAAAAACATGAGTGAGCGTGAGCGGGCAGAGTTAGCAGCGGGGGGGGGCACGGGTATAGCCATTAAGGTAAAGATCTATCTGAATATGACCCTTCCAGCATTTTCGACTTGGAATGGTCAGCAACTTGTGTGGCCTCCATTCAAAACCAAGTCCTTCCACGCCACCCCACGAACACACTCGTATACGTGAACATACGCGCACTACTACAAATGCTTCTTCGCCTACATATACATACACAGGATACGC
>NC_136516.1:86534345-86614345 GCF_053919585.1 Euprymna scolopes | reverse complement strand
TTGTATATTTTTAAGTACTGCACAAGTACCCCCGAAATGACTTTTAAACGATACCCTCCCCTCCCCATGTTAAGAATGGCTTTCGAAATAATAACGTTATTATTACAGCGCGGTACCAAAATTACATAAGACCGTGTTTTCTTTTTTGTTGTTTTGTAATAACACAAGAATTATTTAAACTAAATTAATTCTTCTAAATAAAATAATTGCTTTCTTTGATAATACGTGTTTTCTTTCTTTATTTTTGTTTCGTAATGACACAAAAAGTGTTAAAACTAGAGTATTTTTTAAATAAATATTTGGTTTCGTTTTTCGTATCTTGACTCCGTGATCAAGTTTATTTTTTTTAAGCAAGAGTTAAAAATATTTTTAAAAAATATTATGAGGGTGCATAGTCTCTTTTAAAAACAATATCTCTGTCAAGAACGGTAATAAAATGTGTTTTCAATCATTTATTCAACAAGGGACCAGTTTTCCTTCCTAGCAAAAACGGGGGATTTTTACGGGTACGAGTTTTCCGGGTACGGATTTTCCGGAGACGAGTTTTCCCGGGACGAGTTATTCAGATGGAATTAGACCTGGAGTCTAAAGAGCAAAGTTTACTTTAATGTATTAGTAAATGTATTAATACTATTAAAAGAAAACAGTGCCCATTGTACTGTAGATATATAATAAGCTCAATAGGTATAGATATCCTAGAGCTATTTCAATATTGAGTGAAACGATTCATAATTATGAATTAAAAATCAGTTTAAAAAGGAAAAGCAAACAAAATCAACTCGATTGTACGATCGTTTCGGAAACGATGTTCATTTTATTTGAATTGACAATAAATATTAATTTGACGAAAGTTTTGTCCTTTACCAACAAAGTCTCCTCCTCAGTATATATATATATATATATATATATATATATATATATATATATATATATATATATTTATAATTATTTATTTATTTTTTTTTAATTTTTTTTTTTTTTCCTAGGTAGTAGCTTGCTTGAAGCATTGTTGGTAAAGAAATATATAGAATTTTTTTAAAAGCCAAAAACAATGCGGAGAAACACCGGAATCATGAAAGTAAAGAATTGAAAAACAAACAAATGTAGACGCTTGATATGCTTGAGTAGAGGAGTGTGTAGCCGTTTATTCGTCTATCATTCTTCACCTCAATGTATAATTATTTATAACCAAGTTGCTGGTATGTCCGGTGTATGTAAAGTCTGTGGGTAGTATGGAACTTTGATTAATTTCGAGAGTAAGGGACCTCTCTTTTTCAAAATAGAAGACAAAAGTGATTCAAGATGGCGGAAGAGAATGTGACAGGACTGCAGAAAAAGGTCAGGGTCAGTTGGGGGTAATTTTATTTTACTTATTTACTTTTTTTTTAATTATTTCTGTTGTAAGCTTTGGTTGTATATATACACACATATATATTATTTTTCTTTTATTTTATATAATATTGTATAATTTATTATTATTATTATTATTATTATTATTATTATTATTATTATTATTATTATTATTATTATTATTATGCTGACAAGGGGTTTCATTCTTTACAATAATAATATCGCAGTGAAGATTCACGTGACCTATTGTGTGAGGAGGGAGAAGATAACAGTGTAAGGCCTTATTTTATCTTTTTAATGTATTATATATATATATATATATATATATATATATATATATATATATATATATATATATATATATATATATATGTTTTATACTAGTTTGTATTAAATATTAAATATATATTTTTTTCGATGCATTTATTGATGCTTTTATTTTGTTTGAATTTAGGAAAACTCGTCCCGGGAAAACTCATCTCCGGAAAACTCGACCCCGGAAAACTCGCCCCCTTTCGCTAGGTAGGAAAATTGGTCCCTTATTGAATAAATATCGATTGAAAACACATTTTATGATCGTTCTTGAAGGAGATATTGTTTTTTAAAATAGACTATAGCCCCCCCATAATATTTTTTTAAAAATATTTTTACTTGTTTAATGTTTTTTTTGTTTGTTTGTTTTTTTAAATAAAATCGATTTTCTTAGTGTCCGTTTTCTACCTAACTGGCTAAGTTCTTAGTGGTTTCACTTATTTTAAAGCGTTTATTATGTTCATAAACGAGATCGCATATTTTTTTTATATTAATATAAAAAGAATTTACTTATTTACTGTTGTTTATAAAAGGGTAAAATCGATTTTTCTACTTCGCCGACTATGTTGTTTGTTGTTTAATTTATTTGGAATCGTTTATTCGGTAAAGAAAAAAAACACAGAAAACAAACAAAAAATATGTAGAGTGTTATGTGAGAACGAGAAATAATGTCCGGTATATCACATCTTAGGGGTCTTGATAATCGCTAAAAAATAGAAAATGAAAGAAATTACTGAGGGAGATTTGGTTTTAAAAAGAAAATAATAAATTTTAATATTTTTTTTAATATAATTTAGAGAGGGGGGGGGGTAAAAACTATATCTCCCTCCGAAAAAGAAAAAAACCAACAAAAAATGAAATTAAAAAGATTCTTGATAAACGATAGCGGAGTTTTCAATAAAATTGATTAATAAATTTATTTAGTGATTACTTTTTCTCTTAATGATTGATTTTAGAATTTTGAAGTAAAAATTTAAAAAATTATAATGAGTTAACGAGAGATTGTTAGCACATGGCATCTCTCGCGCCAAAAAAATATTTCGCTTTTAAAAGCGAAATATTAGTTAATTTTATTAGTTAATTTTTGATTTTTTTATTAGTTAATTTTTTTTATTAGTTAATTTTTGCAAAATTTGACAGGACGACAATAAATGTTGATAATTGATAAAATTATAATTTTAAATAACGCATGAGTGCATTTGGTATGAGAGAAAACAAAAACATAACAAAAAAAAACTATCATAATTAAAAAAAAAAAAAAAAAAAAAAAGTAACGAAGAATCGAATCGCTCCCTGTTTTTTAATTTTTTGGTTTTGTTTTTTATCATTGTTTTTATGACTCCAAAAAACATCGTTAAAATAAGAGCAAAAAAAAAAAAATGTAATTAACTTTGTATGAACATAATAAATGCTTTAAAATAAGTGAAACCACTAAGAACTTAACCAATTAGGTAGAAAACGGACACTTAGAAAATTGATTTTATTAAAAAAAAAAAACACATTAAACAAGTAAAAATATTTTTTAAAAATATTATGGGGGGCTATAGTCTATTTTAAGGTGCCGGGAAAACTCGTCCCGGGAAAACTCGTCTCGGGAAAACTCGTCTCGGGAAAACTCGTCTCCGGAAAACTCGTCTCGGGAAAACTCGTCCCCTTTCGCTAGGTAGGAAAACTGGTCCCGTATTGAATAAATATCGATTGAAAACACATTTTATGATCGTTCTTGAAGGAGATATTGTTTTTTAAAATAAACTATACCCCCCCATAATATTTAAAAAAAAATATTTTTACTTGTTTAATGTTTTTTTTTTTTGTGTTTTTAATAAAAGCGTTTATTATGTTCATAAACGAGACCGCATATTTTTTTATATCAATATAAAAAGAATTTACTTATATACTGTTGTTTATAAAAGGGTAAAATCGATTTTTCTACCTCGCCGACTATGTTGTTTATTTAATTTGTTTGGAATCGTTTATTTGGTAAAGAAAAAAAAAACAGAAAACAAACAAAAAACATGTCGAGTGTTACGGGAGAACGAGAAATAATGCCCGGTATATCACATCTTAGGAGGTCTTGATAATCGCTAAAAAATAGAAAATTAAAGAAATTACTGAGGGAGATTTGGTTTTAAAAAGAAAATAATAAATTTTAATATTTTTTAAAATATAATTTAGAGAGAGAGGGGGGGGGATAAAACCTATATCTCCCTTCGAAAAGCAACCAACAAAAAATGAAATTAAAAAGATTCTTGATAAACGATAGCGGAGTTTTCAATAAAATTGATTAATAAATTTATTTAGTGATTACTTTCTCTCTTAATGATTGATTTTAGAATTTTGAAGTAAAAATTAAAAAAATTAAAAATGAGTTAACGAGAGATTGTTAGCACATGGCATCTCTCGCGCCAAAAAAATATTTCGCTTTTAATTTATTAGTTAATTTTTGCAAAATTTGACAGGACGACAATAAATGTTGATAATTGATAAAATCATAATTTTAAATAACGCATGAGTGCATTTGGTATGACAGAAAACAAAAACATAACAACAAAAAACTATCATAATTAAAAAACAAAACCAAAAGCGTAACGAAGAATCGAATCGCTCTTTTTAATTTTTGGGTTTTGTTTTTTTATTATTGTTTTTATGACTCCAAAAAACATCGTTAAAATAAGAACAAAAAAAAACTTGTAATAAACTTTGTATGAACATAATAAACGCTTTAAAATAAGTTAAACCACTAAGAACTTAGAAAACGGACACTTAGAAAATCGATTTTATATTAAAAAAAAAAAAAAAAATTAAACAAGTAAAAATATTTTTAAAAAAAACATTGGGGGGGTTATAGTTTATTTTAAAAAACAATATCTCCTTCAAGAACGATCATAAAATGTGTTTTCAATCGATATTTATTCAATACGGGACCAGTTTTCCTACTTAGCGAAAGGGGACGAGTTTTCCCGAGACGAGTTTTCCGGAGACGAGTTTTCCGGAGACGAGTTTTCCCGAGACGAGTTTTCCCGGGACGAGTTTTCCTAAATTCCTATTTTAAAAAACAATATCTCCTTCAAGAACGATCATAAAATGTGTTTTCAATCGATATTTATTCAATAAGGGACCAGTTTTCCTACCTAGCAAAAGAGGACGAGTTTTGCGGGGTCGAGTTTTCAGGAGTCGAGTTTTCCGGGGTCGAGTTTTCCGGGGTCGAGTTTTCCGGAGACGAGTTTTCCCGGGACGAGTTTTCCGGGCACCATTTTGTTTATATATATATATATATATATATATATATATATATATATATATATATATATATATATATATATATATATATATATATATATATATATTGTCCTTTACAAAGTTTCCTCATCAGTATATATATATATATATATATATATATATATATATATATATATATATATATATATATATATATATATATATCCAATTCACAGTTTGACTCTCAGAGTGTGATTTAATTATTTTATTGGTAAATTATGGTAAAGGAAGTAGATATTTTAGAGTTCACATAGCTTATTCCCTGGGCAAACCTTTCGAATTTCTATTCACACCTATTTGCTAAATGTCTGTATATGTCTGTATATGACGCCTCTCAGAGACTTCACACTTGGCTATCAAAAAGATTGAATAGGCATCAGAAAAGATTTAAAAGTTTACTGGCACCAGTTTGACCCTTGTCCTTGCCGGATAAACTCTGAAATAATTAATGTTTTATCGTTTTATTTTATTTTATTTATTTTTCGGCACTTATGTTAAACATAGATGGAAATCTAAGTAGGAGCTTCTCAAAATCTTGGATTACAATAAATAAACCGAAAACATTTTGAAGTTTTTACACATTAAAAAAAGTATCTACATTTAAAGGTGCCCGGAAAACTCGTCCCGGGAAAACTCGTCTCCGGAAAACTCGTCTCCGGAAAACTGGTCCCCTTTCGCTAGGTAGGAAAACTGGTCCCTTATTGAATAAATATCGATTGAAAACACATTTTATGATCATTCTTGAAGGAGATATTATTTTTAAAAATAGACTATAGCCCCCCCCTAATATTTAAAAAAAATATTTTTACTTGTTTAATGTTTTTTTTTGTTTTTTTTAAATAAAATCGATTTTCTAAGTGTCCGTTTTCTACCTAACTGGCTAAGTTCTTAGTGGTTTCACTTATATTAAAGCGTTTATTATGTTCATACAAAGTTAATTACAAATTTTTTTTTGTTCTTATTTTAACGATGTTTTTTGGAGTCATAAAAACAAAAATTAAAAACAAAACCAAAAAATTAAAAAACAGGGAGCGATTCGATTTTTCGTTACTTTTTTGTTTTGTTTTTTTAATTATGATAGTTTTTTGTTATGTTTTTGTTTTCTCTCATACCAAATGCACTCAAGCGTTATTTAAAATTATAATTTTATCAATTATCAACATTTATTGTCGTCCTGTCAAATTTTGCAAAAATTAACTAATAAATTAAAAACGAAATATTTTTTTGGCGCGAGAGATGCCATGTGCTAACAATCTCTCGTTAACTAATTTTTAATTTTTTTTAATTTTTACTTCAAAATTCTAAAATCAATCATTAAGAGAAAAAGTTGTCACTAAATAAATTTATTAATCAATTTTCTTGAAAACCCCGCTATCGTTTATCAAGAATCTTTTTAATTTCATTTTTTGTTGGTTGTTTTTCGGAGGGAGATATAGTTTTTACCCCCCCCCCCCCCCGCTGTCTCTGTCTCTCTCTCTCTAAATTATATTTTAAAAAATATTAAAATTTATTATTTTCTTTTTAAAACCAAATCTCCCTCAGTAATTTCTTTAATTTTCTATTTTTTAGCGATTATCAAGACCCCTAAGATGTGATATACCGGACATTATTTCCCGTTCGGGTTTGTATTACTGTACACATAGATTCGAAAAAGTTGTCAAAAAACAAATATATAACAAATAAATGTTATCAAAGGCAAGATAAATTACTTTTCTACCAAACTAGATATAATTTTCGTGTTTTTATTCAATTTAACATGTTTATTCAGCTCAAAAATCATACAGTGTTTACCGATGTATTGGAAAATTCAAAATGGCGGCCGACTCTCTCTTTAACACGGTAAGTTCGGGAAAAGGTGTTATAAATAATAAACTAGACAAAATACTATTAAAAAACCACCGAATATATGTCAAGTTATGTCACGGTAACATATATTGAGCAAATCTCTAACAGTATTTTGTCTAGTTTATTATTCTGTATGCTTTTCGAGCTGAATAAACATGTTAAATTGAATAAAAACACGAAAATTATATCCAGTTTGGTAGAAAAGTAATTTATCTTGCCTTTGATAACATTTATTTGTTATATATTTGTTTTTTGACAACTTTTTCGAATCTATGTGTACAGTAATACAAACCCCGATTTTATTTAAAAAAAAAAACAAAAAACATTAAACAAGTAAAAATATATTTTTTTAAAATATTATGGGGGTTATAGTCTATTTAAAAAAAAACAATATCTCCTTCAAGAACGATCATAAAATGTGTTTTCAATCGATATTTATTCAATAAGGGACCAGTTTTCCTACCTAGCGAAAGGGGACGAGTTTTCCGGAGACGAGTTTTCCGGAGACGAGTTTTCCGGAGACGAGTTTTCCGGAGACGAGTTTTCCCGGGACGAGTTTTCCTAAATTCATTGAATAAATATTGAACTCTGGAATGTTTCTGTTGAACTCGAGAATCTGCACAGAATTTCTGTCGGAGGTTGCATCGACTGATACGTTAACAAAGTGTAGTATCACTTCTGATGCTACACTCCACCTATTATCTCCCCGTTCAATGAAGAATTAATAAATCCTTTCAGACTGAGACAATTTTAATTTTTGTTCTGATCCAGAGTTCCTCTTGTAGGAGAGCTGGATATTGCCCACATAAAAAAAAAACGACCTTGTGTCTTGGGGAAGCAAGTAAATAGGAATACTCAAGATGAGAATAGTAGTCCAAAGCTGGAATGGGAACAGTAACACAAAATTCTCAAAGCTAAACTGTATCAATGCTGTTAATTACCAAAAATAGTTTTATTGCCTTATTAACAAATTCAACAGACACATAAACTAAAGTGAAAGATAACACGTGTTGTCGCGTATACGTGTGAAAAGGTTTTATGACCAATTCATCTCACAGTTTCATGCTCACACTTGAGTATGAAACCGTTCTGGGGACATTTCTGGGGTCAATCGGTCACTGAGTATATTTCTGACATAAAATTATAAACTGATTCCAATATAAATAACAGTAAAATAGGTACTTATACATGTTTGACACCCCGAGAGTACAAACAACGTTGAAATAATAACTATTTAGAAAGCCATTCTTAACATGGAGGTGGGGTGAACTATTTTGCACTTTCACCTAACAATTTAATGAAATAAAAGTAACATTATTTTTTTTAAGTTCATATTTCTTTCGGTATCAAACATCCATAAGTACAATAGGTTCGTTTGTTTACAAAATAAAAAAAAGTTTATTTCCGCACCAATGGGAGAGGTCATTGAATATTTAGGCTGTGAGCTATAAGACTCAACGCACAAGGAGTACTTAATTTTAAAGTATAAAAATGTATCGAACTATAATTTTAAAGTTTTAATATTTCTTTTTAATGAGTGATTCATAATTGAAAAAAAAATATGCTAAAAACATTTATAGATTGTTTTTAGTATTTTTTTTTTTTTGTTGTTTTTTTTTTGTTTTTACATTAAGGTTGTATAAAATGTATCAAAATATAATTTTACTTCATCAATGTAGTAATTTAAAAAACATGAAATATTTATGAAGAAACTTCTTTATATTTGAGTTTCATAAAGGGGTCGATAACTCGTCTCCATTGCCGACATGTTGCAATGCAGGAGTTCCATAAAAAAGAAACAACACTAAGTGTACATAAATTACGAGGAACGGATAACATAATGTTGATTTCTGATTTCAATATCAGAAGCCCTCATCAAATGGACTGTTCCTCGCTATAATTGTTTATGCCTAAGTTATTTTGTTTGTATTTTTGAAAAATATATAAACTGCTTATTTTTATTTTATTTTTACTTTTAGCATATCTTGCGTTTGGTAGCATTTATTTGTTGTATATTTTACTTTTTCATTTTGTTGTCTATAGTAATAAATGTTCGATAATTCTTATTTTTAAGGCATCTATTAGTATAGACATCGAATCGAATATATGGTAAAGAAACAAATAAATAGAAGTAACTAATTAAAATAAAAGGAACTTGTTTGTAAATAAGGGAGATTTTTTAAATTTATTTCTGCCCAGTGTTCAACTTATAATAGGGGAGAAGAGGTGAATGAATTACCACACAGATGAAAAAAGTTATTTCTGACACCTGTGACGTAATAGCACTTTGGGAAATCTCAAAAACGAGATTCGCATTTAGGATCTATTTAAATTTGACAAACTTCTCATTATTTTCTGTAACACCGGTGACGTCGCAGTACATGACCTAACTTTTGGAAAACTCAAAACGAGGGTAAAATTTGAGACCAGATCGGTCGTCTAGCACCCTTTTTAATTCGACAAATTTCGCACGTTTTCCCATTTTAATATACTGTGAGATATTCATGCATGTTATCGTTTTGTCATTTTTTCATTAATCCATTACGTGCCATTTTTACCGGTGCCATTTTTACCGGTGACATTTTTACCAGTGCCATTTTTACCGGTGCCCTTTTTACCAGTGCCATTTTTACCGGTGCCATTTTTACCTAAATTCATATATATAACTCTTGAGTTTCATTAGTTATAATGAAAACCTAAACTTATGAAGAATTCTTGGTAAAATTATTTATTACAAGAAATGGAAGATCATAACAATTAAACGACAGTCACTCGGAAGAAAAAAGATGTAAGCGTGACACACAAAATAACACGCCATCGTATAAATATAGAGATGGTTCTATACAATAATAATGTATTTTGAAATACTGCCCAGTAACATTTTTTTAGGATTCTCCTGCGTTTAATGCTAATCTAATTCAAAATGTTGCCCGTCTGTTCTAAATTTAGTGACTTCCGGTACCCAGTTAATGGGTGATATCATTGAACTTGGAAACATCAGCGAAGGTCAAATGTCATATTAACGCAGGAATGTTATCAAAACCTAGTGAGATTATTCGGTTCAATTGCATATTCGTATAATAGCCCCCCCCCTTCCCTGTTGTAATATATCATCTATTTCTCCTGCTTTTTGACTACATTATGGATAAAATCACGTATTGTTTTGTTTTGTTTATTTATTTATTTATGAGTCACCACTTATCAAAGACCAAAAGCCACTCGGGGAGAAGGTTTAATGAGCAGAGTTTCTTTCCGTGGAACACAATACCTTTGGGGTTGCCTCCCATCTGACTATAGCATGGTCGTTTTTTTTTTCAAGTCTCATGTCTAAGTTCTTGTTGGATCGTCCGCTTATATAATTTAACCCTACCTAAATTGGATTTTAGGGTTTTATAATTTTTTTGTGTCTGGTTTTCCATTATCGGATCCGCATAGTACTTTTTTTTTTTTTTTTTTTTTTTTTAAATCATTTGAGGCTTCATAAATTGTGCATTCATTCTAGGAAGATGAGGATAACAGTCCGCAAAAAAAAAAAAAAAAAAAAAAAAAAAATGAATACACAAACTATAAAGCCTCATTTCAAAAGATTAAAAAATAATAAAACAAAAAACAAAAATTATTAGTCTCACACCAATTTAAAACAACAATGTTATTTTTAAAAGGGCAAAATCGAGTTTTTACCTAGCTGGCTAAGTTGTTAGTTGTTTCATTTATTTTAAAGCGTCTATTCAGTAAAAAAAAAAAAAAAAATAGTGTCGAGTGTTGTGTGAGAATGAGAAATAATGTCCGACATGAGGGGATTACATTTTAGGGGTCTTGATAACAATCACTCAAATATAGAAAATTTTTAAAAAATACTGAGAGAGATTTAGTTTTAAAATGAGCCCCACCCTAAAAAAAAAAATAAATAAAAAGATAAATTTTAATATCTAAAAAAATAATTATAACGTTTTATGTAATAATTATTTTATTATAAAAATTTATGCTAAGAATCTGAAGAAAAAAAAGCGTAAATAAAATTTTACCGCTGCCATATTTATCTAAATTCAATTTGTTTTTAAGTCCTGAAAATGGAAACTTAATTCAAAGATTTAATCACTGTGGGTCACTGCTTTCAATTTTTTTTTTTTTTTTTTTTTTTTGTAGTAAAACGATTTTTACTTGTTAAAAAAAGAATGTTCTTATACAGAAAATTGGCAAAATTGAATTACACATTTTAAATTTACAAATAATCAAATATGACTCTTTTTTTTAATATAATAGGAATGTTGGGGTTGTTTTACAATAGACTTTAAAACGTTTACTCGGCTCGAAAAACAAGTAGTGTCGAGCGTTACTGAGAATAAGAAAAAAATGAACACCACGATTGGGTTATGTATTTTGAGTCTCGATAATGACTTAAAAATAAATAATAATAAAAAATTACTGGTAGAAATTCACCCAATAAAAGTTACTGACCATGCTGAAATAATAACATTATTTAGAAGCCACCCTTAACATGAAGAAGAACGTTTTTTGTTAACTATTCTGTACTTTTACCTAACGATTTAATAAATAAACTTGGCAAATTGAAACTCTAACCAGAAGTTATATTACTGACGAAGTTTAATATCAGGAGAAAGGATCTGACCAAAGACCGTTTGCTGTTCTGGGTTGCCAATATTTATAAAATTATTATTGCTTTTGTTTTGTTTTTGTTTGATGTTTTTCCCCAATCTGGCGTACTGGCGTGCTAGCGTCCCAAAAAAGAGTTACCGATTATTTTACATAAAAGTTATATTCGAAACTGATCATCCACTCTAAATACTAAATGATTGCTTTTCTTTCCGTCAAGTTATTTTTAAGTAATATTTCATTTTGGAATAGGAATTTAGCTGAGAGTGTAAATCTACAAATTTTTTTATTATTATTATTGTTATTGTTGTTGTTGTTGTTATTATTATTATTATTATTATTATTATTTTTTTTTTTTTACATTTTCACCCCAAACAAGGCACATTGCCACTCAGGTGTAGGGGGCTACTATCAGGGTCAGCAACTACTGGGGCACTATGTAGGGATTTGGGCAGCAAGATGTCGGTTCACGTTGCACTTGAACTTCTGCATATCAGTACAGTTAGGGAAGCAGGATCCTGGAATGGAATTCCAGAGTCTAGCGGTTCTGGGGAAGAAACTACTGGAGTAGAAAGATCTTTTACATCTAAGGATCTCTACTGTGTGGGGGTGGAATTTAGCTGCCTGTCGGGTTTGTCGAGGGTGTCTGCGTCGTGGGGGTACAAGTGTCTGCAGTTTGTCAGAGCATTCACCATTAAAATACTTGTAGAACAAGCAGAGGGATGCAACGTTTCGTCGATGGGACAGAGGCTGAAGCTTAGATGCCAGTTCAAGGCCTATCAGATTGGCGACTCTCTTTTGAACCTTGTCTAGGAGCGAGAGACTAGTAGTAGACACACCAGCCCAGATGTGACAACAATACTCCATACATGGGCGAATGGTGGCCTTATAGAGATACAGGATACTTTCAGGTGTCAGTAGTTTTCTAGCACGGGAGAGAGAGAGCCTACCTTTTTTGCAGCGGCCCTGGCAATGTTTTCAATATAATTGTGCCAGCTCATGTTTCCTGTGATTGTTAGGCCAAGCAGTTTGAAAGATGTACTCTCAGACAGGGAGTCACTGGCCATTGCTATTGGTGGCAGAGAAGGTTTCTTGTAGTTATTGAAGGAAACCAGTTTGGTCTTGGCAGCATTGAATGTGACCATCCATTTATGTCCCCATTCCACTACAGATTGGAGGTCATCCTCTAGTGTTTTTACCATTTCTGTAGATATGTGTTCATTTGTTTTCCTGTCATGCCTGTTATAGAGTGTAGTGTCATCAGCATATATACCCATCTCAGAGGCAGTTTTGTCGGGGAGGTCATTAATAAATATCAGGAACAATAGAGGTCCAAGAATAGACCCCTGAGGCACTCCTGCATTTATATCACACTGTTTAGATGTTCGACCGTCAAGGACAACCTGGATTTTTCTCTTATCTAAGAAGGATTTAATTACGCTAAGTATTCTACCAGTGATACCGTATGATTTAATTTTCCTGAGGAGACCCTTGTGTCATACCCTGT
Source organism: Euprymna scolopes (assembly GCF_053919585.1). Lineage (NCBI taxonomy): Eukaryota > Metazoa > Mollusca > Cephalopoda > Sepiida > Sepiolidae > Euprymna > Euprymna scolopes. The sequence goes on along the minus strand of NC_136516.1, from coordinate 86,601,438 downwards.
CAAAAGCCTTAGATATATCTAAAGCTACCGCTCTGCCCTCCCCCACTTTGTCCAGTGAATGGTATATACGTTCAGAGATTACAGTGAGGATGTCAGCTGTGGAACGGGCTTGTCTAAATCCATATTGTTTGTCAGTCAGAAGTTTAGCATCTGTAAGGTGCCGGACTAGAGCATGGTTAATTATGGTCTCAAATATTTTGGCGAAAAGTGGGAGGAGGCTAATGGGGCGATAATTTGATGGGTCAGTTCTTTCGCACGAATTCTTGAATATTGGCACCACAGAAGCGGTTTTCCAACAGCCCGGAAAGCATGATTTATTAAGGCATTTGTTGTAGAGTTTGGAGAGAACTGGAGTTACTTCGGCTGAGCACTTTTTTAATAGCACAGCTGGGATGAGATCAGGTCCACATGCTTTTGAAGTGTCAAGATTTTTTATGATAGCATGTACCTGAGCAGGGGTGATTTTTAGATCGTCTAGCATGGCGTCTGTCCGCAAAGGAAAGTCAGGCAGGGCGTGGTTGGAAGGGTCCAGTGTGGAGTTCGAGGCAAACCAGCTGGCAAGCATATTAGCTTTGTCGGTTGCTGAGCAAACAACCTCGTGATTGTTGGTTAGTGGGGGAATTGTTGATTGCCCATTATTTACTGCACTGTTGTAGATTTTCCAGAAGTCACGATTTCCTAATTTTTGTGCTTCGATGCATTTTTTTAGTGGTTTCAGTAAATTCTCTCTTGGCTGTCGCTATTTCTTTCTTAACGTTATTTCTAGCTTCTATGTACTTCTTTTTGTTTGAACTGGACTTATGTCGGTTAAATCTGCGGTATGCATGCTGCCTTTGAGCAATGGCAGTTGCGCAAGTCGAAGTAAACCATTGGGGAGAGTGGGGCTTTCTTGCTGCTGCTGCTGCTGCTGCTATTATTATTATTATTATTATTATTATTATTTATTTATTTATTTTTTTTTTCATCTCAATTTTGTTTTTACTGCAAGGCAAATCAATTTAATAACCCACCAAATTTTTTTAATTAAAATAAAATTTAAACTTCATTCATAGAAGGAAGGCACATAATAGTTAACAATGTCCACGCCCTATCCATGTTAAAAATGGTATTCTAAATGGTAACGTTATTATTTAGAATTTTGTTCGTAACAATGGGAGGAAGTGTTGTTAATATTTTGTTCTTACATCCTTTTCTCATTTTGCCTACAAATCGTTGACCATTTTCAACTGTTTATGAAAACTTTCAAGTAGCATGTTGTACACTAACAACGAACTGATACAATCTAGCTTTGTTTTAAATCGAAATAAATCTTTTCTTGTCTTACAATTTATAATAATTTACAGTGAAAACATTTCAGAAAAAATATACGCGGAAATTTCCCGGGGGGGGGTTTATGCAATAATTTGAATATTTACAAAAAAAAAAAAAAACAAAAAAAAAAACAAACCTCTAATTAAGTAATTATAAAATATAAAAGAATCAGAATCGGAAATTGGGTTGGAATCGGGAAAATTTTCGGAATCATCCCACCATCACTAGTTTCTACGGATCTTTTTGTCAATTCTAATAATTTACAATGGTAGCTTCCAAATTATGCGGTCGAAATTACCTGAATATTACTGAATTATTTAAAAAAAACAAAAAAACAACAACTTTAATCGTGTTAGCAGGTGAAAAATTGCATCCGTCTTGTTTGAATCGTAACGGAAAATTACCTCCCTTTTAAACTCTCCTGTGTCTTACGATCGCTTTCTTCAAATTCTATTTTTTATTTTCTTTAATAAATAATTTTCTACCTCATCGATTTTCGTAATTTTTGGATATAATCATCTTAAGAATACGAGGAATACGTAGATGCCATTGTTTTCATGTGACATTCGGTATTATGACTTCCAAAAGTTTGTCTTAATAGTGTACCTATTTACTATGCCTCCCCACGGGACAGAGTTAGACACCAGGGTCGTTTTTTAACGTGGAGAAAAGGTACAAAAATAAAAATTGTCTCAGTCGTGAAGGATTTCTCCTCTAACGAAAGAGAACAAGAAAATGAAGTGCAGCATCTGAAGAACAGATGGTATTTATTTGCTCCCCCACTGAGCAAATTAGGCACAAGGCCGTTTTTAATGTGAGGTAAAAACCAGCTCCCCTAAAAGTAGGCAAAAAGGGGGCACTCTGGTTACCAAAAATAATAATTGTCCCAGTATAGAGGGTTTCCCCTCCATTGACTGGTACAAATTATCTTAAGTGCAGCATCTGCCGGAACAGATGGTATTTATTTGCTCCCCCACCGAGCAAATTAGGCACAAGGCCGATTTTTAGTGTGAGGAATGAAGGGAGGGGGAAGGGAAAAAAGGGACCAGCTCCCGAGGGGTGGGAAATGGGAGCTGGTTAAAGGTCAGGCATGTGGAGTTGCCCCCACATCTAGTCTTTGCTAGTCATAGCTAGTCATAGCTTGCAGCATCTGCCGGAACAGATGGTATTTATTTGCTCCCCCACCGAGCAAATTAGGCACAAGGCCGATTTTTAATGTGAGGAGTGAAGGGAGGGGGAAGGGGAAAAGGGGACCAGCTCCCGATAGGTGGGAAATGGGAGCTGGTTAAAGGTCAGGCATGTGGGGTCGCCCCCACATCTGGTCTTTGCTTGCAGTATCTGCCGGAACAGATACTACACTTTGAGATATTAAATCTTTTATTCATGTTAAAAAAATACAGAAAAAAAAAAACAACGATGAACAAAAAACTTAGGCACATGGCCAACTCAAAAGGGGGGATTTTGGGGGTCGTTGGTCATCCTTGTCACTCCAGAACTAAACAAAGTCAAAAGTTTCTCCCAGCTAGTATCTTCTTTCACCATAATACCGCATTCACCCTTTCATATTGGGGGACGTCCTAGTAACTCCCAATTTTTAAAACATTTTTTATTGACGTGTAAAAACAAAAAAGATAACAATAAAATGGTAACAATAATTCATTTGTGTCGAGGGCGGGGGAAGAAAAAACAAAAGGTGATTAGTAGGACCCTCCCAACCCCGTCTAATTGATAGACTGCCTGTTCCACTAGGTTTGTAAAAGGAACCTCGCTTCTGCAGGTCAGTCTCTAGGTGGGGATGCCCTCTAGATGGGGGTGAATGGAGAAAAGAAAATTTTTGTGGGTAAGGGATGGAGGTTAGTTTGTATTTCTTTTTCTCCAAGATGGGTAAAATTTAGAGGAAGGGGTGAGAACAAAAATTGCAGGTAAGAGGGGATGGGGATCTTGGAGGCTTCCTAATCGGGGAGGGATGGAACACACACTCAGCTAGCTGAGAGACTACTTGTTTAATTTTACTTTACAGAACTGCGCGTTCCACACCTAGGCGGGGAACACGTATTCAAATTTGGCTCCTCTTCGTACACACAGACTTGCCACATGTATCCATCTTCTGTCAAATGCCGCGCGATGCAGCCTTCTTCTATCACATCTGATCTTCACCTGTAGTTGGTGTTTAAAGAAAGCGATCAGATCTTGATCAGAAAAAGACAACACCCCCCGGCAACCTTGCAGACGCGACGTCCAAATCACCATTCTCGCCACGGCCAGGATCGTAACGTAGATCATTTGTCTTTCCTGGTCCCACGGCGGCCTCACGTTGTCCACAACATTGGATACAGTAATTGGGCGAGGATGCTCAGGATCGATGCGAGCCGTCACCCCACTGACATACGACCAGTACTGGCGGAGTTCGCGGCAATCGAAGAAAGCGTGATCCGTAGTTTCCACGGCCGTTGTCCCACAACGGGGACAATCAGGCGACTCCAAAAATCCAGAACTGCATTGTATGTTGTTGAGTGGAAGTGCATTTCGGGCCAATCGCCAGGTCAGAGAGAACTCCGAATTGTTCAGATGACTCGAACCTGGCGCCCAGCTCCACGCGGAGCGGATCTCACTCTGCTGCCACCCCAAACGCGCGCATAGCGGATCGTCAGCGGCCCCCTTCACTAGATCCCTGTGGAGTTCCCTACGGGTAGCAGTCACAAGGTCACTGGACCTTGGTAGTCATTTTAGCGCGGCTCGGCACTCTTTCATGTAGGCAGATTCTCCCCGCGGCCTGCGACGGCTCTCGATGGAAGGGTCGAGAACGAGGTCGGGGAAGGTGGCAGTAACCACGGGGTGCCACGGTTGGTCCTCCTGCATATAGTGGCTCAGGAAGGCCAGCCTCTCAGCATCTCGATGACACTTCAAGTCCGGCATTCCCAAGCCTCCCTCACACGGACGTTGAATACAGACCTGTCTGCTCACCCAGTGTCTTCCTCTGTCCCAAAGGAGCGAGGACAAGAGTTCGACAAGAGCTTTTAGGTGTTGTGCAGGCAGGGGAAGTACGGCCAGTCGGTAAAGGATGAGAGGAAAGACGTAAGTGGCGCACGCCTCAGCTCTACCCTTTAAGGAAAGTTTCCTAGGAAGCCACGAATTGACTGCAGCCTCCACCTTTGACCGTACCTCCAACCAATTCTTGTCAAGCTGGAGACCCGGTCCGAACCACACGCCGAGGATCCGGACCGGGCCATCTGTCCAGCTGAAGGGCGCAGGGAGGTTTGCGTTGCCACTCCATGCGCCCAACCGCAGTCCTACCGACTTGTTGCGGTTTATCTTGGCCCCTGTGATTCTTTCGTACTGTGTGAGTGCCTCCGACACGACCTCAATGTCTCTGAAGCCCGACGCGAAGATCGTGACATCATCGGCGAACGCGGATACCTTGGCAGCTGAGCCGCCAGGCAGAGCCATTCCGCGCAGGGCCGAATTTGCCTCCCCATGTCTCAGCTTGCGGAGAAGAGGCTCCAAAGCCAGGACATAAAGCAGGGCCGACAGCGGACAACCCTGACAAACTGACCGAGAGATAACAAAGGGTTTCGAGTGCTTTCCGTTCACTTGCACGACAGCCATGGGCTGTCGATACATTATGGAGATCCACTTGCAAAAGTCCGGTTTAAAACCGGCGGCCTCTAAGACAGATGCCAGGAAACGATGGTCGACCCTATCGAAAGCTTTGGACTGATCTAAGTTTATCAGCGCGGCTTCCGTGTCGTCATCTATTCCCCCCTCTAGGATCATGCGGATCAGGTGCAAGTTGTTCTGAATCGATCTCCCCTTCACAGCGTAGTTCTGTTCCGGTTCAACCAACTCGTCGATAACAACTTGCAGCCGATTCGACAGGACCTTGGCCAAAATCTTCAACTCTGTGTTTAGCAGAGTTATGGGCCTGTAGTCGTCTAACTCTTCCCCTCCATGCCCGTCACCTTTCTTCAGCAATGTGATCACTCCCTTGGTCACCTGCCCTGGGATGGATCCCTGAGCAAACCAATGGTTGAACATATCCGTCAGAAGAGGCAGAAACATGGGCGACAGCCTCAAGTACAGTTCGTATGGCAGACCATCAAGTCCTGGCGATCTGTCACAGCTGACATGCTTCAGCGCAGTAAAGACCTCCCGCTCCGTCACCCGGCCCTCGCAACTAGCCACTCTAGCCGCCTCGAGGTGGGGAGAGTCGGCCAAATAGTCGCTAAACTCAAGGACCGGAAGATCGGGCTGCTGCGTAAAACGCTCCTCGAAATGTTCTCGAAACCCCTCGCAGATCTCCCGAGTCGATTCCAGGGTGCGTCCATTCGGATGTTTGATTTTTGCAATGTATTTGTCCGAGCCACGCCTAGAAACCTCACGGCGCACGTCTGCATCAGAATTGACTGCTTCGTTGCCTATCTTTCTAAGCCTAGCTCTAACTACTTGGCCTTCGTAACGCTCGCTAGTCTCGCGTAGAAGGTCCTGCTTAGCTAGTTCCTGACTAACCCTATCACCCTCCCCCGTAGCCTGGGCTAGTTTCTGCTCTAGCTTCTTCTTTGTCTTGGCCTTATCTAGTGCGAGACGCTGGGCATACTTGACGGAGAAGCTTCTGATCTTGGCTTTGAGACCTAACCACCACTTACTCCCGGTAACCGCCCCCACTAGTGCCTTTTTAATCAATTCTCTTAACTGATCTTGGAAGTCTTGTATCTCCAGAAGGGAGGTGTTTAACTTCCAGTACCCCGCTAACTTAGGCCTATTTCCTAGCTTCAGCCGGGCCATAACTAATTTATGGTCCGTCTGGCCTAGCCAAGTGAACGTGGGACAAGGTAAGAAGTCTACTTCGCCTCTCCTAACTAACATCCTGTCCAAATAGGTATTTGGATAGGAGGAAACACTATTGGTCCACGTCCACATCTCCCGCCCCGGATGCTCGAACCAAAACCTGTCGACCAGACCGCATCTAGCCATCAGATCAGCCAGGCTGGACTCGCACCTCTCCGATCCTCTAGCTCCGCCTCCTACCTTATCTATGTCGGGGTCTAAGATGGAATTCCAATCCCCCATTAGCACTACCCGCTTCCGACAATCTACAAACGCGTCAAGCTGACTGAAGAATGAGACCCTCTCACAAGCGGTGCTGGGCGCATGAACCGCAATCACCCGAAACACAGAATCTTTTACGGCAACATCGGCCACAACCAGCCTACCCACCGCATCTCTATGGACAACGTCGACTGTCGCCAACAGGGTATGTTTAACCAGCACGGAAACTCCCTTCCCCCGCGGGCTGCCATATGCTGAGAAAACCTCAAAGTCTCGGGCCAGCACCTGACAGTCCACAGAGGAAACGAAATGCGTCTCCTGAATCGCAGCAACATCCACTCCCAGGGACAAGAGGTCGTGCCGGAGGCGAGCCGCCCGGCCCGATGATCTCAAGCCTCTCGCATTCAGACTAGCCAAATTCAAAGCCATGGTACCTACCTTAAGGTGTGTTACACTCAGCTCCGAAGTCAGCCGGGGAAAGGACACCGACGTTGTGTGCAATGCTCAAGGTGGTCAGGTTTTTCATGTCCTGACCTTCTATCACAATGCCGCCGACATCCAAAGGGTAAGTCAATTTAAGGGCCCTATAGAGTGACGGATGGACCAACACTGGGACCCTTCCCTTGCATTGTTTTGCGAGTTCCTCAAGGGAAGGGTCATTTTTCCTAATCAGTTCAAATCCCGGACCAGCCCCTTCAGCAGCTTCCAGCATTGTCCACACGTTGGTTTTGCAGGCCTCAGGAAGCCTGACGAAAGTTGTTAGCCGTGGGGCGTCCGGGAAATTAGAGGGGACATTAACGTCTTTTCCCCCTATCTGTTGGAAGTCCAGCAGAGGTTTTAAATTTTTTCTCTGCCGGTGTGGTAAGCCCATTGCCACAGACAGGGGGTCTACAAAACAAAGTTCCTCTCTCGTTTCGAGGGCGAGAGTCCCTGTTGGAGTGAGTCCGTAAGTGGGAGAATCTGAAGGGTCTCTCTCCCTCCCGGGTTCATTCTTTTCTTTCTGGGATGGCGGCTCAATTTGCATTGGTGTGGGGACGAGTGTCTGTGTGGTGTCTGGTGTTGGTGTTGGTGCGGTGTCTGGTGTTGGTGTGGTGTCTGGTGTTGGTGTTGGTGCGGTGTATGGTGTTGGTGTTGGTGCAGTTTCTGGTGTTGGTGCAGTGTCTGGTGTTGGTGCGGTGTCTGATGTTGGTGTTGGTGTTAGTGCGGTGTCTAGTGTTGGTGCAGTATGTGGTATGGGGGTGGAAGTGGGTTGTGTTGTTGTTAGAGGTGGTGTATGCTCACAGGGAGTGGGGGCTGCCTTTTCTTCCCCTTTCCTTTTCTTTTTTATTCTTTTGAATGAACCGGGGAGTGGTGAGGTTGAGTTCCTCTCCCTCTCACTAGCAGATTCATCCTCAGAGGAGCAGTGTTTTCTTCGCTTGATCCCCGTCTCAATTGGTGTGGGGACCGTTGGTTGTTGCTGCTCCTCTAATTGTTTCTCCGGTTGATGCTGTTGCTTTTCTGGTTGCTGCAGCCGTTTTTGTTGCTGCTGCTGCTGTTCTGGCTGTTGCTGCTGCTGCTGTTTTTGTTGTTGCCGCTGTTTTCGTGGCATTGGTTGTGGCATTGGCCGCGGCAGCTGATGTTGCTGCGGCTGGTTCAACGGCTGGTTTGGCTGCTGCTGCTGTGTCTGCTGCCATGGCTGTTGCTGCGGCTGTTGTGGAGGTTGCTGTTGTTGTTGCTGCCTCAGTTGTTGGGTTGGTTGTGGGACGGTGGCAGATGGGATTGTGGGCTTCCGTTTCCGCCTCATTACCGTGATCCATTCCTCCCCTTTGGCCTCCTGCACAGTTTTGGGTTTCCTCGGTGCTGGGGTTGGTGCTCCGGTTGCAGGAGTTGTGACAGCCTGTTTGGACACTGGTGCTGTCTCAGAGGTTGGGACCGCCTTTAGTGTCACTTGAGTAGGAGTTGACCTTTGAGGGCAGCTCTTGGCCATGTGACCCTGTTTTTGGCAGAACCAGCAGTGCGGACGACGCCCCTCCACTACTACTGTCATTGTTGCCTCCTTAAATGTCAGCTGTGCTGGTATCGCCTGGAAGCCTTCTTTCTTTAGCCTCATGGCCACAGTGTAGCTGCCCAAGTGCATGCTGGTTTTCGACCGCACTGGGGTTATTTTTTCCACCTCGCCGAACTGTGTGAAGAAGGATCCCAGGATTTCTGCTGATATTTGCATAGGTACATTGAATACCTGCACCCGGGTCCTTGTTCTGCCCTGGTATTCGGGCTTTAGTTTTATTCTCCCATACTTAATTTCCTGTAGGGAGAGTCTCTCCGCATCTTCCTTGGTTGGTAGGAGGATGTCCCACATGGCGTAGCTCCTCTGGTACAGGTATAGTACCGGGATGTTTAGCTTGTGTAGGAGCCCCGCCATGTCTTCCTTTTTCATCCCTAGGAGGCGGTTTTCCGGCATATCCGAGATGATGAGGGAGAGGACTCTGTCTTCGATTGCCTCCCAAGCGCCTGGCACTGGTTTAATTTCTGCCCCCTCTATGTATTGTCTGTACTTGGTCAAGTACAAGTCTCTATACTCTTGAGGGGACAGTTGCTTCTCTACAGTCTTCCCCCATGCCGACCCTCTTGTTGATGTTGGATCTTTGGTGAGGTTGGACTGTTTTTGTTGTTCCTTTGCGGAAGGGTTGCTATTTTGAGGGGCATTTCCCTTTCTGCTTTCCTTTGGGACCGACTCTCCTTGCTCTATACTTCTTCCAGGAAATACCTCTCTTTTTGGGGAGTCGGCCTCCTGGGGAGCATTGTCCTCTTTATTGTCCTTGGGAGCTTTTGCCCCTTTTGTTTTGGGGAGGTCTAGGCTGTATGCCCCCTCGTTTTCTTGATTTGCTCCCCTTTTGGGGCAGTTGCCCTCCTGGGGAGCACTGTCTCCCTTATCGTCCTTTAGGGCTACTGCCTCTTGATTATTGTTGTCAGAGCGGGATGCCCCGTCCAACATTGTTTTTTCTCCCCTTTGTGGGGAGTCGCCCTCTTGGGGAGCACTGTCTCCCTTATCGTCCTTTGGGGCTACTGCCTCTGAATTTTTGTTGTCAGAGCGGGATGCCCCGTCCAACATTGTTTTTTCTCCCCTTTGTGGGGAGTCGCCCTCTTGGGGAGCTGCTGGTGAGTTTTCTCCCTTCTGGGGGGGCGTCCTTTGGTTTAGTGTCCGGGCGGTATGCCCCGTTGCTTTTTGCTCAGTTTTTCCTGTGGTAGCCCCCTGGCTGGGGGTATCTGTATTGGTTGTCCCCGGGCTGGGGGTGTCCATTTTTGAAAAAAGCTCTCTCTTCCCTGTATTAGAATTCACCAAAATGAGTGACGTGGAGTCGGCGTCCAAAGTGGGGAGCCGACTTTGGCGCCAAAAAGAAGTGGCGCCAAAGGCGGCAAGAGGGGAGATAGAACTGAGAGAGGGAGTGGGAAGTTAGTGGAGGGAAGAGAGAAAGTGTTTCCGACCCTCCCTCGCGGGAAGGTCGTAAATTATCAGCTCGGATCCCCCCGTGAGGGGGGAGAGCAGAGAAAGACAGACCAAGTGGGGGTGCGGACAGAACGCTATCCAACAAGCTCGTCAGGTGTTCCGGGCACGAGAGTGTGTCGCCAGAACAACACTGCCTATCGCTGTGTATGTATCAGAGAACAGATACTACACTTTGATCTTGTCACGAAGGCCAAGTACCCTTTGATCTTGACCAAAAGGCCAACGCTGGACTTTTTCTTAATTGCACAAAAATCGAAAATTAAACAAAATACTAGTAGAACATTGCATTTTCACACGATTGTTGATGTTTATTGGATGTGTTTTTATTATGTTTAATTTTCGATTTTTGAGCGATTATCAAGAATCTTGCGCAATGTATATGGCAGCCGTGAACACCGATAAGGCACACCTGAATATGATGTGCGAAATTGCCAAATAATACTTGATGAGTGGGGTCTTCTGATTGTAACGTTCAAATTTAAGATTCTTTCATGCGCTCGGAATTTGTAAACTACATTAGTTTTTTGGCTTGGATATTGACGAGATCGAATTCTTTTTCTCTTGAACCAAGCTTCCGCAGTCACCATTTATTTTGTCTTTTTTTTTTTTTAAGTCACCGTGGCATTTTTTTAAACTTCTTTAGTTTAGCCTTCCTCAAAATAATTTTCCCCCATAGCCTTAAACATTAAAGGAATTATGAAAGATCTAACGGGCATTTATTTTCATCAATGGCATTTAGAGGAGGGCACCGCAATATTAAAGATTAAAGGATGGCTATTTGGCACCTTTGTTGTATTTAATAACTTCATGTCAATTTAAAACAAAAATATTATGTCAATTTAAAACAAAAAAAACATTATGTCAATTTAAAACAAAAAAAAACATTATGTCAATTTAAAACAAAAATATTATGTCAATTTAAAACAAAAAAACATTATGTCAATTTAAAACAAAAAAAACATTATGTCAATTTAAAACAAAAATATTATGTCAATTTAAAACAGAAATATTATGTCGATTTAAAACAAAAAATATCATGTCAATTTAAAACAAAAAATATTTTGTCAATTTAAAACAAAAATATTATGTCGATTTAAAACAAAAATATTATGTCAATTTAAAACAAAAATATTATTTCAATTTAAAACAAAAATATTATGTCAATTTAAAACAAAAAAACATTATGTCAATTTAAAACAAAAAAAAGCATTATGTCAATTTAAAACAAAAATATTATGTCAATTTAAAACAAAAATATTATGTCGATTCAAAACAAAAAATATTATGTCAATTTGAAAAAAAAATATTATGTCAATTTAAAATAAAAATATTATGTCAATTTAAAACAAAAATATTATGTCGATTCAAAACAAAAATATTATGTCAATTTAAAACAAAAATATTATGTCGATTTAAAACAAAAATATTATGTCAATTTAAAACAAAAATATTATGTCTATTTAAAACAAAAATATTATGTCAATTTTAAACAAAAAATATTATGTCAATTTAAAACAAAAATATTATGTCAATTTAAAACAAAAATATTATGTCAATTAAAAACAAAAATATTATGTCGATTTAAAACAAAAATATTATGTCAATTTAAAACAAAAATATTATGTCAATTTAAAACAAAAATGTTATGTCTATTTAAAACAAAAATATTATGTCGATTTAAAACAAAAAATATTATGTTAATTTAAAACAAAAAATATTATGTCAATTTAAAACAAAAAACATTATGTCAATTTAAAACAAAAAAAACATTATGTCAATTTAAAACAAAAATATTATGTCAATTTAAAACAAAAATATTATGTCGATTTAAAACAAAAAATATTATGTCAATTTAAAACAAATATTATGTCGATTTAAAACAAAAAATATTATGTCGATTTAAAACTAAAAATATTATGTCAATTTAAAACAAAAATATTATGTCAATATAAAACAAAAATATTATGTCGATTTAAAACAAAAATATTATGTTAATTTAAAACAAAAATATTATGTCAATTTAAAACAAAAATATTATGTCAATTTAAAACAAAAATATTATGTCTATTTAAAACAAAAAATATTATGTCAATTTAAAACAAAAATATTATGTCGATTTAAAACAAAAACTATTATGTCGATTTAAAACAAAAATATTATGTCAATTTAAAACAAAAATATTATGTCGATTTAAAACAAAAAATATTATGTCAATTTAAAACAAAAATATTATGTCAATTTAAAACAAAAATATTATGTCGATTTAAAACAAAAAATATTATGTCAATTTAAAACAAAAAATATTATGTCAATTTAAAACAAAAAATATGTCAATTTAAAACAAAAATATTATATCAATTTAAAAGAAAAATATTATGTCAATTTAAAACAAAAATATTATGTCAATTTAAAACAAAAATATTATGTCAATTTAAAACAAAAATATTATGTCGATTTAAAACAAAAAATATTATGTCAATTTAAAACAAAAATATTATGTCAGTTTAAAACAAAAATATTATGTCAATTTAAAATAAAAATATTATGTCGATTTAAAACAAAAATATTATGTCAATTTAAAACAAAAAAAAACATTATGTCAATTTAAAACAAAAATATTATGTCAATTTAAAACAAAAAATATTATGTCAATTTAAAACAAAAAATATGTCAATTTAAAACAAAAATATTATGTCAATGTAAAACAAAAATATTATGTCGATTTAAAACAAAAAATATTATGTCAATTTAAAACAAAAAATATTATGTCAATTTAAAACAAAAATATTACAGAGAATATACAATACTAGCAAACCGCGCGGCGTTGCCCTGTCAGAAAATATGCTTAAATATATTTTTTATTTTATGCAGATTTTGTATTTATTATTATTATAGAGCCAATCGAAAAAATCAGAACTTTTTAGGGCATCGGAATTGGTATGGGGATCAGAAAAATGTGTGCCCATTTTCCGGTACCCAATTGTATTGTTTTCATTTCTAAACTCTATTTTCCACAGCACGTTTTAAGGATGAAATAACAAAACACATACTGATTTTAAACTGCCAGTAAAACTAAAATCTATTGGTTACATCCTCACGAGTGTATTTTGACATTTGCGAACATATTTTCACATGTCACGTGGGTATTTTACGGTAATTCGACCCCTCCCAGCAAAAGAAACTCTATATTTAGAAATTTTAAAAAATCAGAATCAGTAATTGTATACGAATTGGAAATTTAGAACATAATCAGTAATAGTATCAGAACCAGGAAAAATATATTATGGCAGTAGAGTAGTTTTCTAGACGTACATCCAATGAAACAACATGTGTCTACCAAAAAGTACTCAATGAGTAAACAGAGCAGGTATATTAAATTTATTTATACAAACATTGATGGCTACATATGTGCATACATGTTTCTGTAATCACCCATGCTAGGAAGATTATGCCTTCAGGCCATGGTGATTGCAGAAACATGTATGCACATATGTAGCCATCAATGTTTGTATAAATAAATTTTATATATATATATATATATATATATATATATATATATATATATATATATATATATATATATATATATAACTACTTAATTTACTCACATAAAATTAATATACGAAAGTATAGGTTTATGCGTATTTAAGTATTTACTTCAAAAGTGCTCAATACGTAGGTAGAGCTAGTTAGTAAGTTATAAAATATATATATGGCGATTAAGCTACACTGAATATTCCGCGTGTGTCCTAGAGTGGATGAAATGCGGAATATTCAGTGTAGCTTAATTGCCATATATATTTTATAACTTACTATATATATAGCACTATGTACAAAAGAGACCCTAAAAATTTTAAAATATGAAGATATAAAAAGTACAACCAAACTATTAAATTCAAAAATTTAATAAATATAAACCACCTTAAATCATTAAAAATTACTTATTAGTAAAAATAGATTACAATTATTATTTTTCTTTTTTAATAAATTAAGTTAGACTAATTACCTCCCTTAGACCCGTAAAATAAATTATAAATAAAGTCAAGAACACATGACAATTATCTCCCCTTAAAACTTGTAATAAAAATATTCTCTCTATATATAAACCGTAGCGTCTTTAAATCAAAAATACGCTAACGGAAACAATTTATTGCACGAGCGTCCCCCCCTTTTAAAATTCATCATTCAATAAGATAAAAAGCTATAGCAAACATCTAAATGACTACTTAAACCACAGTTCCTGATTTCAAAAAAAGAAAAATTAAAAGGTAAATATCTCTATATATTTTTAAAGCAAATTTATTATGTAAATTCAAAAATATATATTTTTCTCTACTTATTTCTATCTCTAACCCATATTAATTTTCTTATAAATTTTAAATCCAGACCTTTTATTTCAATTTTTCAGATTCATCTGCCTTACTTTTAATGCTAGGTTTATTTATGGTGTCTTTTAAATTCAATAAAAACCCTCCTAAATTTGCTGATGAGGAGACCTTGCTTACCAAAAAACTATATATAATTATTCTACATAACTTGATGTATACCACAATAAAAAGCATTGTTTTCCGAAACGATCGTACAGATAATTGATTTTGTTGTTGTTCCTTCTTATGAAACTGATTTTTAATTTAATTAAAATTTGATTTTTAAATTTTAAATTATAAATCACATTACTTAATATATATATATATATATATATATATATATATATATATAGGGTATATATATATATATATATATATATATATATATATATATATATATATATATATATATATATATAGGGTGACCCAAAAAAAACAGAGGACATTCAATTGTTTTTTCTGAGCATTTTACAGTCAACGGAGAAAAAAGGCCAAACACCCTCGTGTTTTGATGTGATGTTTTGAATATAATAAACTAGTTATGACCAAAGTTTCATTTCATTCAGACAATACACTAAGAAATGGGGTCCTAATTAGAGTTGGGGCCCGTTTTTGGGGGTCAACCTGTGTATATATATATATATATATATATATATATATATATATATATATATATATTTGAGGTTATTGTTTTCCGGAGGTTAAGTAACCAATGAAGTTTAACGAGGTTAATACAAGAGTGCTCAATACCGAAGTAGAGCAGGGTATACTCTTTTATTTGTTTTTACATAAGCAATGATATGTTGCTACACAGTCATGAGCATGTTTCAGTCAGCTAGTTACCAGTAACTAGAGCCCTCTTCAGGCGATACAGCTTATACGAAAGCAAAGTTTTCAAATATATATATACTAGCAGATAGACCAGATATTGCCCGGGATTAAATTAGGATCAACAACTGTCTCATCCCTCATATTTTTATTGTCACCAAAATCGGTGAAATCGCAAAATTTTTCCATCAAATCGATTGATTGCTTGCTCTAGTTGGAGCCCAACCGTTGTGCACCATGAGAACACTTCACATGCCTCCCCGTAGTGACTTAGTCCACAATTCATTATAGTCTACATTGCAGTGAATAGAACCTACTGTTAGTTTTATCAAATTATTTTTACATAATGGCTTGAATTTAAGTTTAAAATACGAAAGTCAAGTATCACGGTTGAATTGTCGTCTAAACAGAAACATTCATTACAAACGCGCCCCAGTCCTATCAAAGAACCTGAGTTTTATTTTATACGGACCTTTCTTCTTGTGATAAAGTTTCTCAAATACACTTGTGATGTTAGGCTGTATAAGGTGTTAACTTTGGTCAAAATAGGACTGTTCTTTCTTTAATCAGATATTTTTATTTGTCAATACTTATCAGACGCATTCCGATACAAACCCTATCTAAGACATATCAAGTACATTTGTGCTAAATTTCAAAAACATCGGGCGAGCCGTTTCAGAGTCTATAAGGAACACATGCACACACAGTGCCTAGAGTAGGCTATATATATATATATAAATATATATATATATATATATATATATATATATATATATATATATATATATATATATATATAGTCTTTGAAGTTTTTAACCTTTAAAACTATACAAAAAAATATTTTTTATCATTTGTTAGAAAACCATCTAGTCAGTAAGTCATTTAATCACCTGCAATCATTGCATCAACTTGCTCTCGAATTTACTATAATACCAATAATTTATTTTTCAAGGGATCATCAGTTGTTTACCATGAAACACTGTTTCGGGGATTTAATATATATATATATATATATATATATATATATATATATATATATATATATATATATATATATATATATATATATATATCATTATGCAGTCCGTCAGTCTTGATGATGACTAGCCGGGGCCTCGATGCTTTACTCTCGGTGCACTGCATATGTGGGTGCCGGGGTTGTGTCACCAATCGTGTCTCAGCTCTAAGGCTTCTCCAATCTAGGGCAATTGCTCTTGACATATCAAAGACCTTTGTTAGGGTATGACATAATGGTTTACTTCACAAGATCTCCAGCTACGGTATAGCTGGAAATGTCTTCTCAATTATTAAATCATTTCTCTTTGATAGGTTCATAAGAGTAGTGGTTGATGGGCAGAAATCAGCAGCTCACAGTATTAATGCTGGAATCCCGCAAGGGTCCATCCTGAGCCCAACTCTCTTCCTGATTTGCATTAATGATCTTCCAAATCATATCCTTACTTCATTCGTAGACATTTATGCTGATGACACTACCAGTTATGGTAGCACATCAAAGACCGTAAATGTCCAAGTTCTCTCTGATTCTCTCTCCTCTGATCTTGATCACGTGGTACAATAAGGAAAGAGATGGCCGGTTACTTTTAATGCATCTAAAACCAAGCTTCTATCTTTACATCATCAACTCTCTGATCCCCATCTGGCATCAATTGAAATGAATGTTCCTCCCAACTCTCGACAGTTGATGCACCTTATCATAATAAAGGTCTATACTAAATTTCAGCCAGATTTGCTCAGTAGTTTCTGAAAAAAAAGTGGAATAGATAGACAGACAAACAGACTCAGGAAATGTTTCTGTTGAACTCAGGAATCTGCACGGAATTTTGAACGGAACCTTTTATTTAACCCATGAGTGTAGCATCCTCTCGTTCCGTCATCCATGACTAAAACAATTGTATTTTGGGTGTCACACACACACTAAGAATTGAACATTCAACCTCCAGAAGAGTGTAACTTTACAACTGAATTTTACCAAGCACTCTATTCACTACGCCACGCGTTCTTCTACCCAGTCATCGATCGACAGAATGAGGGTATGATATCACCTCCGTGGATTAAATAAACGGTTTCGTTTGAAATGCCGTGCAGATTCCCGAGTTCGACAGAAAAAGTCCCAAATTCCACAGAAAGATTCCCGAGTTTGACGGAAATATTCCCGAGTTCGACAAGATACATTCAAAGAAAGTCGGAGATTACATCGACCGAAACATTGTCAAAGTTATACTTCAGATAAGAACAGTAGCCAGAATATTCCAAATCATATGAATAATCAATTCTAATCTAAAAAAAAAAAAAAAAAAATCAGAAACGTAAGGCTTTTAAAACTTTTCTATTTTGCTGTCTTATACTCCGGGAAAACACCGGGTAACCTTGTTATTTCAAACTAAGATTGGGCCACTAGTTGGAAACAATGCAGCTACACCTTCGCTCAGAAATCTCGTCAGAAATTGAAATGTCAAAATTTGCTTGTCCTTTTGTCATTGCTTAGTACAGGTATCGGTCGAGTTGATAACGCGGTTAAAGGTAGAATAGAAAGACGCAATTTCTTCCTATTTTTTTTTTTTTTTTTTTTTTAATATTTCTTGCGACGATTGAAGCAAATCACATGAGGAATTTAAAAATTGCGGACAAACACGGAGGTGTTTACATACCAATCAGACAGACGCCATTCTAAGTGACCAACAAGGCAGGCACTTAAAAGATATGTAAACATTCAAATGATAACAATAACAAAAATAATATATATATATATATATATATATATATATATATATATATATATATATATATATATACACACACACACACACATATATATATATTATATAAATATATATATTATATAAATATATATATTATATAAATATATATTATATATATTATATATATATATTATGCATATAGTATATATATATTATAAATATATATATTGTATACATATATATTATATATATATTATACATATATATATATATATATATATATATATATATATATATATATATATATATATATATATATATATATATAAATATTTGTTTACGTCCAAATAAAAATAAGGGCTATTTTCTAAGAAACAAGATCTCCAAGGTGGAGACGCCAAGTTAATCGTATTATTATCGTTTAAAAAAAAAAATCTTTATATATATATATATATATATATATATATATATATATATATATAGAGAGAGAGAGAGAGAGACAGACAGACAGACAGACATATATATATATATATATATATATATATATATATATATATATATAGATCCTTTTGGATCATTTTGGACCATTTGGAATTTACCCATTGGATTGGAAATTTTAAATTCGACCGTTTTGGATTTTACCATTCTTGGATTGTTTACCCTTCACCGGACTATCCATTCATGTGAAATCTTTTTATCATTTTTCTTTTACTTCCTATTCCCCTTACCTCACCCCCCCTTTTTTTTTAACCAAGTAAGATCTGTGACTTGTAGTTTCATTAAATACTTTTATATGCAAAATCCGATCCTACATTTTGCTAATTCCTGCCCTCTGATGAGAAGGAGAGTATTTATTCGAAACTCCGCGGATTAAGGACTATCCACTTATCTTGTGTTTCCTTTTTTAAAATTAAATATGTTTTTAAGTCTTTTTCAAGATGTCTTTTAATATGTTTTATTAATCATTTGTTCATATTATAAGCTCTATTTCCTTTTCGGTTTTATTGAGCTTTTACATCTGGTTGAGATTACTTTACTTGTAAATATTAACTCTTTAATATTTATAATATATTTTAAGTTTACCATTTTGATTACCTTGGTAAACGTATTGTAATTTATATATATATATATATATATATATATATATATATATATATATATATATATATATATATATATATATATATATATATATATATATATATATATATATATATATATATGTCTCCATATTTTCAAACTATCTCCTCCGAAACTAAAAGTCGCAGAGTGGCACTAGGGGCCTCAAATGATTGGATTTTTTTGGTCCGTTCTTTTATGGGTCTTTAACTGGTTAAAATATTTTAAAGGGGTCACAAATGGGTCAAAAGTGAAAAAAATTGTTAAACATTTTGTACATTCATTTATTAGTCCAAAATGTGAAAAATTCATTTTATGTTCATAAACGGAATGAGTCTTCTAGGTTGTACTGCGTTCACAGAAATGCAGAAAGTTAATATTCATTCAAGTAAAAAAGCAGATGGATAGATAACCAATAACACTCGCTTTCATCGTTGGATAAGAAATGGCTAATTAAAAAAAAAAAAAAATAAAAATAAAAAAAGGGTGATAACGTGATAATTGAAAATTTAGGTCAGTTAAAACTGGGGTTGCCCGAAATTATAGGCGTCAGTCTTAACAGCGGAAGTGAACCAGACAACACGGATGGATCAATGTGTATTGAACAGACTTACAAGGTCAACTGATGCTAACATTAAAAAGAGAAGGGAGCTAAAACTGAAATGCTATAACAGAGGCTTAGCTGATGTACCTATTTAGTATGCCTCCCCACGGGACAGAGTTAGACACCAGGGTCGTTTTTTAACGTGGAGAAAAGGTACAAAAATAAAAATTATCTCAATCGTGAAGGATTTCTCCTCCACCGAAAGAGAACAAGAAATAGAAGTGCAGCACTGCAGCACTGCAGCATCTGAAGAACAGATGGTATTTATTTGCTCCCCCACCGAGCAAATTAGGCACAAGGCCGATTTTTAATGTGAGGAGTGAAGGGAAAGAGGGGACCAGCTCCCGAGAGGTGGGAAATGGGAGCTGGTTAAAGGTCAAGCATGTGGGGTTGACCCCACATCTGGTCTTTGCTAGTCATAGCTAGTCATAGCTTGCAGTATCTGCCGGAACAGATACTACACTTTGATCTTGTCCCGAAGGCCAAGTTTCACCTGATGTAAGTTATACACAAGTGAACGAAACAGGAAACACCAACTATTATTATTATTATTATCATCATCATCATCATCATCATCATCATCATCATGAGTTTATCAATGGTGGTAATCTTAAAGAATGATAATAATATTAGTAAAAATAAAGATAATAAAAATAATAAAAACAAATACAGAGATGATGATGATCATCATCATCATGATCACGATAATAATAATAATAATAATAATAATAATAATAATAATAATAATAATAATAATAATACCATCAATATCTGCCAGGATCTCTAAGCTCTCAGCTGGCAAAAAGGACTTTTGATCGAAATTCCATGTTCTCCAACAACGCCCTTAGGAATTCAGGATATACGGGGAAGATAAAATGCAACCACGGGGAAGATAAAATACAACCACAAGAATCAAGAAACCCGCCGTCTGCCCTCATTAATTACACAAAATATGTCGCGAACTAAAAAAAAAACACCAGTTTACATGTAATACAAACATTAATGTTATCCCTAACATTCATAATCGCGCCAGCCAGTCACCTAACCTAGAGAAATCTACCCCTAGAAAAAGAATGAGAAGAAATAATATTTGGTTTAATCCCCTCTTCAGCTCTAATGTAAAAACTTATATCTCCAAGGAGTTTTTCACATAGGTTTAGCACTTCCTTTAATAAAAATACCATTAAGACGCACAGGCAATCCCTTTCCCCTAAGCTAAGAAAACCAAATATAACTGCAAATAAATAAATAATAATAATAATAATAATAATAATAATAATAATAATAATAATAATAATAATAATAATAATAATAATAAATAGTAATAAATAAAATAAAGAATGAATGCCCTCTTGCCAATGACTGTATTCATAAAAATATTCATGTACTTTAACTGAGTTACCAGCTAGATCCTTCGAAACCAACACTATTAATATTTCACAATTGCAAAGCTCCTGTAATTCAAATAATAATTAACTTGATCACCCCTCCCTTCCAATAAGCTTACCAAATAACATTACTAACAATATGGATAGCAACATTCCTTCGCCAGCCAATTCCCATGACAATAACACTGACAACCAATTTCGCAACAATATTCCGAACCTGCTCTCATTCTAAACATAATAACTTTGGAACAATTGATACCAGTAATGATAGCCGCACTGCACCCAAAACATACACGTATATTAGTTCCACTTCCACATTAATAAAGCTGAGAATATCCAACCATACAACACCTTTTAATAATAATAGCCAGACAGTAACCAGGAAACGTATTTATCTACTTTCATAAAGAAAAACTTTCTTATAAGAATATTCGTTTCTCACTTAAGTGAGATATCATATGTAAACCCAAAGAATATACCCCCGGCTCAAACAAGTAATATATATATATAATATATATATATATATATATATATATATATATATATATATATATATATATATACTTAATTTACTCACATAAAATTAATATACGAAAGTATAGATTTATGCGTAAACTTTAAGTGCTCAATACGTAGGTAGAGCTAGTTAGTAATTTATAAAATATATATGACGTTTCATCCACTCTAGGACTCTTCAGGCTTATATGTATATATATATGTATATATATATATATGTATATATATATATATATATATATATATATATTCTTCATAAGCTTTAGTTTCAGTTTCAATTCAAGCTGATGTACCCAAGTCATATGGATATATTTTTTTATTTTTGAAATTACAACTTTATAGTTTATAAGAATCGATAGAAAACTGACTCTATAATGATATATACGAAATTTTCATAAATTAAAATGTCATATTTAAATCATATTTTATGACCGGGCTACACTGGGCATCCCCACTAGTTTAGCAGTTTTGTAGTTTTAATAAAAGAGTTACAATAATATCAGGGCGTCTCCATATATGCTGAACATTCACAAAATGCCAACATCAATATATTACATATGAAAGAGTCCGCTGTGGAATTTCCAGAGGTCCCACTAGTAATAATAAATACAAAATATGCATGAATCAAAATATAATATTTAAGCATATTTTATGACCGGACAACGCCGGGTGACCTGCTAGTATATATATATATATATATATATATATATATATATATATATATATATATATATATATATATATATATATATATAACGATTGACGCACCAGTTCTCGTCAGATCAGTGAAGTTAAGCAAAGTTGAGCCTGGTTAATACAATTTTAGCCTTAATTATTTAACTATAAGATTGTTATTTCCCCAGATTTTCCTAAAAAGCACTTGTTAAATATGCAGATATTTTCCTAAACGTCAAAATACATTTGTGAAGGAGGATCTATCAATTTTAGCTTTACTGATTATTTAAAATCAATAAATATTTATTATTTTATCATTATTACCAACGATGGAAGATTTTGATTTAAACAAAATCAAATAAAAAAAAACACAATTAAAAGAATCGTTTTGGTATCGGAAAATAGGCATCAATTTTTCCGATTCTGATACCCCCAAATCTTTCGATTTTCCCGATTCCCGATTCCGATTAATTGTCCCAATACTTATACACATATATATATATATATATATATATATATATATATATATATATATATATATATATATATATATATATATAGTAAGTTATAAAATGTATATGGCGATTAAGCTACACTGAATATTATATATATATATATATATATATATATATATATATATATATATATATATATATATGGTAAAACTGGCAATTAGTAAAAACCTGAAGACACTTCTTTCTAATACTAACAACCATTTCTGTAAGGTCTGACGAGGCTGTTAGATCGTAAACATGGTCCAACATTCGAAACATATGTAACTAAACAGATAAAACGGTAATAAAAAAACATATATATATATATATATATATATATATATATATATATATATATATATATATATATACTCGTTTTTTTTTTTTATTCAAAAGTAATGGACTAGTGAATTCAACGAGGTTGTTAGATAGTGCTCAATAAAAAGAGCTGATAATACTTATTTATTGTTATATAAACATGCTCCCATCCCGCTGCTACAAACAGCCACTTGTTTCAATCAAACAACAGATATCATCAGGCAGCGACTTGACTATTCAAATGTTCAATTTCAGATTGAACATTTGAATAGTCAAATCGCTGCCTGATGATATCTGTTGTTGAAACAAGTGGCTGTTTGTAGCAGCGGGATGTGGGCATGTTTATATAACAATAAACAAGTATTATATATATATATATATATATATATATATATATATATATCTTGATCCAACAAGTATATTTTACACTGGTCCAGTCATTTTTATGGTGTGGTTGTAGCTGTAGACAATAATACAAGCTGTGAAATCTTACAAAGAAACACAATAGGAGGTAATAAAATCATAGGTTTTATTTTTCTTGGTAGAAAGAATTGCGTCTTACTCAAGGCACAACAAAAGAAATATTGAATAACTGGAATGCAAGTCATGTGGCTACACCTGCTTGGTTTCTGGTTTGGGTAGGCGTTGGGAAGGCGCTGGTTTGGACTAAGAGTTGACCATAAGATCTACTTTACTATGAATTAGCCTCGTTCTCCGTTTCTCTAGCGTCAACGACCACTACTGCAGTAGCTATGGAGTATTTCTTTCTTTGACCCTCCTGATCAGATGACGACTTATATAAGGATCTGCCTAGACTCTGACTTGTACCAAACAAGCGATCTTTTTTGTTTGTGTGTTTGTTTGTGTGACAGTCATCACTTATCAAGGTCAGAAGGTCACTCGAGGATAAGGGTTCATGAGTGGTAAGTGGTTGGTGAGACAACAGTGTAATGAACGGTAGTGTAAGAAATTGGGTAGATTCTGATTATTTAAGTAGACGGCACAACGAGAACTTGTTTACATAAGACTTGAAAACGACCATGTTGTAGTTAGCTGGAAAGCAGCCCATGTTACTCCCTATCTACCTCCCTCACTCACTCTCTCTTGCTCTCCCTCCTCTCTCTCTCTTGCTTCTCTCTTTCTCTTTCTCTCGCTCTCTCTCTCTCTCTCTCTCTCTCTCTCTCTCTCTATATATATATATATATATATATATATATATATATATATATATATATATATATATATATATCATTCAACCACGGTAGTGGTTGAATATATGCTTAAGTCCGAAATTGAATGAATCGAGACACATTCAAACCCCCACCACTAATTCCGTTCGCAACCAAATTTCAAACAGGTTATATAGTTGGATAGAACACCTCATTAGCCCCATTTTGAAAAAAAAATTTCGAAAATTAGTTCAGTAGAAAAAAAGTTACAACAAAATATGTGGGTTCACAAACAGGAGAGTAAGTACATAAGTGACTAACGCTTTTTTATTTTATTTTGCATAACTTTTTTTGTATATAATTATTTTTTACTGCGGTTTTGCCAATATGACATGTTAGCGTCACGGTTAGAGTACTGGGGGTTGGTGGAAAGATTTTAGGTTCAATCCCGTGTATCGTTTTTTTTATAATTAAAAAACCGAACTTTTTTTTTAATAACTAATTTTTTTTTACTCTCCTTATGATTTTATGGCAAAAAATGGTGAATTTATCGATTAAAAATATTAGTGAATTCTATGATATACATATTGTTTGAATGAACTCAAATTTTTCGTTATCACATTTGATGAAAAATGTAGTCCCATTTTGGCAATGCGTCTGACCAATGATGCTTTTGAACCCGCGACCAGCACTGCGATGTCATCAGCAGCAGCCTGGGCATAAATATTCCTATTTTTAAACTCCTTTAAAAGAGGATTCAGCATACAGTTCCATAGTAAAGGTGATAAAATCCCACTTTGGGGGTTTCATTTAACTACTTCCCTTTTAACAGTTGCCCTCAGTAGTTCTACTTGAACTGTTCTGTGCCTCACCATATATTCAATCCATCGGATGAGTACTGGTGGCACATTGAGTTCTCGTAGCGACTTGAACATACTACTGAAGGGTATGTTGTCAAAAGCTCCAACGATATCTAAAAAGACACCGAGTGCCATCTTCTTTTTTGTTAGTTTACGCTCTATACAGATCACGAATTCATGAACCGCAGTCTCGGTAGAGACCCTGGCTCGGAACTACTGTGATTGAATGATAAATATTGCATAAATGTGTGTTTGAGAGCTAATTTCTTTTGACAATCATTAATAAATATTATAAATTTATATATTAATACAATAGCAATGCCTGGGAAAATCATGGATTATATGGAAAAATGCACACATGAAAAGTAATATTCTTAAGATTTTATTAAACCTGGAAAAGTAAAGGACAAGAAATTCAACCTGGAAAAGTAAAGAACAAGATATTCTAGTAAAGTAAAAAATAAGAATTTTTTAGACTTAAAATATTGCAGCTAAAAATAAAATTTGAATATTGATAAATATTTTATTTATTATTTGCATATGTTGTTGTTTATTGTTGAGTTAGAAAGAATTAAATGATCCTAATTATGATATGATAAAATTAATAATTTTTATGTAAATTATAAAATTATTAATTCCATCTACTAACTAACTAACTAATGAATTAATTTTATTCAAACAATTTTCACTACATAAATATATGCAAATAATAGGGGGGAAATAAGTTCAATCCAGCGACTGACACCCTTTCTAACTCAACAATAAACAACAACATATGCAAATAATAAATAAAATATTAATCAATATTCAAATTTTATTTTTAGCTGCAATATTTTAAGTCTAAAAAATTCTTATTTTTTACTTTACTAGAATATCTTATTCTTTACTTTTCCAGGTTGAATTTCTTGTCCTTTACTTTTCCAGGTTTAATAAAATCTTAAGAATATTACTTTTCATGCACGCATTTTTCCATATAATATATATATATATATATATATATATATATATATATATATATATATATATATATATATATATAATTATTTACTATAATAATTAAATACCTGCAGACACAAGTGTCTGTAGGTATTCATCCTTTCGGGAATTATCAATGCAGAGTTTCACGATTAACACTGGTCGACTGATCTGAACCCGGCAACGAAGCCATGTCTGACTCCATTAGCAAGGACCAAATCCATTCAGCCACCATTAACCATGAGAAATACTATTGAAATGTAAACATTTTTTTAAAATATTTTTTTAAACAATTGTCAGAGTGATCTAATCATTATATCATGAGCTGTTCATGCGAGCTAAATTAACCGACTTTATTTCAATTGTAAAGTGCTCAACGATAAGAAACGAGTTTCTTAAAGGAGCTGACATAATCATTTACTATAATAATTAAATACCTACAGACACTAGTGTTCCATCCTTTCGAGAATCATCATATATATATATATATATATATATATATATATATATATATATATATATATATACATATATATATATATATATATATATATATATATATATATATTATATTATATTATATTTATCTACATAAATGCCAGGCAGAGGTTTTTAAGCAGCCCTGCAGTATAGAAATCTACAAGTGGATGAGGGCCAAATATGCCGTAAAACTGATATAATGTTGTCATACAGCATAATCGTGTTGACACACCGGTTCTCGTCAGATCATTGAAGTTAAGCAAGGTTGAGCCTAGCTAGTACCAGATGGGTGACCATTTGGGAATTCAAGGTGCTGTATGTGCTCTCCGCTTATCTCGGCATTTGTTTCCAGTCGCCTTGTACATACACTTCACTTGCTACTGGTATTTAACAATGTTGACTCAGGAGAGGTGTGGTTGGAGATTGCGCAACTCTTGCCACAAAAATTTCTTGCGCAGGCACCCCTTCGTGGGCATCCATAGTCTGTCAAAGACTAAAGAGCCGCCATCATAGAAAGTTGTTTAACAACCAGATGGCTGATTGGCTGGGCTTTACAGCTTCCTATGTGACATTTCATCAAGTACTATCTTTGATATGTCTCCGAATGCTGCTGCTAAGGAGGTTATTGACTGGCTTCTGTTGGAATTGATACTTTCATTCCTCATCGTAAATTTCACCCAAACGCATTCTCCTCCCTGGTTTTTATCTGTTTGTGCTTCTGCCATTACTTATCGTAATCAGTATTGTCGGAATGGCTCCGAGTTTTCAGCTTCTAGACAATTCTACAGAAGAGCTAGCAATGTCTGCAAGAAAGCAATTTCTGAGGCTATCAAGCTAATCTCAGAGAATCCGTGACTCTATCTCATCTCAAAAGGTTGGCTCTCATGATTTTTGGAGAATCTATAATAGTGTTATTTATAATAGCAAGCCTGCTATTCCTTCTTTATTTAATGGTTATCAGGTCATTTCATCTTCTAAGGATTTTTGTCTTTTTATTGAAAATTCTCCTATTGATGGTTCTGTAGTTGTTCTTCCTGATTTTTTTTTTGAAAACTGATAAGTCTCTTGATTTCATAATTATCACTCCAAAGATGGTTACGAGGGTTCTTTCTGATCTTGGGATAGTTCTGGAGTTTCAGTTTCTAGCCAATTCTACAGAAGAGGTAGCAATGCCTGCAAGAGAGCAATTTCTGGGTCTGTCAAGCTACTTTCAGAGGATCTGTAACTATCTCATCTCGAAAGGTTAGCTCTCGTGATTTTTGGAGAATCTATAATAGTGCTATTTAATGGTCTTCAGGTCATTTCATCTTCTAAGGATTTTTGCCATTTTATTCTCCTATTTATGATTCTGGTGCTGTTCTTCCTGATAAGTATTTTGATTTTATAATTATCACTCCAAAGATGGTTACTAGGGTTCTTTCTGATTTTGACCAGTCTAAGACTTCTAGCCCTGATTCAATTCCTGTTGTGATTCTCAAACGTTGTGCTCCTGACCTTTCTTCTATCCTCTCAAAACTATCCAATCTCTGTTTATCAACATCATTGTCGTTAAATTTGAACTCAACCTCAGATCAAAAGTCTCAAACTCAAATCCAACTGTTCTCTTCTCTCTGCACTTTCCACACTTACGCCCAAAATAAAGAAGACGGCTCTTTTATAGAGAGACCCAACCACATCTCATTTGCATACCTCCTGCCCCCTCTCGTCACATCACGTGATTTTCAGTCCATAAATACCAGGGGGCGACCATTTTTATTTTCTCTTTTTTTTTTTTTCTTTCCTAACCCGAGCCGCACGATGCATGAGGTAAGGTTCTTTACTTTTAACCACTTTTAATTTCTCTTCCTGTTCGAAAGAGTCTTCTGTTATCTTTTAAAATGCTGGTGATCAATTTGTGGACACACATCTCGTTGCTTAACTCCCTACATGGTGTACCTGTAGATTTGGACCCAAATAGTAGTCCCTCGCGTTCAAGCTGCACTGTACCTTGTTTGAAGTTAAATAACAATAAAAAAACATTTAAATAAAACATGAATAAATATTTGAAAATATAAAGAACTTGGAGCATGAAAACCTTTTCGAAAATTACTGGATTTGGCATTAAATAACCTCAAAATGTAACTATGTCGTTAAGCAAAATAACCCAACCAAACCAAACACCATGAATAAATATTTGAAAATATAAAGAACTTGGAGCATGAAAACCTTTTCGAAAATTACTGGATTTGGCATTAAATAACCTCAAAATGTAACTATGTCGTTAAGCAAAATAACCCAACCAAACCAAACACCATGAATAAATATTTGAAAATATAAAGAACTTGGAGCATGAAAACCTTTTCGAAAATTACTGGATTTGGCATTAAATAACCTCAAAAAGTAACTATATCGTTAAGCAAAATAACCCAACCAAACCAAACACCATGAATAAATATTTGAAGATATAAAGAACTTGAAATATGAAAACTTTTTTCAAAAAATCCTGTATTCAGTATTAAGCAACCAGAAAACAGTTGATATGACGTAAAACAATACAACGAAACAATCAAATCAACTAAGTATATTTTGACTTATGGTGATCAATAAATATCGTCCTGTTCGCCTTCTCTTTCTTGTTAGCAAAGTTTTTGAAAGGTTGGTCAACGGCAAGCTTGTTGATTTTCTGGAAAATCTGTGCTCTTTAGTAATAATCAGTATAGCATTCATGGTTTTAATTCAACTGCTGATCTTTGAATTGCTGTAGTTAAACGGGTCTGTTAATTTATGGATAATTCAGGAGAGTGTAGGGTCTCTTAAAATTTTGAAAGTGTTCGTCTGAGTGTAGCATTCTGGTCTTCTACATAAACTTTAGGGTTATGGTCGTAGTGGTGAGGTTCTTTATATATATATATATTTTTTATTTTTTTTATTTTTACACGGTGGTCACAATTATCAAGGCCCAGAAGCCACTCAGGGATAAGGGTTATTGCAAGTACAGTACGTTAATGTGGAGATTTGATGAAGTGTTTACTTAAGGGGTGGGTTTATTAGGAATTTGTTAACGTTGGACTTGAAGACATCCAAGTTGTAGTCAGGTGGGAAGCAGGCAGATGGAACAGGCATGCAGTTCTAAGAAAGAAGCTTTGTTCATGGAATCCGCATTTCGATTTAGGCATAGATAAAGAAATTTTTCACAGTGGATTCAGCTAGACGGGTGTTTTTCGTGAAAGATTGGCGAGGGGGGACCAGAGATTGGAGTTCAGACGAGCACCTGCCATGGAAATAACAATAAAACAAGGATAGGCTCGCAATGTCTCTTCTGTGGGAGAGAGGTTGCAGGGTAGAGAAAAGGGCATCCCCCACTAAGCCATGAAGTCTATTTTGTATTCTGTCAAGGCAGGATAGGCTTTTTTTAGCAGCTCCTGCCCAGATATGGCAGCAGTATTTCATCCTTGGACGTACTTGGCTTTTATATAGATAGAGAATTGCATCAGTAGTGAGATATCTTCTGGAGCGGTAGAAGGATCCCACCATCTTTCCAGCGACCTTGGCAACAGACTTGATGTACGTGTTCCATTTCAGATCAGGAGTAAAGGTCCAACCTAGAAGCTTGTCAAAACACGGGGCTTCTCCTAAACGAGAGCCATCCATTTCAATTGATGCCAGATGGGGATCAGAGCGTTGATGATGTAAGAATAGGAGTTTGGTTTTAGATGCATTAAAGGTATATATCATTAAGTCTTTTCTTTCTGAGTGAAGATTGCGAATAACTCTGGGTGGTGTCTCTTCATTCTCTTTTCTTATCAATGCTGGTGTTCCTCAGAGCTCTATTCTAGGGTCAACTCTGTTTGTTCTTTATAGCAATGATCTTCCGGAAAATATTGCGCAGAAAATTAATATCTATATTGATGATATCACTCTCTGTTCTAGTGTTGCTTCTTGCCCATGTCCCTCAGATCAGTTTACACATCTAGAAGTTGACTTAGATTCAGTTGTAGATTGGGGTACAAAATGGATAGTTTCATTTAATCCTGCTGAAAGTCAACTTGTGTTTTTCAATCGTAGTCATGTCCCTTTTCTTTCTGAGATTCTTATGGATGGTTCTGCTCTCTCGGAGAAATCGATTCTGAAACTTCTTGGTCTTTCTTTCTTATCAAATCTTTCTTGTAATTCACATATCTTAGATCCATTGCTCTGTCTGCGTCTTGTAAAGTAGGTTCTCTATATCGTTCTAAACACTTTCTCACACCTGAGGCTATTCTCTATCTCTACAAATGAACTATCAGACCATGTATGGAGTATTGTAGTCATATTTAAGGTGATGAATCTCTGCCCCATCTGAGAGTTCTTAAGATACAGAAACGTATCTGCAATTTAATTGGCTCCACTCTTTCTTCTTCCCTGTAACATCTCTCTCTCTCTCTCTCTCTCTCTCTCTCTCTCTCTCTCTCACACACACACACACAGACGTGATGTTGCTAGTCTCAGTCTTTTCTATAAATACTATTACGGTTTGTGTTCTTCAGAATTGTCTGAATTGGTTCTTCTTTCTCATCAAATCTTTCTTACATTAGACCCATTGCTCCTTCTGATTCTCATAAAGTCAGTACTATCACTCTAAACACTTTCTCACACCGGAAGCTATTCTTTATCTCTACAAATCAACTATCAAGCCATGCATGGAGTATTATTATCATATTTGGGCTGGTGAATGTCTGTTCCATTTGAGGATTCGGGTTAGACACGATCCCAAATAATAGCCCCTATGT
This sequence comes from Euprymna scolopes, assembly GCF_053919585.1. Lineage (NCBI taxonomy): Eukaryota > Metazoa > Mollusca > Cephalopoda > Sepiida > Sepiolidae > Euprymna > Euprymna scolopes. The sequence continues at coordinate 86,570,333 of NC_136516.1, read as the reverse complement.
CCAAGTGGCAATATGCCTTGTATGGAATGAAAATGAGTAAGAAACAATCATATTACAAGCAGTTAAGTCACTTCATGCACACTCAAGCCAGGTTTTCCTTGGTCTTCGATGCACCTTTGTACTTGGCGTATCTATGAGTGTTATTGAATTGATGCAGAAAGTGGCACGCTGTATATGGCTAAAGCACCTGAGATGCTGAATGCATGAGACATCCCAATTCCCACCTGATAATATTTAATCTTCATGGAAGGTTAGGGATGCCACGCATCTCTGTAGATTACAGAAACAGAATGTCCGGTTCATAGAACTCTCAGAATCCAACTAGTTAGTTGAGAAACAGCCTGCATGGATGCTGAAAGAACTTGTTCGACAAGAAATCCAATTGGTCAATGAACCAATTAACTTTGTGATAAAACCTGCTTATTTACACCAGGAAGAGATAATGTAACGATTGAATTGCAAAGCAATTTGAACGAATGCTAAAAAGTAGATGGCTTGAATAGCTTGCCTGCTTTATTCCATCACTTCCTAAAGCAAGTTAATTTTCACAGGAACGTGTTAACTCAACATATTTTTCAACCAATGAAAATCGTTTCAAACACCAAAAGTAACAAGTTTATGTCAAAGTAAAAAATCTGAGGCCAAACTGCCATGAAAGAAGTGAAAAAGGAAAAAAGAAAAAAAAAGAGTAAGCACAGTAATGTCAAATCTATCATAAATTAACTTGACTTTACTTTCTTCGTGCATGAAATGGACCGAACTTTTGCAATTATTCATTTAATCAATTGTTACAAAGACAGGGAGCGCCATGCATCTCTGTAGATTTCATCCTGTGCTGGTGAGTTAGAAGAGTTAAAAACAGAACGTCCGGTTCATACAACCCTCAGAATCCAATTGGTTAGGTGAGAAACCACCTATGTGGATGCTGAAAGAACTTGTCTGCTAAATTGTATTCTTATGCCAAGACATCTGATTGGTCGATGGACCAATTACTTTGTGATTTACATCAAAAGGAAATAATACACCAAAATATGTGACTGCTATAGTTGGTTGTAACTTTGACTTATTCCTGAGTTTGTCACAATCCATGAGCAATGTTTTTGACAAAGGGGGAAGAATTGCTGTTCTTGTTTTATTCGATAGAATGTGAAGATACTTTGTAGTTTTCATCATAATTCACCTCTCAATCTATCCATCTCATTAGCCCTTATTCTTGAGTGGCTTTTTAACTTGATGGAATATGCTCTGATGTAATCGTTGCACTTGTGCCCCCTTGACATACATATCCCTGACAAACCCTCTTAGCAACAAAATCACACACCTTCACTATTGAGGTCTCTAAATTCCAGAAGGCTTTCTTCTCTAGTTTCTTCCCTCGAACAGTTAGACTTTGGAATTCCCTTCCTGCTACCTGCTTCACTGACAGTACTGATACACAAAGGTTTAAATATAATGTAAACCAATATCTTGTTAATCTTTCCTAGATATGGTCCCAAATAGTAGCCCCTTACGTCCAAGACGCGATATGCTTTGTTCGGGGTGAACGTGAGTAAATAAAAAAGTGGTGACTCATTAATAAAAAAAGGATGATGGATGGAGAAATTAATTTCAGAACACGTGGTCAACAATTACTACATATTTTTTTTATTCAACTAAAGTGGAACGGGCTTACCTAAATCCATATTGATTGTCGGTCAGGAGTTTAGCAGCTGTAAGGTGAGGGACTAGAGCTTGATTAATTAAGGACTCAAATATTTTGGCGAAAAGTGTGAGAAGGCTAATAGGGCGATAATTTAATGGGTCAGTTCTTTCGCTAGAATTCTTGAAAACTGGTACCACAGAAGTGGTTTTCCAGCAGTCAGGAAAGCAAGATTTGTTGAGGCCTTTGTTGTAAAGTTTGGAGAGAACTGTAGCAACCTCAGCGGAGCATTTTTTTAATAGCACAGCCGGGATGAGATCGTGTCCACATGCTTTTGAGGTGTCTAGGCTTTTTATGATACCATGTACCTGAGAAGTGGTGATTTTCAAATCATCTAGTGTGGCGTCTGTCCTCAAAGGAAAGTCAGGGAGGGAATGGTGTGCCGGTCCAATGTGGAGTTAAAGGCAAACCGACTGGCAAGCAGGTTTGCCTTCTCGGTTGCCATGCAAACAACTTCATGATTGTTTGATAGTGGGGGAATCATTGATTGCCCATTATTTACTACACTGTTGTAGATTTTCCAAAAATCATGGGTTCCTAATCAACATATGATTGGGTATTGATCCAGTTGATGCATATAGTCAAATCATTTGTCCAATTGGACAAATGATAAGACTATTACACCATTAGTACAACTGGTCAAAATATCAGGACAGTTGTCACACATTGGCAAAATATTAGTCAAATTAAAAGATATAGATATTAGTTCACATGATACACACAGCCCAAATACTAGTCTAATATTAGCCTATACATTTAGAAAATCTAATTTATAAAACTCACTCTGTCTGTGTGTCTGTTTGTCCGTCTACCTCCATTTTTTAACAAAGTGCATCTCCTCTGAGATACAAGATCACAGAGCGGTGCAAGGCAGGTCAAATGATTGCATTTTTTGTGAACCATTCTTTTATGGATATAGCTGCTAAGGGGTCAAAATTTTTAAAAAATTGAAACTTGGCAGGCATAAGTCAACTTAGAGTGCTCTTATGCATATGTACAAACATAGATTTATATGTTATAGCTGGTTCATTTTTAACTATTTCTTATTCATCTGATTGTAGCTCAAACAGTAACAACTAAGACTGGAATGCTATATGTCTTGGTTTCAATTCTAGCTGATAGCAGCTAAATCGTTTTTTTTTTTTTTACTTTTGAAATCTACTATATATTGGGTACAATATAATAATCAATAAATAATTGGCTCTATAATAATAGATATGAAATCTTCAAAAATTAAAATATCATATTTAAGTGTATTTTTATGACCGAGCAACGCCAGGCGCCCAACTAGTATTGCTTTATATTTGGGACCCTACGCCAGTAGTAGCGATTAAGTTAGCTAGTATGAATTCTAGTAATGGTCACATTAGTACATGTCAGGATAACCCAGATCTGTAAAACAATGAATGAAAGATGAGTGACAAGGCAGGAGCAAGAGGTCAAACGCACTAAAAAAAACCAATGTCGAACAATATGAGGGTATGACATGCATTACGTTTTCGGGTGAGAGAAACAAAGAAATGATATGGATGAGACACAAGTCAAGAATGTAAAAATGATCCCAGCTGAATGTTAGTTCGATACGTTACCCATTTCTTAAAAGTAAGTTAGTAAACTGATAAATAGATAATAATTAAGATACATTGCTCGCAGAGTCTCTCTCTCTCCCTCTCTCCCTCTCGCTCTCTCTCTCTCTCTCCATAAGTAAATTCTCCTCAATAAAACCTTGAAGAACTCAGCAAAGTCTTGTGTCATCTATGAATGCAAAGTTTATTTCACCCAAGTTAAAAAAACAAGACCATTGACACCTCTAGACAATCACATTCATTCATAAAATGTAGCAATAATTGAAGAAATGACGATGCAGAGAATAAAAGACCAGCTCGTAAAGACTACACACACACACACACACACACACACACACACACACACACACACACACACACACACACACACATATATAATAACTTTATTCGGTTCCTTGATCGCTCGTTAGTAACAACATAACATGAGCGATCTCTCGGTGATTTTATTGAGTCTGTTGATGAAAATATAACAGTAGCTCCATAGAGTTAATGTGGTATTGTGGTGACTGTTGACGTGAAAGCTATGCACAAAATGTGAAAAAGAGTAAAAGAACAATGCTTGGGCGAATGGATCAGAAATCATTTAGCTAGTGTAATAAAAGGTGTGATCTCAAGTTGATGTAAATATAAGAATATGAATCAAAGATACTATGAAGTATTAGTACAATTGATATTTATAGTCAAAACATTGGTCCAATGGTAATTTACATATTTAAATTGATACGTATAGCTAAATATTAGTCCAATTTTTACATATTTATAAAATATTAGTCAAATTGAAAGATATGACCAATTATTAGTCCAAGCTATACATGTAGCTAAATATTAGTCCAACTTTTACATACTTACAAAATATGAGTCAAATTGAAAAATTATTAGTCCAAGCGATACATATAGCTCAATGTTAGTCCAATTTTCACGTGTTTACAAAATATGTCCAATTGTCATACATTTAAAAATAGAAATCAAATTTGAACACACACACACACACACACACACACACACACACACATATATATATATATATATATATATATATATATATATATATATATATATATATATATATATTAGTCCAAGTGCTATAAAGGCCAAAATATTGATCCAGATACGTTAAATTGGAAGATATGACTAAATATTACTCCATGTTATACATATAGCTAAATATTAATCTAAATGTCACACATTTACAAAATGTAAGTCAGATTAAAGACATAGCCAAATATAAGTCCAAATGTTTACTAAATATAAGTCAAACTTGAAAATATGACCAAATATTAGTCCAAGTGATATAAATGGCCAAAATATTAGTTTGATTGCAAACATTTGCAAACTATAAGTCAAATTAGAAAATATGGTCAAATATTAGCCCAAGTAATACAGATTGCCAAAAAATTAGTTCAGTTTTCACATATTTAAAAAATATAAATCAAATTGGGAAATATGGGTAAATATTAGTCTAAGTGGTATACACACCTAAAATATTAATCCAGTGGTCATGCATTTACAAAATATGAGTCCAATTGAAATGACAGAGTACAAAATAGACTTCGTGGCTTAGTGGAGATGCCCTTTTCTCTTCCCTGCAACCTCTCCCACAGAAGAGACGTTGTGAGCCTATCTTTGTTCTATTGTTATTTCCATGGCAAGTGCTCACCTGAGCTCCAATCTTTAGTCCCCCCCCCCCGTCGCCAATCTTTCTCGGAAAACACCCGTCTAGCTGAAACCACTGTCAATAATTTTCCCCACTCTTTATCTGTGCCTAAATCAAAACGTAGATTCCATGAACAAAGCTTCTTTCTTAGAACTGCACACCTTTGGAACTCTCTGCCGCTTGCCTGTTTCCCTCGTGACTTCAACTTGGATGTCTTCAAGTCCAACATAAACAAATTCCTGATCAACCGCCCCCCCCCCTTAAGTAATGACACTTTATCAAATCTCCGATACTAACGATTACTACGACACTATCCCGTTGATTACTGGACACACAATAACCCTTATCCCCAAGTGGCTTCGGGGCCTTGATAAGTGGTGATATAAACCCAATCATTAGTGGCACACATATATACATACCATTTTAATTGGCACAGAGGGGTAAAATATTAGTACGAGCAGTGCGCAGAATCAACATTCAATCAATGTGCACTGCCATAATATTTGCATAAGTAGCACAAACGGTCAAAACTCTTGTTCAAGTGGCAGAAAGCCAAAATATCAATCCAAATTTTGCAAAACCGGTCATTGATTCCCAAAGGGAATTCGTCGAATCTCTGCTGACACAAACTTTTCTTCTCCCTTGGTTATTCAATCTATTTATGTCTCTCCTGTAGTCACATGGTCTCTTGGGTCAGGTCTAATTTAAGTGAAGCAATGCTGCTACTACCACTGTTACTGCTGCTGCTGCTGCTGCTGCTGCTGCTATTGATGATGATGATGATGATGATGATGATGATGATGATGATGATATAATTAAAAAGCATTGAAAAAGCAGTAGGAACAACATACCGTTTTCTTTTGTGGTTCAGTAACAGAAATGTGAGGTTAAAAAAAAACTTTTAATTTTTAATTATAATGGCACTGAAAAAAATTTATGATGATGGTGGTGGTGGTGATGATGATGTAATTAAGACCATTTCATTTCAACTTATATTTTGAAACAAAATATGCCTTTTATTTACTCTAATAAGAGCGATGACGAACCTGAGCACCCTCCCATCTTCCTGGCCGATAAAAATAAAAATAAAACGAATAGCATATAAAAACTATTATTAAATGTTTCCGAATTTTTTTTAGATGAGCATTAATTATCCATATTATTTGGATTTTTCGGACTACTGCTCTCATATCGGGTGTTATTCTCACAACGTTTCGATCAAATAACCTCTGACCTTCTTTTTATTGATAACTAGCAAAGAAGGGGGAGGGGTCGTCCGGTTTTGATTATTGCCAAGGTTGTTGCAAAAAAGGTGGGCTCTCTCTACCGTGCCAGAAAGTTGCTTACGCCTGAAAGTATCCTGTAACCTCTACGAAGTCACCATTCGCCCATGTGTGGATTACTGCTGTCACATTTGGGCTGGTACATCTGCTACTAGTCTCTCGCTCCTGGACAGGGTCCAAAAGAGAGTTGCAAACCTGTTAGGTCCTAAACTGTCATCTAAGTTTCAGCCCCTGTCCCATTGATGAAAGGTTGCATCCCTCTGCCTGTTTTACAAGTATTTTAATGGTGGATGCTGACGAACTACAAGCCCTTGGGCCCCCTCGACGAAAATACTGCTGACATATCCGACAAGCAACAAAATCCCACCCCTACACAGTAGAGATCCCTAGATGTAGGAAGGCCTTCTACTCTAATAGCTTCTTCCCCAGAATTGCCAGACTTTGGAATTCTCTTCGAATTTCCTGCTTCCCCAACTGTATTGACATGCAGAATTTCAAGTGTAATGTGAACAGATCTTGCTGCTAAACTCCCTACATAGTGTTGTATAGCCGGGTGTTCATATTGTGGAGGGACATATATCGGGTACATTTTAAAGAGAGACAGGGACATGTAATACACGATGAGAGGGGGATAGAAGAGAGAGGAGGACATGTAATACACGATGAGAGGGGGATAGAAGAGAGAGGAGGACATGTAATACACGATGAGAGGGGGATAGAAGAGAGAGAGGAGGACATGTAATACACGATGAGAGGGGGATAGAAGAGAGAGAGGAGGACATTTATACATTTTACAGTCTGTGGTTCTCATAACATATATTTAGGGAGGAGGGTTATTCGTTCTTATGACACAGGAGGGGACTGTCATTACTTATGATGGAGAGGGGGGACACATTACTTAAATGGTTTATACCAAAGTTCATTATAACGATGATTGGACACAATGTTCATATAAAGGATGTTTCACATTACCTTTAATTGTTGAAGAATGACACAACATGAAGACGCAGTTAGAAAATATGATGTGTTCTTTTATTACATTCGGCTGCTTACAATGATGATGGTTCCAGGAATTCAAAGATGACTACATGATTAAACTTTCTAACCCTTCGCTTCCAAAGGGTGACCCTCCTCTGATTCGATCCGAACTCGACTGCCTCCTGTCTCCAACTCTGTTTAATCTCCTAAAACTAGCAAACTATATTGAGAATTCATTTTCTACTATGACGTCATGCACATGTCCAAGAACATGCTCGACTCACGTGGCCTAAACTCACGTGGCTTAAACATGCATGGTTCGCACATGTCCAACCCATTCCTGCAGACAAAGAATCCTTCTAACCTATTTTTCGACCTAACTTATTTTTCAATATGTTTTTAATTTTCTATTGTTCGTTCTTCTAACTGACCTTATTTTAATTCAGTTTTCATAAAAAAGAATTGAACAATTAAAATTCCTTTTACAACAACATATCTAAACTATTTTATGTGAAAACTGAACAATGCGAAAATTCCATTTCTGACCCTATTCCTGAACCTTGCTTACAAGGTTCGAAGGTTCGAATCTCGGTCTATCTAATCTCATTTTTACTTATCTAATGTTTTTCTTACTTACAAGAAAAGGAAAACCTTTCTTGTAACAACTTGGGTCCATGATAGTAGCCCCCTACATCAAAGTGGCAGTGTGCCTTGTTTGTAGTGAAAATTAAATAAAAATTTTAAAAAATAAAAAAAATATGTGCTTAAATATATTTTGATTTATGCAGATTTTATATTCATTATTATAGAGTCAATTATCTATTGAATGTGTATACTATACAATATAATTATCTATTGAATATATATAATATATAATATAATTATCTATTTACATTTAATTATTTACATATAATTATCTATTATCATTTACATATAATTATCTATTTACAGAAATTTACATCATTCATTAAATTTCGAATCTGAGGTTCACCAAAAATTCCAGCTTTTAATTTCTTTGTGGTTAGGCCTGGAAATTTCATGCAAATATATTTGAAATAGTCGCCATCTTTCTCAAGAGCCTTCACAAAATGTTTCATGATGTCAAGATTTATGTGAAGAGGTGGAAACACAATTTTGGAACACTCCACCAAAGGAGAAAGCCAGGAATCAGTTCACTGCATACAGACCAGTCTTTTTTTATTCAGTGCTCTCTCCTTACCCTGCTGTCCAACAAACACAAGAAGCAAGGGAATTTGTGTAGCCCCCTTGTAGTCGGAGGATAAACTTAACTATTTTCAAATCAACACATTTTGGTGCTGTCGCTACAAAATCTTTTCCAGAACAAATTTGATTTTATCATGTTTTTCTTTGAGGGTTGTTGAATAGCCAAGGAGAACTCATCCATATAAGTTGCCATTGTGAAGAAGAACACATTTTAAACTTCTTTTGGAACTGTCTATAAAAGATTGAGAATAATGCTGTTTATCACCGAGCTGCTGCAGTAGGCCGACAACGTCGTTGCAAAATACTATGTCGTTTTCCTGAGTGAAATAAAGCAAGAATTCAATTTTTGGAAAAGATTTTGTAGCGACAGCACCAATGGATCATATGTGTCGATTTGAAAATGCTTAATGTACAGTCGTCGCACGCACTTACACTTCACAGTCAGATAAACTATTCTAAAAAAATAACGACTCTGAAGACTAATACATAATCCACAGGTATATTTATTTAAAGAGAAAAAGTGAAAACTGAAAGAGAAAAATGACGAGTATGAGAAAACAAAACAATAATAACAAACGAAGGAATTAAATAAATCGAAAGACTGAATAAGTTCCTAAAGAAATGGAACATGAAATATCACATTGCATGACAAAGTAAAGAAACAGAAGTCAGCAAAAACATGTCAGAATCGGGAGGCATATTTACTACTCAGTGTCCACTTGTTACCAACTACATACCTTATTGCATAGCAAATTTGACTTTTGGCTGGTTGGTTGTTTTTGTTTTATGGCATATTAACCCTTTTCGTGATTTTGAAGAACGATTTTTTAATAGAGTATATTTGTTTTTTTTTTTTATAGTAATAATTTCAAAAGTTTTAAAAAGCAGTATGACTTGGCTGCCATCAGGTAGAATCGAAACCAAAACACTCGTCATCTGAAACCACTATCAATAATTTCTCCCACTCTTAATGTGTGCCTAAACCTAAATGTAGATTTCATGAACAAGGGTTCTTTCTTAGAACTGCATGCCTGTGGGAACTCTGTTCCGTTTTCCTGCTTTCCAGCTGACTACAATATGGTCGTCTTCAAGCCCAACATGAACACGTTCTTGATGAGTCATCATCTTAATTAATTCAGTTTACTAAATTTCCACTACTAACGATTACTACAACATTTCCCATTGACTACTGTACGCTTAATAACCCTTATCCTTTAGTGGCATCCAGGCATTGATAAACGGTGACTCCTTTATAAAACAAAACAAAAAAACATTGAGTTGTCAGATAAGTACTGTGTTTAAACATTTATATATATATATATATATATATATATATATATATATATATATATATAAATGTTTAAACACAGTACTTATCTGACAACTCAATGTTATATATATATATATATATATATATATATATATATATATATATATATATATATTTAAAGTGATGGTTGTGTAGTTCCAACGAGAGAAAAAAATGTATATTTAAAAGAGTGTAGCCATCAACAATTGTGGGTTTTTCAACCTTTTATCATATTTTTATTTTAAAATATTTTTATAACGCGTTTCAAGCTTTGTTTCACTCTCTTCAGATATTTTCGTAAAAAAGTTTGTTTTTTTTAAATGAGAGTTTGAAATGTTATTTTTACATCTGCAAATGTGTTTTTCAGTTTTCAGAGTGATGTGGTCTCAGACATTCTGTCCCCAACAGTAAGTGTTGGTAGTGTCCAGTCAGAGTTAAGTTCAAAGAGGGGATTTTGGTCCATTTGGTGAAGGTTTTTATGTTTTATGACTTTCTTTCCCCATGTATAGCACACACTCACACACACACATACATATACATACATGTACATATACATATACACACGCATACGCAGGCACGCAGGTATATACACACATGCACACGCATATACACAGAAATATATGTAGGAGCATACATATATACACACCCACCTACACCCTCACACACGTACACATACACATCCATCCACTAACATATCACACACATATTGGTCAATTTTTTTTTCTTTCCCAATCAAAATACACATGTATACATGTACTTAATCATTCAAACATAAGTACACGCACACACACACACACACACACACACACACACACACACACACACACACACACAAGTAAGATGGAGAATAGGTAGGAGATAGTATATACACACACACACACATACGCACACACAATCACACATATACATGCGCACACACACACATATATATATACATACATGTATGCACATACACACTCACATACATCCGCAAAAGAAAATAAATTTGTATATTTTTAGGTAATAATGCACATCCCATAATATTTAAAAAAATTTTTTTACATGTTTATTGGTTTAAATAAATTAAATTAATTTTTCTAAGTTTTCGTTTTCTACCTAGCTTTGTAAGTTTTTTGGTGTTTAAACTTATTTTAAAGAGTTTATTTAGTTAAAAAGAAATAACAAGTAATGTCGTACTCGGCATTACTTAGTAAATAATTTTGAACAAAAAATGTCCGAAAATTAAAGAAAATACTGAGGTAGATATAGTTTTAAAACGAGCCTCCCCCACCTCCAAAAGAAAATAAATTTGTATATTTTTAAGTACTGCACAAGTGCCCCCGAAGTTACTTTTAAACGATACCCTCCCTCTCCATATTAAGAATGGCTTTCGAAATAATAACGTTATTATTTCAGCACGGTACCAGCACAAGAATTATTTAAACTGAATTAATTCTTCTAAATAAAATAATTGCTTTCTTTGATGATAGGTGTTTTCTTTCTTTATTTTTGTTTCGTAATGACACAAAAAGTGTTAAAACTAGAGTATTTTTTAAATAAATATTTGATTTCGTTTTTCATATATTAACTTCGTAATCAAGTTTATTTTTTTTTAAGCAAGAGTTAAAAATAATTTTAAAAAATATTATGGGAGTGCATAGTCTCTTTTAAAAACAATATCGCCTTCAAGAACGGTAATAAAATGTGTTTTCAATCGATATTTATTCAATAAGGGACCAGTTTTCTTACCTAGCGAAAAGGGGAAGATTTTTCCGGGTACGAATTTTCCGGGTACGAATTTTCCGGGTACGAGTTTTCCGGATACAAGTTTTCCTGGGACGAGTTTTCCGGGCACCATATATATATATATATATATATATATATATATATATATATATATATATATATATATATATATAGAGAGAGAGAGAGAGAGAGAGAGAGAGACAGAGACAGAGAGACAGATGCGCACACATGCATCTACTGTTTTATTGATATAGAATGGGGGTTAGAATCCTAACGCCTGTGATTTGTTGAAAAAAAAAAAAAAGAGCAAAAACATTCTTTTCACCATTGATTAATAAAAGCCATTGTCAAGATACACCAGAACGAGGTCGGAGGTTACATCGGCCAAAACGTTGTGAGAATAACGCCCAAGGTGAGAACAATTCAAATAATACAAGTACTATTTAATTCAGCACAAAACAACAGAAAACAATCTTCATTCTGTGCATTGTCTTTTTTTGTTTGCATTTTTTTTTTCTTTTTGAACAGTGACGTAACGTGGTGGGTTGCCAAAGCTGATTGGGGGAAGGGGAGGCAAATATTATCAATTGAAGCGGGGAGGTACTTTTCTCCCGAAATTAATCAAAGTTCCATACCACCAACGGACTTCATGTACACCGGACATACCAATAACTTGGTTGAAATAATTATGTAATGAGAGGAGTGATAAATGAATGAATAATTAGACAATTCTATACTCCTCGAACATACCTGTCCATTTGTTTGTTTGTTTTTCCTTTCCTTCCTCTTGTGGCTCCGGCCCTTTCTGCATTGCCCTTGGCTTTTAAAACTTCCATATATTCCTTTACCAGCAATGCTTCAAGCAAACAATCATTTACTTTTATATATATATATATATATATATATATATATATATATATATATATATATATATATATATATATATATATATATATATATATATTAGTGATGGGACGATTCCAATATTTTTTTCCGATTCTGATACAATTAACGATTCTGAACTAAATTCCCGATTCCGATACAATTAACGATTCCGATTCCAATTCTTTATGAATCTCTAAATATTTAGCTATAAAAGCGTTATTTTTGTTCTGATTACTGTAAAAACACACCTTAAAGTTGCCTATATTTTCTCAAACGTAAAAACACACTTGTGAGGTGGGGGATCTAGAGATTTTAGTCTTACTAGAAGTTTAAATTATCAAATATTAATTATTTTATTATTACTACAAGCAGTGGAAGATGTTTCTTAAACTAAAATCAAATAGAAAAGATGATTTTAGGAGTCGATTTTGGCATTGGAAAATAGGTTAAAAATTTTCTGATTTCAATACCGATTCCAATACCCCAAAATGCTCCAAATTTTCTGATACCCGATTCCAATTCTGATTAATCGTCCTAACACATGTATGTATGTATGTATATATATATATATATATATATATATATATATATATATATATATATATATATAAATATATATATATATGTTTTTTGAAAATTTTCAACCGATATAATGCTTGAAATTGTTGAACTAGACATTGAAACAATTGTAACGTAAAATGAAATACACTTTTTGTTGCCATCAACACCTTGCCTTGAATGCTTCATTTTCCACACACAGTGTATTAATGCTCAATTATGAAATGTGATAATTTTTTAGCTTAATCCTTAAGTCAACCATTTTTGGCTTAAAACCTATTGGTATATGAAAATTTACTGAATTACATGAACTCAGTATATTACATATAAGTCTATATATATATATATATATATATATATATATACATATATATATATATATATATATATATATATATATATATATACATATATATATTTAACACATGTATATATATATATATATATATATATATATATATGTATATATATATATATAGTGTTGAATCTTTTTCCTTTTAATGCAGATGGAAAATGAAATCTCATTAATTTATATCTGGTTAGTGCAAAAGTTTTTGCCCGTTTTACATCGTTTATTTTATGCATATTTTTATTATTTAAACATTCATTTATTTATTCATGTAAGTGGTGTCCTGCTTGGTTCAGACATTGATGACTATGACTCTCCATCCATCATCTCTTTCGAGACATTTATGAATTCATTGTTGTTCATCATTCATCACCCCGTTTATTCTGTTTCTTGAAAGCGTTTGTACAGACAGTAGGTTGCAGTTTCTTTCTGTCCAAGTAGTGCTACGACTGGACGATTGTCCTGACCAAAGAGAAGAGGGATCTTCTGCCCAGCACAATGAGATACAAAACCATGAATGGAATTATTCTTGATTGTTTCCGTATTACATCAATCATCCGCTTTCCAGGTCTTCATCTTACTCTGATCGGGGGGGGGGCTGAAGTGGTTTCTCGACCTTGCTCAGGGGTCTCCCACAGACTAGGGGAGGGAATGAGGTGCTTAACTTTTCCTTTGAGAGCAGTGCTGTCCCGCCACCCTATATGATGCCTAATATTCCCAAATGGTCACTCATCTGGTATTAAGCTGGTTCATTATTGCTTAACTTTGGTGATCTGGCGTAAACCGGTGTGTCAAAGTGATTGTGCTGTATACATACTTAAACATATCACCATGAATAATTTTTTCTCCAAGATTATTAAAGCATCATTCATATTTTACTGCAATATTCTCACCAATGTTGACCCAAAAACGACCTTCTTTAGTCAACGGAAAGAGGAGTCATCTTCCAACAGAAAGAGGAGTCATCTTCCAACGGAAAGAGGCGTCATCTTCCAATGGAAAGAGGAGTCATCTTCCAATGGAAAGAGGAGTCATCTTCCAATGGAAAGAGGAGTCATATTCCAACGGAAAGAGGAGTTATCTTCCAACGGAAAGAGGAGTTATCTTCCAATGGAAAAAGGAGTTATCTTCCAATGGAAAGAGGAGTCATCTTCCAACAGTAAGAGGAGTCATCTTCCAACGAAAAGAGGAGTTATCTTCCAATGGAAAGAGGAGTTATCTTCCAATGAAAAGAGGAGTCATCTTCCAATGGAAAGAGGAGTCATCTTCCAATGGAAAGAGAAGTCATTTTCCAATGGAAAGAGGAGTTATCTTCCAATGGAAAGAGGAGTTATCTTCCAATGGAAAGAGAAGTCATCTTCCAACCGAAAGAGGCGTCATCTTCCAATGGAAAGAGGAGTCATTTTCTAATGGAAAGAGGAGTTATCTTCCAATGAAAAGAGGAGTCATTTTCCAATGGAAAGAGGAGTCATTTTCCAATGGAAAGAGGAATCATCTTCCAATGGAAAGAGGAGTCATCTTCCAATGGAAAGAGGAGTCATTTTCCAATGGAAAGAGGAGTAATTTTCCAATGGAAAGAGGAGTCATTTTCCAATGGAAAGAGGAGTCATCTTCCAATGGAAAGAGGAATCATCTTCCAATGGAAAGAGGAGTCATCTTCCAATGGAAAGAGGAATCATCTTCCAATGGAAAGAGGAGTCATCTTCCAATGGAAAGAGGAGTCATCCTCCAACGGAAAGAGGAGTCATCTTCCAACGGAAAGAGGAGTCATCTTCCAATGGAAAGAGGAGTTATCTTCCAATGAAAAGAGGAGTCATCTTCCAATGGAAAGAGGAGTCATCTTCCAATAGAAAGAGGAGTCATCTTCCAATGGAAAGAGGAGTCATCTTCCAACGGAAAGAGGAGTCATCTTCCAATGGAAAGAGGAGTCATCTTCCAATGGAAAGAGGAGTCATCTTCCAACGGAAAGAGGAGTCATCTTCCAATGGAAAGAGGAGTCATCTTCCAATGGAAAGAGGAGTCATCTTCCAACGGAAAGAGGAGTCATCTTCCAATGGAAAGAGGAGTCATCTTCCAATGGAAAGAGGAGTCATCTTCCAATGGAAAGAGGAGTCATCTTCCAACGGAAAGAGGAGTTATCTTCCAATGGAAAAAGGAGTCATCCTCCAATGGAAAGAGGAGTCATCTTCCAATGGAAAGAGGAGTCATCTTCCAATGGAAAGAGGAGTTATCTTCCAATGGAAAAAGGAGTTATCTTCCAATGGAAAGAGGAGTCATCTTCCAATGGAAAGAGGAGTCATCTTCCAATGGAAAGAGGAGTCATCTTCCAATGGAAAAAGGAGTCATCTTCCAATGGAAAGAGGAGTCATCTTCCAACGGAAAGAGGAGTTATCTTCCAACGGAAAGAGGAGTTATCTTCCAATGGAAAAAGGAGTTATCTTCCAATGGAAAGAGGAGTCATCTTCCAACAGTAAGAGGAGTCATCTTCCAACGAAAAGAGGAGTTATCCTCCAATGGAAAGAGGATTTATCTTCCAATGAAAAGAGGAGTCATCTTCCAATGGAAAGAGGAGTCATCTTCCAATGGAAAGAGAAGTCATTTTCCAATGGAAAGAGGAGTTATCTTCCAATGGAAAGAGGCGTTATCTTCCAATGGAAAGAGAAGTCATCTTCCAACCGAAAGAGGCGTCATCTTCCAATGGAAAGAGGAGTCATTTTCTAATGGAAAGAGGAGTTATCTTCCAATGAAAAGAGGAGTCATTTTCCAATGGAAAGAGGAGTCATTTTCCAATGGAAAGAGGAATCATCTTCCAATGGAAAGAGGAGTCATCTTCCAATGGAAAGAGGAGTCATCTTCCAATGGAAAGAGGAGTCATTTTCCAATGGAAAGAGGAGTCATTTTCCAATGAAAAGAGGAGTCATTTTCCAATGGAAAGAGGAGTCATCTTCCAATGGAAAGAGGAGTCATCTTCCAATGGAAAGAGGAGTCATCTTCCAATGGAAAGAGGAGTCATTTTCCAATGGAAAGAGGAGTCATTTTCCAATGGAAAGAGGAGTCATTTTCCAATGGAAAGAGGAGTCATCTTCCAATGGAAAGAAGAGTTATCTTCCAATGGAAAAAGGAGTTATCTTCCAATGGAAAGAGGAGTCATTTTCCAATGGAAAGAGGAGTCATTTTCCAATGGAAAGAGGAGTCATTTTCCAATGGAAAGAGGAGTCATCTTCTAACAGAAAGAGGCGTCATCTTCCAATGGAAAGAGGAGTTATCTTCCAATGGAAAGAGGAGTCGTTTTCCAATGGAAAGAGGAGTCATCTTCCAACGGAAAGAAGAGTCATCTTCCAACAGAAAGAGGCGTCATCTTCCAATGGAAAGAGGAGTTATCTTCCAATGGAAAGAGGAGTTATCTTCCAACGGAAAGAGGAGTCATCTTCCAATGGAAAGAGGAGTCATCTTCCAACGGAATGAGGAGTCATCTTCCAACGAAAAGAGGATTCATTTTCCAACGGAAAGAGGAGTCATTTTCCAACGGAAAGAGGAGTCATCTTCCAACAGAAAGAGGAGTCATGAAAACATTTGAAACAAGCACTCATCCTTATACAGTACTACTGACCAAAGATTTCTTATGAGAATATGGTTGGGAAATTTTGCCCTCTCCGGCATATTCTCCTGACTTAGCTCCATTGAATTATCACTTATTTTGAGGATTACCATGCCATTAAGATGGCCCTGGGTTAACATCATGAGAGGAGATTGAACATTAGTTATATTTCACATCAAAATGTAAATTTTGCAAGCGAGGCATTTATAAGCTCCTTGACAGATGAAATCAAGTTATAGAGAACAAAGGTTCTGAAGAAAGATTTTCAAAAGCATGCAGTTTTTCAGTTTCACAATGAAATTTTAAATCAGCAAAAATCTTTGCTCCGACCTGATATTTAGATTATTTGAAAGACTAATCTCATCTTTGGTTTTATGATCACAAAATTTGTGGCTAACGTAACTCTCTGACCTTATCCAGGTGCATCTTTTCAGATTTGGACATCTTTCTGTTCGATTGGGCAATTTATGAAAAATTTCCCACTCAAGCCATTTATTTACTTAATCCATTGGAGTAGATTATTCTCATTCCGTCAGCCATGACTGGGTAGAAGTTTTCATTTCCAAGATGAAATTTTAAATCTGTAAAAAGTTTTGCACTGGCCTAATATTTTTCCAGTCTTGATAAAGTTCAATTTTTTCCCGCCATTGTTACCAGTGTGGTTTGGTGAGGTCAGTCTCAGACTGTCATTTATTTTTTAATGAATAATATAATAGTCAAAAGACATGGAAGAATCAAACAGACGAGTGAACACGAGAAAACAAAATCAATCAATATTATTTTCACTCTCACACTTATAACTACTACCACTGTCACCCATAACACAAAACGCGACTTTACTCTCTCTCTCTCTCTCTCTCTCTCTCTCTCTCTCTCTCTTTCTGTCTGTCTGGCTCTCTCACTCCTTTAATCCCAGTATCAGTTTTTTATTTTCACTTGTAATTATCATTGTACAACTAAAATAAAATAGGCCCCATCTCCCTACATGGATGCTCAATAACTTTGGCAACAAAAGCCAGACTCATAAATCTTTCCACTTAATGATTTCTGCCACATTGTTAGCAAACACATTTTAGTTTGGTTTGCTTTCTTTGATTTTAATATTTAGTTCTGATCAATAATTTTATTAATTGGTTATTTTGATCATATGCACAATGGGAGGATTTTTCACTCTCACACTCATATCTACTTCCACTGCCACTCATAACACAAAGGCCGATCTTGCTTTCTCTCTCTCTCTCTTTCTTTCTCTTTGTCTCCCTCTTTCAAAGGTGGTGATAATAGCCTAGTGATTAATGATACGCACTGACGACCTCTGTGTTCCTAGATCAAATCCAGTTCATTCCCAAAAATCAATTTTACTTAGGATGTTGGTAATCTTCTCATGGTCCCTTCCATAAGTACCTGATGCCAAGAAAGAATTCTGACTAGAAAATTGTCAGGGAAACGAATACCAATAATAGAATCTTTGGATTCATTCAAGATGATGATGATGATGATGATGATGCTTTCAAGAGAGAGAATAATCAGTAAACATAAAAAGAGTTGTCTTCCTTACAAATAAAATATTTTTATTCTTGATGGACGTACATCCAAACAACACAATATTAATGCAGGAGTCGATTCTTGGACCTTTATATAAACGACCCTCCCTCTGATAAAATTGTGTCTGAGATGGCCATATTTGCTGATGATAAAATGCTCTAAAATAGTCATGAAAGAAAAACGGATGTACAAATATCTAAAGCAATGGCTGAAACTTTAGAAAACTACCTCCAGTCTGTAGTGGAATATCGCCATAAATGGAGGGTAACATTTAATGCTACTAAGACTAAGCTGCTTTCCTTTTAACAATTACATGAAGCCTTCTCAATCACTGATAGCCATAAGAAATAAAACCTACCTTAGAAATAAAACCCTACCTTAGAAATAAAAGCCCTACCTTAGAAATTAAAGCCCTACCTTCATCCTTCAAACTTATCAGCTTAACGTTCACAGATAACATGAATTGGAACAAATGCATTAAAAACATTGCCAAGGCTGCTGCAAAGAAGGTGAGATCCCTTTACTGTGCTAGAAAATTACTGACATCAGAGATCATCCTATATCTTTACAAAACCACCATTCATTAATGCATGGAATATTGTTGCCACATCTTGGCTGGTGCATCTACCACTAGTCTCTCACTCTTAGACAGGGCCCAAAAAGAGTCTCTAACCTAATAGTGGGACAGTTTATCTCAATACTCCATAAGAATCTTTCACTTAGTGATACAAGCGCCAAAATTCAGAACATATATTTTAAGAAAAGAATCAACTCTCTTCCCGATCCGACAAGCAGCAAAATCTCACCCCTACACAGTAGGGATTCCCAGATCCTAGTAGTTTCTTCTCTTGGACTATTAAACTTAGGAATTCCCTTCTGGATTCCTGCTTCTTTGATTGTACTGACATGCAGAAGTTCAAATGTAATGTAAACAGACATCTTGCTGCTTGACTCCCTACATAGTATCCCTGCAAATTATGTTCCAGATAGCAGTCCCATACATCAAAGTGGCACTGTGCCTTGTTCGGGTGAAAATGTAAATAAAAAAAAAAAAGGAAAAAGCCTAATTTTTGAAACTCCATGGATTCAGAAAAATCTTTAATTATATTCTTTGTTTTTTTTTAATAAATACTGTAAATTTTCTTTTTTTTTTATCCTTTCAATTTGTCTTCTATTAATGTTCTATCTATAATGTTGAGCATTTCTTTATCATGATAGGATTTAATAGAAATTTTTTTGTTACAACATTCTTTTGGTTTCTTTCTGTTTGAAAAAGAGATGAAATCTCGAAATTATTAAAGACCTCCTGGTTATTGCAAATAATAAGTCCGTATTTACTGATTTGTATTTGTGATTGTTTCGGGAAAATAAATAGTTGGTTGGTTGGTTGTTTTTGTTTTACGGCATATCAACCCTTTTCGGGTTATTTAATGCCGAATCCAGAGATTTTGAAGAAAATTTTTTTTTAATAGAATATATTTGTTGTTTTCACGTCGGTTTCTATGTAACCCATAGTTGGGACCCTAACAGGTACTACCACTCCGGGTCAGAGTGGACCTGGGAGCAATGGTAATTAAAGGGTGGCTCCACACTCCCCAAAGCCCACAAGCTGGGGCCCTCACCACTGGATATAGTTTAAGGTCATATCCAGGATCCCCATTGAGGGACTTTTACCCTCTGCAGGGGGGCAGTCGGCGTATTCTAATGCCCCACCGACAGGGCCGGAAAATAAATAGATATACGAAGATTACGTCACATCACTTCAACATCCGGTTTCCGGTATTGCTTTAATCTTCTCATATGCTTACATATTTAAAATATTTATGTTGTTATTATAAATAAAAATAAATAAATTTGAAACTTTTAGAAAATTAAATAAGGTTAAAAAATATTTTATTAAATGATTAAAATCATTTTTTTTCTGAGACTTTTTTTTTTTTTTAAATTCAATTTTCACCCCAAACAAGGCACAGTGCCACTTTGATGTAGGGGGCTACTATCGGAGACATAAGTAGCTGTGATATTATAAAGGGATATGAGCAGCAGGATGTCAGCTCACATTACACTTCTGCATGTCAGTACAGTTAGGAAAGCAGAATCCAGGAAGGGAGTTCCAAAGTCTAGCAGTTCTGAAGAAGAAACTATTGATGTAAAAGACTTTCTTACACCTAGGGATCTCTACTGTGTAGGGGTGGGATTTAGCTGCTTGTTGGGTCTGTCGGGGATGTTTATGTCGAGGAGGTACAAGTGATTGTAGTTCGTCAGAGCATTCACCATTAAAATAATTGTAGAAAAGGCAGAGGGATGCAACATTTCGTCAGTGGGACAGAGGCTGAAGCTTAGATGACACTTCAGGACTTATCAGGTTGGCAACTCTCTTTAGAACCCTGTCCAGGAGTAAGAGACTAGTAGCAGATGCACTAGCCTAAATGTGACAACAATACTGAATACATGGGCAAATGGTGGCCTTATAGAGGTACAGAATACTTTCAGGCATAAGTAGCTTTCTAGCATGGTAGAGAGAGCCCACCTCAGCCTTTTCAAAGAAGTTTGTTGTTTATTTTGTTTTTGTTTGTCCTTCATTTTTCCAGCGAGTCAGCCCTTTGTGGAGAACTGATTGTAGTTAACACCTTTATCCATTGCACCATGTGCCCATCAATAAAACAGGGTACAAAACCATCTTCGAAATCTAGTGGGCAAGGACTTTTTCACCTCCCTGCTTCCTCTTTTTCACAGAGGAAATATTGCGAGTCTATCTCTGCTCCATTGTTATTTTTATGGTAGATGCTCTATTCAGTTTTTCTCTATGGTCTTACCCTGTAAAACATTTGAAACAAGCACTCGTCTAGCCACAACAGCTGTCAATAATTTCTCTCGCTCTACATCTGGGTTTAAAAGTAAATGAAAATTCCATGAGCAAAGTTTCTTTCCTAGAACTTTCTATCTGTGGAACACAATACCGTGGGGCTGCTTCCCAGCTAACTATAGCATGGTCGTTTCCAAGTTTAATGTAAACAAGTTCTTGTTGAGCTGTCCTCTT
Source organism: Euprymna scolopes (assembly GCF_053919585.1). Classification (NCBI taxonomy): domain Eukaryota; kingdom Metazoa; phylum Mollusca; class Cephalopoda; order Sepiida; family Sepiolidae; genus Euprymna; species Euprymna scolopes. The sequence continues at coordinate 86,548,900 of NC_136516.1, read as the reverse complement.
AAATAATCAAATCCTACCCAAGTTCCACCATTACTGATCACAGTAACAACACAACAGGTTCCTTCAGTCTTTGACAAACTATAGATACCCATAGGGGTTCCTGTGTGTGAAATTGTTATGGCATGAAGTGCGCAACCTCCAACCACACCTCTCCTGAGTCAACATTGTTAAATACCAGTGGCAAGTGAAGTATATGTACAGGACAATTGGAAACAAATGCCGAGATAAGCAGAGAGCACATACAGTGCTTAGAATTCCCAAATGGTCACCCATCTGGTACTAACCAGGCTCAATGTTGCTTAACTTCGGTGATCTGACGAGAACTGGTGTGTCAACGCGATTATGCCGTATGATCATCACAGTATTACCTCATCATTTACCCCCCCCCCCCGACACTCATTAGCCTTATCCTCGAGTGGACTCCGGGCCTAGATAATTGAAGACACACAAGTAAAAAAAAAACAAACAAAAAAGACGAAGATGAGCATATCAGTTTGATCATAGATAACGCAAATTACAGTTCGTCATCGAAAAATAAATATTCAAAAGAGAAAAAAAAGAAATATTGACAGTAGATGAAAATGAATTTAGTGTCACTTTTTTTAAAATGGTTTTTATTTCTTCTCATATGTGAGTTGCCAAAAATGGCAGGGAAATACAATTGGAATGAGAATATCTACAAAATGACGGTTCATATATATATATATATATTTTTTTTTCAGAAAGAAACAAACAAGGGCAATCATGTACTATAGTTAACAGTCTAGAATAGAAATGGAAAAAAAAAAAACAAAAACAAAAAAAAAAACGAACAACCCCCCCCCCAGCAAATAACTGTTACCAAACGCAACAAAATCTACTTTTCTACCACCCTGAATAGAGTTAAACTTGTGAAAGTGTTTTAAAGATTAAAAAAAAAATTATTTCATTTTTTTAATATAAGATTTCGTTGCTATTCCGTCTTTTGCAGGCAGTAACAAATCCAATATGGCCGACCACTGATTTTGTATAATATCAACCGAGGCTGATGCTTATTGTGTTGTTGGTTTTTTTTTTGGGGGGGGGGGGTATAAAATTTCTTTTTGCTTGCACTTTCAGTTTCCTTGGGTTAATATCGTACTCTTTGTACCTTTTACTTCTGTTGCAGTTTCCATGTGCTAACAGTGGTGGTGTATTGTCGGGAAATGCCTGCGTCCAAAATTTGTAAGTTTACAAAAAATGATGAAGTAGAAATTGAAATTATAATTTATCATTTCTTGTATGTGTGTGTGTGTGTGTGTGTGTGTGTGTGTGTGTGTGTGCGTGTGTGTGTGTGTGTGTGTGTGCACAGCTTTGGTTACTTACAGGCTCCAAACGTGTTGATTCATAATCGCACAACATCTTTAATGAAGCACCCTTTCGTATACAATGTGTGTGCGTCATAAATTGATCAAATTGAAGTAGTAGCGTTTCATTTCTTAAAAAAAACAAACAAACAACAACAAAAAATAACAATGCTTTATCTTATCCTAAATCCAACTGGCAATCCTCACCCCCCCACTCTCCCGAACATAGAGTAAACTATTTTTTTTCTTTTTTTTACTATCTTTTAAATTTGAAATTGGCGATCATCTCCAAACAATATCGACCGTCATTTTGTGAATTACTGCTTGAATAATAATGCAGAGATAATAAATCTTGCAACCAGTTGCCGCACTTTAAAATTATATAAATCGGTAGAAAATTAAATATTCTTTGCGTTTGGTCAAGAGATATTTGTTTTATATTTTGTTTGTTGTCGATTTTCGCACTGTTAAGTATACTGCATGAATGCTCAAAGAAGAATTAAAAAAATGAAAAAGGAAAACGATTTAAAACTTAAAAAAAAATACCAACATTTTCTTTTTTGCTTAATGTAAAAATTTGCAGCCTTTTTATAACCACACCATCATGAAAAAAAAACAAAAAAAAAAAAAAAAAACCGCCTAGTATATATATATATATTTTTTAAATAGTCCAATTTTTGTCATGGATGAATAAACTGGAATTTTTTGGAATATTTATTAATTGATGCCTAGAGTTAAAATTTCACAAAAATCGAAGGTACATAAATTTTCATGAAGGGCTCTTCTTCCCCGTCTTGGACCCCATTTGTGTAATCCTAAGTTAAACAAAATATAGCAGACATTACCCACCGTTACACCTAGTAGTTGTGTTCCAAAACAGTTTAATGATATACTACTTTCAATATTTTTAATATATTAACTTATAAATTATATTAATTGTATAAGTAATTTTCAATGAATATCATCTAAAAGTTTTTTAGAATAATCTTTCTTATAGTAAATTTGTTGAAATATTACAATTTGCAATGGATTTTAACCCATCACGTTTCTTCGACTACAGCATATGCATACACATGAACATAAAAAAAAAATCGGGTTTATATTATTATGCACGTAGATTTGAAAAAGTTGTCAAAAAACAAATATATAACAAATAAATGTTATCAAAGGCAAGATAAGTTACTTTTTTTATCTAACTGGATAATTTTTTAGTGTTTTTATTCCATGTAACATGTTTATTCAGCTCGAAAAACATACAGTGTTTACCGATCTATTGGAAAATGTTAAATGGCCCCGAACTCTCTGCTCAATACGGTAAGTTTGGGAAAATGGATAATTTTTTAGTGTTTTTATTTAATGTAACGTTTCTTCAGCTCGAAAAACATACAGTGTTTACCGATGTATTGGAAAATTTTAAATGGCCCCGACTCTCTGCTGAACACAGTAAGTTTGGGGAAATGAGTTAAAAATAAAAAATATACAAAATACTGTTAGAAACCCACCGAATATATGTCAGCCTATGTCACGGTAACATATTGAGCGATATATATATATATATATATATATATATATATATATATATATATATATATATATATATATATTTGGAGAGTAGAAATTGAATATTAGGTTTACTTTTGGCAGCCTTGTAATTCTTGCTTCCATTATTTTACTCTTTAGTCCTCACATGCCAAATGTGATATGTTTTTGACAAAGAGAGAAGGATTGCTGTTTTCTGCATTGGAATCTATCCACTACACACTTATTGTTGACTGGCTTTTGACTTTGAAGCAGTATTTATTTTTTAGCTCTCTATATCAAGTGGTTTTATGCCTTGTCTGAAGCAATTTCTATAAAAAATAATTAGCCATGGAAAAATTCAAGTAAAAATTAATTTTTTTTTACTCTTTTTCACCCCAAACAAGGCATATTATCACTTGGAACGTAAGGGACTACTATTTGGGATCCTGTCTAACAGTGCAAATGCAACCCGGCATGATATTAATGTAGTAAGTAGCCGAAACGAATGTGACGTCACTGATATGCAAATGTCATCAGCAAAAATCAGACCAGCAACTCCTCAACAGTTGCAGGTATTAAGCAACTGTTACAACCTACCACTAAATGTGAAGTTATTTTCAACAACTACAAATACTGTTTTTTCACAAACTTCTAAATTTAAAGTCATCATACCTCGGCAGTCCTGGATATGACCTTAAACTATATCCGATGGTAAGGCCCCAACTTGCAGGCTTTGGGGAGTGTGGAGCCACCCTTTAATTGCCATTGCTCCCAAGTCTACTCTGACCCGGAGTGGTAGTACCTGTTAGGGTCCCAACTATGGGTTAAATAGAAACCAACTTGCAAAAAACAAATATATTCTATTAAAAAAATTTTCTTCAAAATCACCGGATTCGGCATTAAATAACCTCGGCTGCATGCGCTACATCTCATATATGAATTTATTTCAGCAAAATAAAATTGCCACTTGAATATCTACTAAATCTTTGGTTTGTGTTGTATTTGCTCTAACTTGTTGTATTGTGGGATTGGTAAATCATACTACCACCAAATGAAATAGTTTCACTAGTCTAACAGAAGACTAGGGGAAGTTGATAGCAAGATGCTTATTGATATTAAATTTAAACTTCTACAGTTTACTACAGTCATGGAAGCAGGAAACAGGGAGGAAATTCCAAAGTCTAGCAGTCCAATTGAAGAAACTATTAGAGTAGAAGACTGCAGCAGAAACAAATAGAACTCTTTTCTTGTGCGTCAGTGCCTCCCCTGACTGTGCGATATGGCACATACTGACCAATCAGAGGCATAGTGCAGGGATCTTCCTTACCCCTTAAGGAACTATAACTGCTTCCGTCCCGGACGAGAAAAACGCGAGACGTCAAAGAGAGCGGACCTGTACCCTCACTCTCTCTCTCTGCCTACACCGGTATCGACGATTCCCACTTGGGAATAACTACCGGACAAAGGCAAACAAGTTCTATCCTAGATATATCTTTTTGGCATCTTACCCTTGTTTCAATAAACCTTTTCCTTGTGAGGTTTTACGAAGTTGTTTGCTCGTTTATTCAGTAGCTTGTGTTGAAATATTTATTTTATTAGGAAGTGCCCGAAAAGCATTAACTCAACTCCCTAAAAGACTTTCTGGCAACTAGGGACCTCCACAGTGAAGAGATCTTGCTGTTTGCTGAATAAGGCGAGAGTATAATATACGTTGAAGGGACATAAATGCTGCTGCAATTCATATTACATCGACCATCTCGCAGGTAAAAAAGGGGTACATTCTGCAAAGCTGGCATGGTACACCAAGGCTACATCGCAGCTACATTGGACGACTTAGATAAAACTTTAGATGCTTAAGGACCCACTTGACAGCGATGTCCGCCATAGACGGTTGTGTCAGATCCAATCTGATCGTTTGTCTCAGAAATCCCACATTGCTTATATAAGGGACATAATCCAAATTACATTTTTGATTCTTGTCGAGGAAGAGTTATTCCCCTTGAATGTATTAACCACGGCAATGATTTTTTTAAATATTAAAATTTTTGTTTATATAAATTTATTAAATTTAATATTAATATTTAAAATAGTTAATTTTATTTTGTTCATTTTATTATTTCTCAAATAAACAAACAATCCTTCTGACCTTTTCAAAAGTTCTGATCTCTATTTTGTCTGTTTCTCTGTCAAACTTGTGATGTGAAGTGACTATCTCCTATCTACTAGGTCTCCAGGTAAGTGGCCTGTGTTCAGATATGGACATTAGCTGTGAATACCAAATAAGCGTGTTTTGACAAGCTTCTGGGCTTGACCTTTACTCCTGACCTGAAATTGAACACGTACATCAAGTCAGTTGCCAAGGTCGCTGGAAAAATGGTAGGATCCTTCTACCGCTCCAGAAGATATCTCACTGCTGATGCAATTCTCTATCTATATTAAAGCCAAGTACGTCCAAGGATGGAGTACTGCTGCCACATCTGGGCAGGAGCTGCTAAAAACAGCCTATCCTGCCTTGACAGAGTACAAAATAGACTTCATGGCTTAGTGGGGGATGCTCTTTTCTCTTCCCTGCAACCTCTCTCCCACAGGAGAGACGTTGCGAGCCTGTCTGTTTTATCGTTACTTCCATGGCAAGTGCTCGTCTGAGTTTCAATCTCTGGTCCCTCCCTCGCCAATTTTTCATGATAAACACCTGTCTAGCTGAAACTACTGTCAAGGATTTTCCCCACTCTTTATCTGTGCCAAAACCAAAACGTAGATTTCCTGAACAAAGCTTCTTTCTTAGAAGTGCACGCCTGTGGAACTCTGTTCCGTTTGCCTGTTTCCCACCTGACTACAACCTGGATGTCTTTAAGTCCAACATAAACAAATTCTTGATGAACTGCCCCCTTAAGTAAGACACTTTATCGAATCTCCAATACTAATGTACTGTACACACAATAACCCTCATCCCCGAGTGGCTTCCAGGCCTTGATAAGTGGTGACTACCTTGTGAAAAAAAAAAGACAAAAAACAGCCCGGATCAACTAGCAATCTATTCAAAGGATATATGTGGGACATACTCTAGTCGAATATATCTTCATGAAATGCATACAGATGCCTGACGGCCATCAATTGACTTGCTTGAGTGCGAACTGTTGGTTGGTGACACACTAAGTGTCTATCACAATAAAGCATTGAGCAAGGAAGGGCGTGACTGATTTGTGCACAAAGTTTCGGTTGTCAATATCCAACGGTCTTTATTGTATTCTTGTTAAATGATAAGCACACCTGGATACTAGGTGTAAAAGGGGCAATAGCGTGATTAAAATTCTCAGCCAAATACGTGGTAACCCTGCATTGGAAAAATGTCCCCCTTCTGCCCTGGAATCATTAATAAAATTCACAACCCTCTCTGCAATCCAACCATATTTGACTATTGAGTATCCTTTGTAAAAACTTTGTCCCTAAACTTTCATGAATATTTCTATGTGTGCAGCTAGCCAGCTAACTAGATGGGAGCTCACCAGTGAGGATGATTCCCCTCAAAGCTTCATGCTGATATAAAAAAAAGGTCCTATGAAAAAGAAGAAAACTCCCTTCTCACTGGGACTCATAGTTTCCTCCATTATATAATAATAATCATCTCTGTATGCACCGTAGTACATATGTTTACACATATAGGCCCAACACGTTACATAGGACAAGTAATAACTCAACTCCTTTTTTTTGTAACAATAACATTTATTTTCTCATTCTACTACCATGCATGACTTCTTATTATGTCTTTGACGTCACACACGTCTCTAACATGATCCTCCTCCTCCTCCTTTTTATAGTCTTTTTCTTTTTCTTTTTCCTTATCATGACATCATTTCGCACATGGCTCGTAATTTGCATATGCGCGTCTGTACTTTGTTACATGAATGGGAACTGAGTTCCCCACACAAGCGAACACACAAACACAAACTGATGACTTTAAGGTAATCACAATTATTGCCCTTTAATTCGGGCAATGCCATTCTTTGCCACAAAGGAGTGATACAACCTACTTCCACATCTGGTTCATGTCTTTCTCTCTCTTTTTTGCTTGGACTCCGCAACATGCAGACGTGATGAAACTACTCTCTGGTTCGGCAGCCGCAAAACAGCCATTGAACCCTCACCAAAGACTTTTGAAGCAAACACGTAAGTAATGTTACTTATATATATCTTTGCTATGAACTGCTAATGCTTTATACTTATATCTATGCTGTAAATAAATGTACATTGGTCATAATTATAATATTGGCATATTTCATGTACTCATTTCTTGTCTAAGGGGAACACGTGGCTAATCTTTTTATTCCCTTACATAACAAAAGTGGGCACTATTCGCCTGCTACAAGGATGGCTAATGGGCATCATCCTCTACACATTTAAATCTAGTTGTTACATTATCTATTTCACATAGTATGTCTTAAGCAGAAGTATCCTGACAGTGTCCATCCCGCTCCAGGTCAGACCACAATTGATAACTTCTTACCCAAGAGCTTGCTCTGGTCACAAATACTTAACCATTCTCAGCTCATATAGTAACTTCTCCACCCTAACCAGTGACCTCCTCGTGGAGGTTTATTCAACTTGAGATGCAGTGTTAGCACCATTTTATTACATGATTTTGTCCGCTTGCTGAAGCGGTTGTCCTGAATGTGGCGCTTGAAGTCACATATGAGAGATTAAGAGGATTGCTCTATCCTACCAGAGCTTTCATTGACGTAGAGTGCAGCAGCTAGACACCAATGGTATTACCTCTACTCGATCACCCCTACATACCCCAGGCGCTCACCCACAACCACAGCAAGTGGAGCCAGCTGGTCGACCGTTCATCCACCATGCAGCATCGCTACGACTCTGGCAAGTTATGGGAGCAGTAAGAGTAACAATAATATATATAAATCTATATCAGTTTTGCTGTCATTAATTTTTTGTCCCATTTTCAACCACATTTCTTTCAGAATAATCATATTCTTCTGCCCATTGTTTCGACCTATTGCCGTTACAGACAAAGGGATGTTCTAAATTCCAATTTTTCTCCCAAAATAATTCTTACTTATTTTATTTTTATTTTAACCATTAATTAATTGCACCTGCATTGGACAACTTAGATAAAACTCTAGATGCTTGAGGAACTGCTCACAGTGATGCCCGCAACAGATGGCTGTGTTAGATCCAATATGATTGTTTCAGAAATCCGATGTTTCAACATGTTTTGACATAATCCTAATAACATTTTCGATTCTTGTTGAGGAAGAGTTATTCCCCTTGAATGTATTAACCACGGACAATGATTTTTTTTTTGTACCAAAATCGTTAATTTTATTTTATCCATTTAATTCTTTCTCAAATGAACAAACAATTTTTTTTCCATATGTGGCTTTGAGCCGAAACGTCTTTGTCCGATATTCTAATCTTTGTCACTCCCCCATCACTGCCCCCCCCCATCTTATTACAATTGGAGAATGGAGGGGTCAAGTTAGGAGAATCCAATAAAAATTGCAGGCTTGATTCAATCACTATCAGATTACCTACGTATAAAATTGGACTATTAAAAAAATATAACAAGGCGCAATTCTTTTTTTTTTTTTTTTTTTTATGTTTCTGACTTTTTGAGATGAAGTTTCGTATTATTTAGATTCTTCGGACTACTGTTCTCACCTTGAGTGTTATTTTCACAACGTTTCAATCGATGTAAAAGTGATATTCTCCTGAAGCCTGAAGGTTGAAGGTTCAATTCTCAGTGGGCAACTGAAAAATACAATTGTGAATTACTTAGGACCTCTATCCAGTCATGGCTGACGGAACAAGAGTGTGCTACCCCCCCCCCACTGAAGTGAATAAAAAGTTCTGTTTGAAATTCTGTACAAATTCCCAAGTTTGACAGAAACATTCTCGAGTTTGACAAAATACACTTGAAAAAGATGGAAGATTACATTGGTCGCGACGTTGTGCGATTAATACTCAGGACAAGAACAGTAGTCCAAAGAATCCAAATAATACAAATAGCTATTTTTTTTTTTCATGACTGCATGATTAATCACTGGAAATTCTTAATAGCTGTAAAAGTATAATTACATATGATTAATAAAAGAACAACTTGGAGATTAAAAAAAAAAATGTTACTAGTGGACTTTAACCATGACCTACATAGGTCGTGCTTTAAGAAACTGGAAGTAATTTAGTAATTTTTCAAACCAAACTTTTCTGGTATTTAAAAACAAGCTCATTTTTTTTTTTTTTTTTAAATATTAATAAAAATATTATGATTAGATAATTTTCATGTCTAAGTGTGTGTATTTCTCACCTCTACGTGACTTCCACATTATTTGGTGATAAAATATATATTGGTTATATTACGGCATTGTTTTTGCTCATTAAATTATTGATTGAACCAAACTGTATAACTGTTATAAAAATTATAACTAATTTGGTTAAGATTATTCCAACGGCAGTCATTTTAAAGATAAAAAATTCAATATAAACCATTTTTATTTATTCTTATTTGAATATTTATTGAGTGATTTTATAGAATACCTCCTGTCTCCAATCGGATGTTTTTGTGAGGAGGAAAAAGAGAGATAGAAATCTTTGTATTGTATTGTATTGTATTGTATTGTATTGCTGTTGTAGTATTATTATTATTGTTGTTGTTGTTGTTGTTGTTGTTGTTGTTATAATAATAATAATAATAATAATAATAATAATAATAATAATTATTATTATTATTATTTTATTCATATAGCGATAAAAAAAACTGAACTTCTTTTGAATTCCAAGAAAATTTGGTTTGAAAAAAATGACTACTAGAACGCTTCTAAAAAAACAAAAACAAAAAAAGACACTTCCGGTTAGTTAAAGTGCACTAATGCAAATAAATAAATAAAAATAATAATAAAAAAATATAAATTTAAATAATAATCTCGTTTTCAGTATGTGAGTATAATTTTTGATATGCACAGATAAAAAAAATGTGTAACAATTTGGGAAAAAAGACATAGTTACTCATAGGAATTGAACTGCAATGGAGCCAGGGTTTATGATACATACAGGCGGACATGAAAGAAAGAAATAGACCTCCTTATTATCAATATTAATTAAAAAAAAGATTGCTGTCAGAAGGTCCCAATTGATCTAGGCAAGATAATATTAATTATTTTCCCTTGTTGATAAATTGGATAACCAATTGGTTAATAGTGGAAAATGTAATCTTGAGGTTTGCTGCAATTGCAAGCTCCCAATGCTTATTTGGTCGGGGTCATGCTTAACTAGTGATATGTGATTAGATATATTTATGTCTGAATTAAGTATAAAATATCGATATTAGAAACTTTTACTGCTTTATATGGCTCCAAGTGTTGACCATCCGAAAAGGAAACAGAAATTTTGAACATGTATTAATCATTTTTTTTAGTTGGGTGTCTATTTATTTCTTTTATGTCCGCACATACAAGTGTTAACTGTTTGATTCACGTTTCAGCAAAAATCGTTTTCTCAGAATTTTCTTTGCATCATTTCAGTTAATTGGAAATTACAAAATATAAATCTATAACCATTTATACAACGTGAATTATTATAATACAGAGCGTCCTCATGAGAATAATGAAAAGCTCCATGTAAAAAATAATCTAGCACTCCTCAGTGCTATTAGTGTTTATATAAACATTGAGATTTACCTTAGTCATGGTCTAGAAGTGCCACTGTTGAAAAAAAAACAATTAAATTTTGATCTTGGCTTTGAGAACTAACCTATCTAACGACACTGAAGAGTTGTGATATGGCGAAACAGTCTGTAGATAATTATTACATTGATATTGCATATTAAGTATATATATATATATATATATATATATATATATATATATATATATATATATATATATATATATATATCAAGAAATCTAACCTCTCATTCAGAACAGAACCAAATGAAGACAGCAGATCTTAAAAAAACACAAGACTTGTTATCCTATTGGAAAAAGCTATATCACTGTTAATGATCTGACATATAAAGTTATTTTGTCAAAACCAAATTGCAGTAGATCTAACAAATCGATACTTGACTCAAAGTAGCCTTTTTCTCACTATTGGAAAAAAAACTATATTGCTGTTAATGATCTTCAATGAGCTAATATATAAAATTATTATGTCGAACTCAAATTGCAGTGGATCTAACAAATTGATACCTGGCTCAGACTAGCCTTTTTCCCACTATGTTATTGACTTGAATATAATTTAGTTAGCTCAAATTTCTTTCTGATAATAATTTAGCTGACTAGGAAATTTGTTAGGTTTCTGTTTATGACCTAATCAGCATAGACTGTTTAAGAAATTGTAAAAAAGAAATATTAATATTTCTTTACATGTATTCAACTTGAGATAAAAATTTGCATCATATGTTTTGTGTCCAGTATTTATTAGCATATTTATTTCTTACTGTTATTTGCATATCACAACAGGAGGGAGAATACTTTGTTTATAAAAAGTACTATGTAGTATGTTTGTATTGTTTTGATTGTTTCGACAATTATTCTCATTCTGGGTGTTATTGGCACAATGTTTCGGTCGATGAAACCTCCGACCTTCATCAGGCGTAATTCCATGTTTTTTTCAACTAAGGAAAAGAGGGTTAGCTTTGCATTGCAATAAATCGTCCCTTAGGTTTGAGGGTGTGTCTATAAATTATAAAAAAAGTTAATTTTCAGGGGTCACTAGGGTACTTTTTAAGACTTTCCTATGATTTAATTTTTAACTAAATCCTGCTGCTAATTGTCACTATTAGTGAAAAAAAAAAAAAAAAAAAATTACGAAACTATGGATAGACATTTTACGTGTGTTTTCATTTTTCTATAAAACACAGTCCAAGGGAGGCGACTCTAAGAAAAAAAATGTTATTGGGGGATTATCTCCCTAAGGTTGGGCGTATTTTGTGGAAGGGTTAAAAATGAAAGAAAGAAACCTTATTTTTAATTATGTTTTATTATTTAAAAAAATTTTTTTTGCTTATTTTCCCCATATAAATTTGTAATTAATGGATTCCAAATGTGGTTAAATTCAATACTTGGACAACTTAGGAGGTCATTGCCATCCACGATATGTGCTGCTTCCTTGTGTTTTCTTATCCTTCATCTTTCTTCTATATTTAGTATTTTAACATCATCCCACCTTGGGGAATGGGTGCCTTTTTTTCTCTATATATATGGTCTGCTAGGGTTGATTTTTTTAATTTCCCCACAGATGACTGCTTTCGGTCTTACTTTGAGGGAGCGGCTTTTTTCCCCTTTGCACAGTTTTCCACATTTACATGAAATCTCATAAACGCAATTCTTTGTCATGGGTTTTTCGGTTGGGGGTTTTACACGTACAAGGTGTTTTTGGAGTGTTGATTTGCTCCTGAATACTGTCCTATTATCATACCGACTGCATATTTAAAAGATTTTTATCGGATAGGCGATGGGGATTAACAAAATTGACAACTAGCAGAAGGATTCAGTTAAAAATTGAATCATAGGAAAGTCTTAAAAAGTACCCTAGTGACCCCTGAAAATTGATTTCTTTTTTATAATTTATGGATACACCCTCAAACCCAAGATCCGATTTCTTGCAATACAGAGCTAACCCCCTTTTCCTTAGTTGAAAAAAACAAAATATGGAGTTTACACCTGACAAAAGTCAGAGGTTTCATAACACCCACGATGAGAATAATTGTTCAAACTATGAAAATAATACAAACATTCATATCTCATCTAAAAAAAAATTAAGAACTGTACTATTTAGCATGTTGTAAAACACTAATTACAGTGTTGCTTTCATTAAATGCTACAAAGGGTCTTGGTTTATATAGTTGGATGTTCATGACGGATCAATGCAGTACTCTTGGGCAACTACTTCATCTGTTTTACTTTGTCATATCAAAATAATAAACATTTGACTTTTAAATTATTTTGTTTCTAAACTTCATGACTTGTAATGAGCATAATTAATTCACTTAAAAAATATTAATGGCTTCGTTACTATATTCTTCTTCATCGATAAATATGAAAACATACTCACATTTAATCTTTTTAAGCTTAAATATCCAATAAAACGTTGTCTTATCTTTATCCAAATATGTCCAGAAATGTGCAAAATTTCAACATTTATATCTGTATCCGACAACAGATAAAGAGTTACATTCTCTTTAAATATTTATTAGCCTATTTATTTCTTGCTTTTACTTGCATATCAAAACAGGAGGAACAATAATTTCTTTGCCTTGTTTGAAAGTTAGTTTCAATAAACTTGTGTGATTTACAGTTTTTCTAATTGACTTAAACTATCTGTTGCACATGTCGATCTCTGCAGTACCCCTTCTTCCAACTCAACCTTTCTATTACCACCACGGCTCCTTTTATGTACTTGGTAGTATAGTCTCATTTGCAAAGAAATGGCGAGGGTCTCTGTTACTCATGCATGATCAGCAAACTGTGGGTCGCCATTTTTTTTCTTGTCAAGCGACTGAACCCTACAAAGCACACACACACATGCTAGTCAGGTAAGTTACGATTTTCCCTACACTTTATAATAGCATAACTTAATATGTTGCTTTCATTAAACACTACAATGGAATAGGTTTGGATATTACTCCCAATATACTTATGGATTATCAATGGACTTATTTGGATTTATCCTGTTTTTCCTGGATTTTACCTTCTTATTTAATAGATTTTTACCATATCCTTTTTATACTTCTATTTTTTTGTTTGTTCTTGTTTTCATGATCATTATGAATCTTTATAAACTTTCACTAACTGTTTAAAAACTTTATTTTATGCAAATATGATTCAATTTATATTTGTGGTACTGTGAAATTCTTAACACGGATCCACTAAAATAGGTAGACCTGTCAAGACTTTATAAATTTTCACTAACTGTTTAAAAACTTTTTTATGCAAATATGATTCAATTCATATTTGAAATTTCTTTTAATGCATTAACCTCCAAAATTTATTGCATATTTTGCAAACCTCTTTCTTTTGATTGCATTTTTCGAAACTCCATGGAATAAGGTCTTTCAAGTTTATTTGTACTCCTTGTTGGATAATTAAAAATTCTGTATACCTTCTTTGGTTTACACATTTCGGCTATTCATGGCGGATTAGGTTAAACATGTTTCAACTGTCTTACTTCATCACATAAAAACAATAAACATTCACTTTTAAATTATCCCATTGAAATAGTCTACTGTCCAGAGCATTCTAGTGTAAGTAAAACAGTGTTAAACTTAAACTGAAAAACGCATCCAACCATTAAAAGTATGTATGACCAGTTGCCCAGTGTCTCTTCAGTAATAAGAGAAAGAAGAACACGATATGCCGGACATTGCTACAGAAGAAAAAATGAGGTCGTCAGTGATGTGGTACTGTGGGATATTAAACACAGAACCACTAAAGTAAGGAAGACTTGTCAAGATGTATGCAAAATTATTGACAGAAGACACTGGCTTACAACTTGAAGATCTTCCTAAGGTCATGAGAGATAGAGACTTGTGGAGGGAAAGAGTTAATTTGGTCTGGGTTTTCCCGCCTGATGTGATGATGAAAATAGTCCATTCCTAAACAATACATCCCTAAACTAACACTCAATTTATTTCATGATATTTAATGAGTATTATTAAAAATACTAATCTCTTAATTACGTCTTCTTTGTTGAATA
>NC_136516.1:86521845-86529345 GCF_053919585.1 Euprymna scolopes | reverse complement strand
ATTTTGCCGGTCTTAACAAACTAAGCAATTTTTTAAAATTATTTTGCCAAATTTAAAACAGTAAATGTATGTATTAGTGATAGGACGATTCCAATATTTTTCCCCGATTCCGATACAATTACCGATTCCGATTCTAATTATCTAATTGATCTCTAATTATTTAACTATAAGATTGTTATTTCCCTCAATTTTCATAATTAAACAAAAACATATGTTAAATATGCAGATATTTTCCTAAGCGTCAAAATACACTTGTGGAGGATGATCTATCGATTTTAGCTTTAATGGCAATTTAAAATCAATAAATATTTATTATTTTATCATTATTACCAGCAATGGAAGATTTTGCTTTAAACAAAATCAAATGGAAAAAAGACAATTAAAAGAATCGTTTTGGCATCGGAAAATAGGCATCAATTTTTCTGATTCCGATACCCCCAAATCTTCCGATTTTTCTGATACCCGATTCCTGATTCTAATTAATTGTCCCAACATTAGTATGTATGTGTGTCTGTATAAAAATATTTAACCGATAAACTCTTAAACTGCTGGTCACATGACACTGAAATTAACAAGAAATAGTAATCATACACCAGGAATTGTTTAATATGAATAAAATCTTTGTTCGGATTGATGGACAATGCGTACAGATATATGTCGGACAGTTGAAATGCAAAAATGTTCATTTCAACTTGCCGACATATTTCCATTACTTTTGCACATGTGCAAATTCATTAATAGTTTATAATGATTTAATTTTAAATCTTTCTTATTTATCTGTCAATAGCTCAAATGGTAGGGAACATGGTTGGAGCACTAAATTTTTTAGTTTCGATTGTAGCTGATGACACCCAAGTCATTTTTAAAAAAATTTTTGGTATCAGTAGTATATATTATGTACAATATAATATTCAATGAAGAATTGGCTCTGTAATAATAAATACGAAATCTGACTGAATTGAAATATATTTAAGCGTATTTTACGACCAGACAAGCCCTTCCCCCCTCTCCCACTAGTCTATAAAATATTTGGTTGTATTTGTGGTCTACTTATGTTTTATTTTAGCTAACAAAGGAAATCAGTATAAAACATGCGATATTCTGGACCCCGTTTACTTGCCTCCTCATGAGGGCAGTCAGATTCATTCGTACCAGTTGGTGATATGTCCTTGACAATCAGTCCAAGAGGTGCTTCGTTGCTGTTGGGCTGAAGTATGGTCCTGTTTATTCTTAGGCGATCCATATTCCCAGACTTTATCTTATCTCTGAAAAGGGGTTAATTTATTGCTAATTGCCTGAGGAGGTTCGACCAAGTAATGCCGACGGGGCTGCTCAGACATTTTTTTGTAGGCCAGAGTGCGCTTCTACTAGTGCACTAGCTTTTGAAAACTACAACTAACCTTGTGCCTAATCTCCTTAAGAAAAACTAAATAAACCCATATGGGCAGAGTTAGACAAAATGTCGATTTTTAATGTGAGAAAAATCCAGCTTCCCAAAAAAGATACTTTGGATTCGGAAAAAATTTTTTTTTTAAATTGCCTCAGTCTAGACAGATTTTTTTTCACTGATCAACAACAGAACAAATGAAATGTAGTATAAGAACAGATACTATACTTTGCTCCGAGTTAAAGAGTATATTGTCCCTATTTACTTGTCTTCACACGATGGGAGAATTAAACGCAAGGCCTGTTTATAAGATGGGGAAAATCCAACTTTCCGAAAAGGGTCATTCTGGATAGGGCCAAGATAAAAATTGCATCAGCCTCCAAAGATTTCTTTTCTTGTTCACTGATGGATAACAGATATCAGAACAGATACTACACTTTAATCCTTACCAATCGCAAATATACATTTATATGCTAAACAACTTTATTTTTTAAAGTTTTTATTGCATATGGATTTAGTTCAGACTGAGGCTGGAGCGTTAAATGTTTTGGTTTCGATTTTAGATGCTGCTACCCAATTCACACATATATATATATATATATATATATATATATATATATATATATATATATATATATATATATATATATATATATATATATATATACACTTTTGGAATCAGTATTATATATTGGGTACAATATTAGAATCGATAGAGAATTAACTCTATAATAATAAATACGAAATCTGCATAAATTAAAATATCATATTCAAGCATATTTTGTGACCGGGTAATGCCGGGCGTCTTATTAATTTATCTATAATTCCAACCCTTTATTTTTTCATCATTAAAAACCGGCAAAATAATCAACGAATCAAAATAATCAACGAATCAAATTATTCTGTAATTTTTTGCTTTATAAAAGGACATAGTTTATAATTTCAGAAGACTTTCCCAATTTAAATGACCCAAAATAACGATAACTCTTGTTTGACTATTTAATAAAGGGAGGCAACTTACATAATTCTCGAAATACTGCTAATAAATGAATCTCTATATCATAACTTGATATTTGTTAAATTGCGATCTTTTCCTTTTTTTTTTCTTTTTTTGTAAATTAAATTTTTTTTTTTACTTGACGGTAGCAAATTGTCATATGAAGAGTGATAACTTATTTAAAATTATAATTTTTGTCCAGAATTACTCATATATTAAAAAAAGAAAAATAAAGAAAAATCTGTATGATGTACGTGCCCGTGAGGGAATGAAACTATCATATTCCAAAAATAATGTACATTGATGAACGATGAAGTAGTTCCATTTTTAAGCACTGAATTTGTAGAAATTACACCCGTAATCTCACAAGTTCGAATTATTGTTGAGTTATCACACTTATTTATCGAGATTATTTTCAAGATGGAGACGCGAAACAATTGCTAATGCTTGCTTCTCTCGTATTCATAACATTTTATTTTCTTATTTAAAAATCATATTTGATAAATTTACGTGATTTATGGAGGATATTTTCGTTCTGTCCCAGGTATATGTACATTGTACAGGGGTTTCTTTATTTTTGCTATTTTCAATGTGAGAGAATTCTGGAAAAGAACCAAAATTATTTGAAATTACTGAAACCCATTTTATTTGAAATAATACACGTGACTAAAATAGGAATTCCCCAATAATTTTTCTTATCAAAAAATGAAAACACTATTTTAATAAATAAAAAAAAACCCCAAAAAGATGAAGAAAAATACCGATCATAAAACACTAAAATAAAGTATACATTTCATGGAAAATAAATATCAATTGCTTCTAATTTAATTTGGGTTATTCAAAATTTTAATCTACTAGGAAATGTACCTGGTGTTGCCCGGTATTAAATGTAATATTATCTTTCTTTAAAAAAAAATGAAGTAAAAAAAAAAAAAACAAAAAAAAAACGGGGGAAAAAACGAGACATGTGCATGCGAGTATTATGTTTTTTTTAAAACACTTAACTTCTTGTAAGTAAAAAAAAAAAAAAAAAAAACAAACGGTTGACATATAAAAATCCAATGACTCCCAAGTACCAACTTTTTAAAATGTTGACCCCTTAGCAACTCTTTTTGCCGGATGAAAACCGATTAAAAAATTTTCCACCTATCTGAATGCCCTATATACTAAATTTCAAGTTTGAATATAAAAAATTCGTTGACTATATAGGCTGAGGAGTGTCCTCCCTCTCTCACACGCACCCCCCACACACATTCTCACTTTTACAGCTATGTAGATAAATTGTTCTAAGGGAGGTAACTCTATTTTACTATAATTGTAAAAAAAAAAAAAAATGATTTTTTCATACAATTTTAGGAAAATACAGTTAGAACAATAAGTTAAAATTCCGAACAACCCAAATCTATTACCATTAATTCGAGTGGTGAGGTAGCAAAACCAGACGCAATCGTCTAGAAAATCGTGTTAACATTAATAGATATGTGTTATTTTTAGTTGACTTACGTTATCTTCCAATTGAAATGACAATCTGCATATCCCTTGTATCAAAAAAAAAAAAAAAAAAAAAAAAAAAAAAGGCTGAAATTCGGTGCAACTGCACTATAAGAGCGAAATTTGAAAAACTAAAAATTCGATAAAGAAAAAATTATTTACTGACTTCTGCGTCAATTTCAATCTAAACAATATCTACTTAATTGGCATGTCAGAAGTACATAAATATTACCTCATTTATTTTAGAAAACACGAGTTTTCGATCTTTATCGTAAAAAAATCTTCACCATATTTTTTGGAACATGTGACGTAATAACAAGGGAAGTAATTCATGTTAAAAACAAGGCAACTAACTGATATTTATGATTGTTAACGCACAATGTATTTAAAAAAAATGCCAATAGTTACACGCTATTAACCTTCCCTTGGGACTCTCCGGTGTTTTTTTTAGCCAAACATTTTATTTTCATCCAATATTTTCTTTAATGATTTTTCGTAATTTTTGGATATATTCATTACTGTAACATTGCAATTAAGTAGAGACTATTGGTTTGCCTTGAAATAAACGTAGATTCCATAAGAAAAGCTTCTTTCTTAGAACTGCACGCCTATGGAATTGTCTTCCGTTTTCCTTCTTTCCAGCTGACTACAATATGGTTGTCTTCAAGTCTGTTAGGTGTATCAGAATTTTTGGGGAATTTTTGACACCCCTAACACGAAACTGCGAATAAAATATAAAAAAAAAACTCGTAATTTCTCTTTTAAAAGTGGGTTTGTTTATTTTCTTTATGGAATATACTTCCAAAATAAACTATTAAAGTTGTTTAAAATATAATAGAAATATTACTTTTTATTAAAAAAAAAACAGTGTTTACAAAGTGCCAGCGCGCCTTCATGCAGCCATTTTTTTTACGTAATGAAATCAATTGAATTTTACGAGTTAATTTTTTTTCAAACTTTAAAAATCTATCAAAATTTTTCTATTGGTTAAATTTTTACGATATTTTCAGGGTCAATATGAAATTTTATGCTCTTTCGAATAAACCGAATATAATATTTTAGACAAACGTTTTTTTTTAAATTCACCCCCCCATTTTGAAATGTCTATTAAAATTTTAATAATTAATTTACTCACTACAGTTTTATATATCACAAATTGAAGATAAAAGATCAATAAATAATATATTGTAAATTAAAAAGAAAAAGTGTTTTTTTTTTGGAAATTTATCTGCAAAGTCCAAAGTTTTTTAAAAAAATATGTTGATTTTTTTTTAATTGGAAGCCTATGTTCTGCTTGTATTGTCCAGTAAGTAATGGACGCTGACGACAATTTTTTCTATTTCATTAAATGTTTTCTTTTTTTAGATATTAAAAAAAATTCACTCGATAAAGAAGAATAAAAATATAATAAATAAAAAATTTATGTATTTCTTTGAGAAAAGAAAAAAAATTCCTCGACTGTTTTATTTTTTAAAGGCAAAAACTTATAAGTAAAATCTGACTATTTTTAAACTATGGGAACACATATTTCATCAGGCACAAGGCTAGACGGCTAAAGCGAACGTCTGGTTTTTACTGCCTTCTGTCCATCCATAGTTCTAAACAAGGACAAACGGCTACTTCCGGTTTTTCGATAAAGACGTAAAAATGCTTGCGTAATTGCCCTTTTTTTTTCTTCAAATAGTCGTTTAAAAAATTATTTTATTTAAAAAGTAAATGAAATTTAAAATATAAATATGGATAAATTCTGAACAATGATGAATGGAACTAAACATTCAATAGTATTTTTTTCATAGGTAAGTGATTTTTTTGGAATTTATATCGATTTTTTATTACCGAAGTAAGTAAAATTTCGTTGATTTTCTTCAAATCTTTTTTTTTAAAGAAAACCGACTTAAAAAAACAAACAAACAAATATTGAATAATTTGCTATTAAACCTGTTATTTTTTTTTAAAATTTGGTCTTTGTTCCTTTAATTGAAAAAAAAAATAGGATTTGAATTACATTTTTCAAGTAGTTATAAGCTTGTAAAGATAGGAGGTCGAATTATTCAATTTTTTTTTTCACGCATTCTTAAGATCGGGTTCTAACACTGCTAGTGGTGATGCCTATGTAAAAAAAAAAAAAAAAATTCAATATTAAACATTTCGAATTTCGCTATTATAGTGTAGTTGTGTCCAAAATTCTTTTATAAATTAAATTTTCGGAAATGGGTAAAGAAGAAAAAGAACAGTTTTTCCTCTCTGTTAAATAAAATACAAAAAGAATTATTTAATAATTATTAATAATAAAAAAAAAAATCAAAAGCCAGAGTTATCGCCCCTGATTTAACTGAGATTTAACTCTCTATTTGAATTTCGTTCATACTAAATATTGATTTAGCGAACTTGCAAAATGTCCGACCGTTCAAACTGGTTTTAGGCCGTATTTTATTTGGAGGTGTTCAAGATGAACTTTTAATTTAAAAATGTGTTGTAATTTGTGGGTTATCTGTCGCCATTAAAAAAAAAATAAATAAAAAAAAATCATCTGTTGACGATCATCTAAAATTTGGGCACTTGTCTAGAATTCTCCTTATATTAAAAAAAAAAAGAAAGAAAGAAAGAAAAATCTGTATGATGTACGTATACGGGACAAAAAGAAAATACCATATTCTTAAAATCATGTAAATTGATAAAGTAGTTTTATTTTCATAAAGCAAATCACGCGGAAACGAGTTAGAGTTTTTTTTTTCCAGCGTCCCCTATGTTAAGAATTGTTGAAATTTTTAATAGAGAAATAATTTTTATTTATTTATTTTTTATTTATACACATTCAACATCTCGGTATTTGGGTAAAGGAACGCATTCCTTGACCGGCAGGTCACTTCCATCATCATCAGCATCAGTATAGTTCACTTTCTAGCAGCCGGCTCCACTCCTACCCTCTGGAGGAGGAGGAGGAGGAGGAGGAAAGGGCCTTTGCCCGTTTTCGTCAGTTTGAACCTAGCCGGCCAAGAAGAGGGAGGCTATTTTCATTCTCCGTCAAACCTTTATCCCTGAGTGGCTTCCAGGCCTTGATAAGTGGTGACCACCATGTAAAAAAGAAAAGAAAAAAAAAGGTTCTTGACGTTAAAATTAATTTTCCTAATTTCTCTCCTTTTGTTTCTCTTCTCGTTTGTTTAGAACTCCATTGGGTGGTACTAAACTGTTAACGTTATTTTATTCTCAGTCATTATAAGACAACTAGGTCTTACGACTGGAAGATTAATACCTGTTATTTAAAGACAAACGAGTCTTACAACTGGTAAATTACTATTCTCAAAGGATTAACGAAGGAAACAGCCGCGTGTTGAGGGGTTCTTTTCCAAGAAGAACAAAAATTAATTTTGCCGACGAGACGAGCAGAATATCGCCCCTAGAAAGAAAATCCCCTCTTTGAAAGATTTTTCAACCGAAGTTTCCTTCAGAAAGGAAATCTTCCATAATACAAGAATTTACCCCGTATTTGTACACATAAAGCCTACCAAAGCGGCTTTATGGTCTTCTGTTTCTCCCCTTTGAATTAAAAGGCCTTCACAAAGGGAAAATACTTCTTTCTCCCATTTTAGGTCCAAGAAACTTTTTGGTTGTGATTCCTTTCGGA
>NC_136516.1:86504345-86509345 GCF_053919585.1 Euprymna scolopes | reverse complement strand
GATAAACAAGGGAGATAACTCTTGACTTAAATTGACTTAAATCAAGAGTTTGCCACTTTTAAACACACACTCTCAAAATGTACAAAATGTAGCCGTGGATGATTGTTTTTTTTTTTTTTTTTTTTTTTCTTTTTTTGTACAACTTCTACTGGATAATTTTACGTAATTTTTTGAATTTATACTAATTTTGACATGACGCGTAAGTACGTTAATAATGTTCTCACCTGAAATGCGGTGATATAAAACACCACCAATCTACATAGGCACCCAATATATACATATACATATGTGTATATTATACATACATGCGTATGTAATGGGAAACACTGATTCTTCACACAAAATTTTCACCGTTTGGCTTTGCTAATCGAGTACCAGCTGAGGTAGCGTGCACTGTCGACTTTCGTATACTCGTGCTTTCTGTGGGGTTTCCATTGTCCGTGACTTCTACAAAAGCTGTACGAGAGCTAATGATGCCGTCCATATCGATCGGTGCCGTCTCGGGTTCATATCTGAACATCCCGAATCTTCTGCTGCAGGCGATACCCGGCAGCCAGATAATTGGTATGACAACTAAGCAAATGGCGACAATGCTTGCGAACCAGGGGTAATAGGCGTCAACTAGCATCGCCTGAAAGTACAAAAAAATAAATAAAATAAAATAAAATGAATAAATAAAATAAAATAAAATAAATAAATAAAATAAAATGAATAAATCAAATAAAATAATGAATAAATAAAATAAAATAAATAAATGAATAAAATAAAATAAATAAATAAAATAAAATAAATAAAATAAAATAAATAAAATGAATAAATAAAATAAATAAATAAAATAAAATAAATAAATAAAATAAAATAAATAAAATCAAATGAATAAATAAAATGCATAAATAAAATGAATAAATGAAATAAAATAAATAAATAAAATAAAATAAATAAATAAAATAAAATAATGAATAAATAAAATAAAATAAATAAATGAATAAAATAAAATAAATAAATAAAATAAAATGAATAAATAAAATAAATAAAATAAAATAAATAAAATAAAATAAATAAATAAATAAAATAAAATAAATAAATAAAATAAAATAAATAAAATAAAATAAATAAAATAAAATAAATAAATGAATAAAATAAATAAATAAATAGAATAAAATGAATAAATAAAATGAATAAATAAAATAAAATAAATAAATAAATAAAATAAATTGAATAAATAAAATAAATAAAATAAAATAAATAAAATAAATAAATAAAATAAAATAAATAAATAAATAAAATAAAATAAATAAAATAAAATAAATAAAATAAAATAAATAAATAAAATAAATAAATAAATAAATAAATAGAATAAAATGAATAAATAAAATGAATAAATAAAATAAAATAAATAAATAAAATAAATTGAATAAATAAAATGAATAAATAAAATAAAATAAATAAATAAAATAAAATAAATAAAATAAATAAAATAAAATGAATAAATAAAGTGAATAAATAAAATAAAATGAATAAATAAAATAAAATGAATAAATAGCAAGCAATAAGGTATCGACAATAGTTTTCAAATGACAAAAGAACAAAAACAAAAACAAAAAAAAACACATTCCAAAAACTTTGTGGAAACCTACAGAAAAAAACAAAACAAAACAAAAATCTGCTTTTTTATACTGGTGATCTTTAAAACCAACACATTTCTGGTGAAAACATTATTACGTTCTTACGTGTCATGCCGAAGTTTGCATAAATTCCAAAAAATTGTAAAAAATGATCCAGTAGAAGATTTTCTATATGTATTTTTACCAAAAAAAAAAAAAAAAAAAAAAAAAAAAAATCATCCACAATTATGCTCTAGGATTTTCTGTTTCGAAATGTTGGACTCTTAAGTCAATTTATGTCAAGTAAGATAAGTCAGTTTTCCGTACTGAATTGGTTGCACAACTGTTCCATATTAAAACGTACAATAAATTCTATGTATGACTTGTATTTGTTTCACCAGTCGATCATTTTTCGTAATTTTTTAGAATTTATATCAATTTCCCCATGACATGTAAGCATGCAATAATGTTTACACCTGAAATGCGTTGGTTTAAAAGATCACCAATCTATACGAGCATAAAAAAAATAAAATAAGAAAAACAACAACATTACAACAGCAACAACAATAACAAAGCTCTTCAGCTGATAGGGTTCCGGTGAAAATTCAGGAAGAGTCGGCATTAGGATTAGTAGTCCTCTGGTCATCTCTGTTTCTGGAACAACATACCAAACAGATCCATCAATTACATGATTCGCCTACAGTTTACTCCTTCCTCAGCGTGGTAAGAGCAGTTCAAAGCTACCTGGCTAATAAGAGCCGAAAGAAAATCCTGGAGGGGGTTTTAGGGTTTCTTGTTCTCTGGTCATCTCTACCTCTGCACGAAGCAAGCAAATAAACGTCAGGTGAAAAACCACAAACCAATGGAGTGAAAGTGGCAATGTTGCTTCTATGTCATTCCCTTAAATGTTCTGGGTCGAACCTTCCCCGACTTCATATGCAACTGCAGTCTTTCTACTCTCGATGTCAGAGGTAAAAACTTGCAATCCTGCAGATTAACAAATAGCTGTGCTCAATAAGAAGTGCAGTAGAACCCCGGGATACGGTGACCCCAGGATACAGTTTTTTCAGGTTCCGATGTGGAATACCATGTTTTTCCGGACCCTGGTTAAGGTATTTTCCCCGCCTTAAAGTGTTAGTTATAATGTTATTTGATTATATACATGTGTATTATATACTGTACTGTATTTTGTTACTAATTTTTAATATGCACTGTATAAATTTTTAATATGCACTGTATAAAATTTTAATATGCACTGTATGAAATTTTGCTTAGGCTCTGCCATAAGGCGATTTCACCTTATGATAACCAGAACGGATTAATGCCGTATCCTGGGGTCCTCCTACTGTACCAGACAAACCTGAGGTGTGATGTTTATGAGCTCTATGCACCTCTCCCACTTAATCTTGATGATGATGATGATGATTGTGATCTAAGTCTTGATGATGACGATGATGATGATCATCAGGGAAAATATGAGAAAGAACGATAAGGGTGGATTTGCTACCTTATCTATTTTTCACCTAATACATCGTGTAGATAAGCAGTCAAGTCAAAGGGAAGCTACTCTCACTAAATTCTTACATTAGTTATCTCCCGTGTGCGTAATTTTCATGTTTGCATTTACAAATTATTTTTCACTAGCGGGGTAGGGTTGGGTTGATTGCCTGGTTTTGCTCGGTCGTAAAATACGCCTAAATATGATATAATAATTTCTCCAGATGTTGTATATATTATTATAGAGTCGTGATTTCAAAAGTAAAAAAAAAAGAAAGTATTTGGGTATTATCAGCTAGAATCGAAACCGAAACTGTAGCATTCAAAACTGGTGACGTTACCACTGTACCAACGTGACACGCACATGAACTGATTAAACATTAAAAATAAACTAAGATGAATGTACAAAATGTATAACGATTTTTTCGATTTTTACCCATTTTTTTGACCCTTTAAAAACAATTTTAACCGGCCAAAAACCCATAAAAGAACGGCCTGTAAAAAATCCAATCATTTGAGGCCCTTAGCACCGCTCTGCAACTTTTAATTTCGAAGTTGATAGAGTTTGAAAATATGGAGACAAACAGACCGACAGACATATAGCCGTTTATATATTAGATTTCCCACTAGCTGCAGGTAAAGAAATACATCAGCATGTTTACTTACCCCCTCTCTGGGGGAGGTGAGACACAAGGTCAGTTGTACATTAGAATTAATGGGTTCTTTCCCCCATTCTTTCAATGCGACCAAATCAACAAAGTCTCCTTATTTTATTCTGGCCTATGAAAAACGCCTCGGCAATTAGCAATAAACTAATCTCTTTTCAAAGAGAAGGTAAAGACTGGGAGGGTGGACCTCCCTAGAACGGATCAGAACCGTACCTCAGTCCGACAGCAACTGATTGTCGATGACGCATCCCCAATTGCTAAGAACACACCTATTCAGGCTGTCAGTATTTACAATTTATTTCTTGATAAGTAAAAATAAAGTTGTTAATCATAGTTAAGGGCAATCCAAAGGCTCCTTTTCATTAACTACTATACCAAAGTGTTGGAGATGGTGCCACGATTTTAATTATATTTAATTTAAGAGAATATAGAAATGGTGCAAAACTATTACTAGTTGGATAGGTATCGTATATATATATATATATATATATATATATATATAAAATATATTTTAGTCATCGACATACAGACCTGTTTCGTTGTATCACAACTCATCAGTGCCGCTAGACTAACACCTCTCCCAAGCCGAGGATCGAACCTAGAACCGTCGTGATGACAGTCGGCAGTCCTACCCCCTTGACTACGGAATCGGTGGCCGAAATTAACCTGTCCGAACGATTATTTAAATAAACATTCGTCCGCTACTCGTAGAGGGCTCAAACGTTTGTTTGTAAACAAATCGCGAGCTTCGCATTATTTCAGCTAAATTAAGTAGCGAGTAAGATAATTTACGAGAGTGCTCTACCAAAGAGGGGAGCTTTATAAATATAAAATATATTTTAGTCATCGACATACAGACCTGTTTCGTTGTATCACAACTCATCAGTGCCGCTAGACTAACACCTCTCCCAAGCCGAGGATCGAACCTAGAACCGTCGTGATGACAGTCGGCAGTCCTACCCCCTTGACTACGGAATCGGTGGCCGAAATTAACCTGTCCGAACGATTATTTAAATAAACATTCGTCCGCTACTCGTAGAGGGCTCAAACGTTTGTTTGTAAACAAATCGCGAGCTTCGTTTGTTTTTTTTTGGAGATGGTAATTAATAAAAACTGAAGAAAGTGCTCAATACTGTTGTAGAGCAAATATGTGTTTTATTTTTTATTACCGTATCTTTCTGTTAAGTTACATTATTGTTTCGGCTACACAGCCGTTTTTTTGGCCGTCTGT